>NW_006399898.1:7520551-7604811 GCF_000299155.1 Elephantulus edwardii
AATCCACCAGATGCTCTGCCGGGGAAGGAGGGACAATCTCCTCCTGTACCAGTCAGATCTGATTTGACAGTACACACTCACAAAAAAATAATAAAATAAAAATTTAAAAAAAATGAGCCTAAGATTTGAACAGGTATTTAACAAATGAGGAAATGCAAATGATCAGTAAATAAAAAATTTACTAATGGCAAAGTAGCCAATGAAAAGTAAACTAAAGTTACAAGGAGAAAGAATTATATACCTGCTGCAATTTTTTTAGTCTGACAATACTAAGTATGAATGAACCATAAAACAATGAGACTATCTATACACCACTGATCGTTTGAAACTAATTTGACATGATCTAGAATACATACACAGGGGACTCTGGTGGCTTAGTGATAAGGATTTCTGCTGCCAACCCAAAGGTATGCAGTTTGAATCCACAGTTGCTCCAATGGAGAAGGACGGGACATCTCCTGTGCTATTTAGTGATAGTTGGAAGTTCAGTTATGAGTCAGTTCTCACTCAATGGTATTCATCAATAACATGCCACCGTAGATCCAGTGTTAATTAAATATCCTATGTGTCCACATGTGCAACAGAAGATAGATAAACAGATAATAGATAGATAGAAAGACACACAGATAGATGATAGAAAGATAGATAGAGAGAGAGAGATAGATAAAAATTTATAGCCACATGAATTTTGGTAAAGAAAAATATGAATGCTGATGTATAATGCCAAACACCACTAAAGAAGAAATGAACCATGGCTGTACACATCACAAAACTCATAAATAATATTAATGGTGAGGGAAGCAAGTCATCAAACAATATAAAGAGCAAAGCAATTTAATATTTTTTCATTTGCATGCAAAATAGGCCAAACTAAACTAGATTTTATACACACACACACATATACACAGAGTAACATTGTTAAAAAAATCCAAAGATTATCACAAAGCCCAGTGGTTCCCTAGAGGTCAGAGGGAGAACTGTAATTAGGAAGGAGCACCATCATATGTAGCACAGAAAAATCTTCCATTACTTGTTGCTGATGTTTGCTTTAAGGAACTCTGGGGGGTACAGTATGTGATTGCTACCATGTGTGTCAATGTGGCCATGATTCTCAGCATCTAATTATCCAATGTGTGGTTAACCCTAATCTCTACGATGTGAATAAATCAGGATTAAGGGTAGTTATGTAATGATATGATCTGCCTGATTTGACATAGGGGAAGTCTCTGCATGGCCTACATTGAGATATGCATGTACTCTCTTGCAGAGCTACTGAGCTTCGTACTTAACCCTGCCTGCTGAATTTAGACTTGCCAGCCTCCAAAGTCAGCAGTCTGTGGCCCTGACTGAGAACCAAGCTCTCAGTAGCCTATGCAGACATCTCTCTCTTACACTGACATCTTTGGACTGACAGATCTGGGACTTGCCAGCTTCTTCTGTAAGCATGAAGCCAATTTCATATAGAATACATATACTTCAAGTCCAAGAAAATTGCTTCTTGGAGATAAATTATGAATAACATTGGGAAGAATGGGAATCCTAGAACATTTAACTGTGCAAAATCTATACAAGAGAGAACCAAACCAGAAATGGGAGGTTACATCTGGAGCTAAGCTAGAACCTCTGTCTTTACAAACTGTCAACACATTTTCATGATAGAAGTTCTCTTAGAGCAATGGGCCTCAATCAGTAGCAAATTTTACTATCTTAGGAACACTTGACAGTATGTGGAAACAGTTTTTGGTAGTCACAACGGGCAGGAGGGAATAAGGTTATTGCCAGCATCTAGCTGTTGGTAGGTGCCGTCGAGTATGATTCAAAGTGGTCCTGTGAACAACAGATCTGAACCCTGTCCTATCCAGTGCCATTCTCTCATCTCTGATCTCACTGATCTCATCTCTGATCCCATTGCTGAAGTCACTGGGTCAATCCACCTTGCTGAGAGTCTTCCCCTCTTTTGATGACCCTACATCTTTCCAATTGTGTCACATACTTTGTTAGATGAGACTCTTCCTTGCAAAATATTATAATGCTCAGAAAGCATCTACTAGGTAGGTGCTCAGAAATGCTACACAATCAACAAAGAAAAGGACAGTCCTCCACAACAAAGAATGATTCAGCCCACAAGACTAATAGTGCTGACAATGAAAATCCAGCTTCAAGATGAAGCTTAGCTCTCCCTAATATTTCATACTTTTTTCAATTTTTTTAATTATTATTAATTTTAATGAGAATTTACAGAGCTTTTGAATTCATTCACTGTTGCATTTTTCTCCCTGCCCACCCTCCTCTCCAGTTTATTTTTCTCTTTGAAAAGTAAAAGAAAAATTCTTTCATTGTTATACAATCCCTCCCCACTAAGTCCACTCCACTATGCAGTCTTCATTCTGGGCTCCTGTCATAACAATATCTAGTCATACATACCTTTTAAACAGTTCTCTCTCTCTCTTCTGTTTCAATGCAGTATATAAAATTAATTTACTTTTTCTCAGTCTCACTCCAACCCCTATGTCAGTCCCATTTTACAACAGTGGCACTATGCAGTATCTGTCCTTTGTGACGGAGATATTTCACTCAGCGTAATGTCCTCCAGGGTCACCATTTTGAATAATATTTCATGAGTTCCTTGTTTTCCAGTGCAGCGTAGTATTCCATTGTTTGAATATACCACAGCTTCTCTATCTGTTCATTTGTTGATGGGCACCTAGGTTGTTTCCAACTCTTTGATATTGTGCACAAAGCCATGATAAACATGGGTGTGCAGTCAACAACCATTTTTGTCTGCTTTTAGATTGCCTCATCGCCATTAATATTCGTCCTGTTCATTCATCATGATGTTGCTCATTGATTTAGTAGGGAGGATTTTAATTTTATGTTGAGGTGTAATCTTTACATAAGGTGCCCATAATTTAACTTTCCTCTTCTCTCTCCCTTACCTCTGGTAACCACCGATTATGGATAATTTTTATATAACTGCAAATGTCAGGTAAGTTTCTGTCCAATGATACCTGATAATGTATACTGCATTGAAACAGATGAGGGAGAGAACTGTTTAAAAGGGATATATGATTAGGCTTTATTGTCATGACAGGAGTCCAGAATGAAGGCTGTACGTTGGAGTGGACTTGGGGAGAGGGACTGTATAGAAATGAAAGAATTTTTCTTTTACTTTTCAAAGAGAAAACCAAACTGGGGGGAGGGGTGGACAGGGAGAAAAGTGCAACAAGGAATGAATGGAAATCCAAAGTCTCTGTAAACATTCATTAAAATTAGTTATAATAATAATAAAATGGTTGCCCACAAATATAACCAATGTCACCAAAGGACATACAGAAATTGAAGAAATATTGTGTATTTTGTTCTGGTCTATGTATATAGGTAAACTTTGAAAATGTTTTTAAAAGAATTACGTAGAAAATAAAGAATTACATAGAAGAAAAGAGAGCTCTATTTACAGTGTCTAGATTATCTCAGTGTACACAGCCAAACTGGCAAGTAACTCACAGAATTATTCTATCATCTATAGGTAAAATGTCTCTTACGATTTACGTCAAAGATTAAGTGGCTATAATTTTAAATCCAACACAGAAAAGATTACTCACCTCTGGAGATGTCTGTATATTTTGGAATACAGCATAGGTAATAAGTGAACTTGAACCTATAATACTGACAGAGATGAGAGATGATAATTAAAACAGGACATCAAGTCTCCCTAAATTGATAATGCAGTTTTCATGTACTTTTATTCTAAATATCAGCAAAAATATTTCTGTACAAAAATTTAAAAAAATTTACAAAAAATAAAAAATATTTCTGTACATATAAACAAGATCATTCTAAAATGTAAATGGAAAGGCAGAAAAAAACTGCTGTTGTTATGTGCTAGTGATTCAGGGCCGACTCAGGGCTGACATTCCAGCGGGTTTTCAGAGGCAATAAATTACACAGGAGGAGAATGCCCAGGTGTTTCTCCGGCAGAGCAGCTGGTAGATTTAAGCCACATGCTTTGGGTTGGCAGTGCAATGCCTTACCAGTGAGACACCAGAACTTCCTACACTAAAACTATTTTTTAAAAAAGAAGAATAAAATAAAAATAATCAATCTATCTTATTTCAAGACATTCCATAGTTACAGTAACCAATACTATGTGGTATTGGTAGAGGGACAGACACTAAGATCAACAGAACTGGACAGAAAATCCAGAAATATACCCACAGAAATACGCTCAACTGAGTTTTGACAAAGGTGCAAAGACCAATAAAATGAGGGAAAGGTGTCTTTTCAACAAGTGGTTCTGGAATAAATGGGCATGCATATGCAAAAACAATCTCTATAGCATAAACAGGGAGAGAACAAAACTGATTATTTGGACTTTCTAAAAATCAAATCCTTGTGCACTCACAAAATGTTTCCAAAAGGGTAAAAAGAAAGCCTACAGACTGGGGAGATTTGGCAAGAACCTTTCAGACAAGGGACTCTTAACAAAAATTTACAGACTACTATAGTACTTTCCCATGGCAATACGTCTTTTAATTTCCTGGCTGCTAGTGCCAAGGGGGTTGACTGTGGAGCCAAGCAAACTAAAGCTGTGAACAATCTCAATCTCTTCACCATCCATCCGGACGCTGCCAATTGGTCCGGTGGTAAGAATCTTTGTCTTCTTGACATTGAGCCTCAATCCATATTGAAGGCTGCAGTCCTTGACCCTCTGTAGCAAGCGCTTCAGGTCCTCCTCAGTTTCAGCAAAGAGTTGTGTCATCTGCATAACACATATTGTTGATAGATCTTTTACCAATCCTGATGCCACATATCTCCTCATAGAGCCCAGCCTCCTGGATAGTATTTCAGAGAAATACTTAAGACAAAAATCTTCAGGATTTAGGGCTTTGCAGGGCTATTCTGGATTCAACATCCTCCTCATTCCCCAAATAAAAACCCCAGTTCAAAAAAAAAGGAAAAAATTAATAAATAGGACCTCATCACGACTTAAAACTATTCTATGAAATTTAAAATTAAAAATAAAATTTAAAATTACTCTATGAAAGATAGAAGGAAGAATATATAAGCTACAACCAGGAACAAAATATGTATCTGGAATATATAAGGTATGTTGTTGTTGTGTACCACTAAGTCAGAATTGACCCATATCTGACCCTCCAGAGGGTTTTCAGAGCCAGGGGGGATTCAAACCATGTGCCTTTGGGATTGTAGTGTGGCTTCTTGCCACTAGGTCAAAATTCAATAGTGAAAGAGAAAGCAATGCAGCTAGAACATAAGCAAAAAACTTAGAGACATCTCACTGAGGAAGATATAAAACAAAAAATTAAAACCTCATTTCTCCCAAGTTTATTTTCACTCACAGTGACCTTTATAGGACAGAGTAAAATGCACCCTTGGGATTCCCATGCCGTGATCTTTATGGGAAATGACTGCCACATTTGTCTCTCTTGGAGTGGCTGGTGGGTTTGAACCGACCTTTCAGTTAGCAGTCAAGAACGTACTTACTGTACTAACAAGGTTCCTGAAGAAGATATACAGACAACAAAAAAAGCGCATGAGAAGATTTCTAACAGCATCAGTCATCTGTGGTTAGATGTCACTGAGATGAAATGGATTGCAGTGGTTCTAATAATGGGATCAAGCATCAGCCACCATGTAAATGTGAATCAAAAGCACAATATAGTATCACTATTTAGCTATTAGAAAAATGAAAAATGCTATCATCAGATGTTCCTGAGGATGCAGAAAAACGAGATCATCCATACACTGCTGATGCAAACCTAAGTGGTATAAGACACTCTGGAAAACAGTTTGGCAGTTTCTTAATAAACATTCTGCTTTCATAGAACATAGCAGTTGCACTCCTGAGCATCTAGCTTGTGAAATGAAGACTTAGGTTCATACAGACACTTCTACATAAATATCTTGATAAGCTTTATTCAGAATAGTAAAGAACCAGAGACCACCTAAATGAAACAGGGAAATGGTTGAAGGAATACATCAAGGACTAGAACTATTCAGCAACAGAAAAAGACAAACCACTGATGTCCACCTGTAGAGCACCACGCCCAATGAAACCGTCAATCCCAGAAAGCAATATACCGCTTGATAACATTTCGTTAACATTTTTTAAAATTAACTTTTTATTCTAAGTTGAGCAAAAAGTTACACAGCAAACTGATATTCCATCCGATTCACATTTACTGTTTCATAAATCTAATTATGCTCTCTTATCACAGTACTCTTCTCATTTCCTGTTTCTCATTGAAATTACTACACTCTAGAAAGGAAAAAGAGACTCACAGCCATCAGGGGCTCAATGAGGGTGGAAGTGTGAGGATGGGGGGAACAACAAAAGGGCCCCCAGAGAGAACTTCGCAGTGTTTGGTGAATTTATACCCTAACTTTACCTAAAGCGATATTCTGGTTGTGAAAGGCACTATACTTTTTTTAAAGATATTATTATTAGGGGAAAACAAGTAAAAAGTACAAGAATCCCTTCTTTCTTACACTGGAATGATCTACAATCACCTCGAATTAAATATTTACTTTAAAAAAAAAATCATAACCAAAACAGAACAATGGGGCTCCTTAATTTTTGCTATTCATTTTGGAAACCTGATGATCAGCCTCTCTTTTGATTTACAAACATTATATCTTGTTTTTTGGTTTGCTACTGCTGTTGATGTTGTTAAATTTACAAATCATAAAGTACCAACATGGAAATATTTCTCTCCAGTGAAAAAGAACAAGCAAATCCTCAGGGAGGTGGTGACTATAGTAATGCGCAAAAGAGTCCGATTTACTAGTTTAGGCAATCACATCAGATTAAATAAACATACCTCAGAGTAGCCATGACAAATTGTATCCACTGTATTACAGAAAAAACCTAAACCAGGGAAAAAAGATAAAGGGTTTTTTTAAACATTCAACCTTATCTGATTCCTCTGTTAATTAACTATCTGAGCTGCAGAAACTCTTCAGTGACTAACCTGAAGACACGGTAGGACTGCAGACTGAGTGTCAGGGCTCAACAAACCCCGAGAAAAGGAAGGTAGTTCCTTTATCCTTTGCTTATTCCTAAATCACTCAGAAATGATAAGATTAAAGAAATAGGAAGGCAGGTTTAAAAAAAATGACTATGAACAAAGAAAATCCAATGAAGACATTAATAAAAATGATAATAAAATAGAGGAGAGCTAAGTTAGATTTTGAGAGTATGTAGGTGAAAGAATGAAAATAACAAAAATAAGGCAAACAGATTGAGATAATGGACAGAAAAAAGCAGAATAGTAAGCTATACAAAAAAAGGGGAGAGAGGAGTGTTGGTACGGAGTAAAGGTAGCCCAGAGCGTGACAGAGACCAGGGAAGAAGAGAGAGCAGAACAGAGGCAAGAACAACTCTCTGGACTTCTCACCGAGTCCCAGTTTTCTTCCAGAGGGCCAGCCTCCAGTAGCAGGGCCATAGGGACTTTAGTCCCAGTGTCCTTCAGCAGTCAGACCCTTCACAGACAAGCTCTGAATCCTGAAGCTGTGACTAGCTGGCTCCACCTCTAGCCCAGCGGGGCCCCTCCCTCCGCCACTCTGCCCTATACTTGAGGACAAGGAGGAAAGGTGGCAAGGGGAGGAGAAAGTCAAGCAGAAAAACAAAAAAGAAATTCAAGCAGAAAGTACAAAAACAGAAAGAGCAGCAAGGAAGCAAAGTTCTAAACAGCATTAGGATTTTTTTTTAATTGGGAATATTAAGGGGCAAGAGGCAGGAATAATGAAAAGAGAGAGTGGATCACAGTGAAAAAGACCAACTGAGCTGGAAGAGGGAAATGGAATAGAAAATAAGGGAGAAAGAAACGAGGTGGAAGAAGGCCTATTTAAAATTTGTCCATTTGGAAATAGACGATTGTGATGGGGAAACAACTGCATACTTACTTCGTGAATGATTTATATGAAGGAGTCAGTTCCAGGAAAAGGACTTAAGGTAGCAGAGGGCCATCAAACATAGAGAAGACTCTCCATGAGACAGACTGACCTGGTGACTGCAACAATGGGATCTGGCCACAGCAGAGACTGAGGAGTGTGAAGGATTGGAAAGGGCTTTGTTTTGCTGTACACAGGGTCACTGTGAGTTGGAGCCATCTCCATGGCACCTCACAACATTGAAAACTAGGAAGAGATTATTATGTCTGTCATATTTCTTTATTTTTAAAATACTAAGATCTTCTTACTCAGAAGCAAAATTTCCATCCAGACTTGAAAATTCATTGCTGTTGAGTTGGAACTAACCCATAGCTGGCCCTCCCAGTGGGTTTTCAGAGGCTGTAAATCACACAGGAAGGGAAATTTGAACCACCTGCCTTTGGGTTGGAAGTACAACTCCGTGTCAGTAGGGCACAGGAGTGTCCTAAATATTGTTATACCACTCACTTAATAGGAGATCGTGTGGCTTGGTGGCAAGACAGGCTGTCACCTCCTGTGTGATTTATAGCCTCTGAAAACCCACTGGAGGGTAGCTATCAGTCAGTTCTGATGCAATGGTACTTAAATAACAACTCACTTAACATACCTGTTTAAAGAATTAATTTTATGTACTGCAATATGTTATGAAGATTAAATGATAGATGCAGTCTTCCAGAAGCTAGTAATATACTAGGAAAAAGGAACTGAGAACCAAATCCTCCAATTATCTGCATGCAACAATATTGTATGCAGAGTGGCAACTGAACAGGATTTGGAAGATGTGGTGAAATTTGGACAATGATTAGGGAGAATAAAGCAGAGATAGCAAGTAGAATATTTATTTGTGTATAATAATTTATTATTTATCCAGTCACTCTTTATACAAATACTAGTTACAATATTTGCATGCCTTGAGTAATTTAAATGCATAATTCACTTACTCCTAATAGGTTAAGCTTAGTGCCTGAAACAGAAGACAAAATACTGCTAAATGAAGTAATACTTTTGCTCAAAGATTCCCACTTACAAGGGCTTGGAGAGTGCTTTCAGGTTTCTAGTTATAAATCCATTAAGAGTGAGGGTACTAATGGTGTCTCACTGAGTGGTAAGTGAACGCTTCTGAACAAAGGGCACTTGTCTCCGCCAAGAACAGACATCAAATTGTTAGTGAACAGCCATGCCAATTCAGTAGGCTTCTGTTGATAAAATAATAAACTGTGGAGAAATTTTCTCTTGTGACATCTCCTCTAAAACGTCTCATTAGCAAACATTAATCTACAAGTGGAGCCAGACGAGATGAGTAGATACAGGAGAGTGAAAAGGATAATCACATGTAGGTCTGGCCAAGAGTTCAACACAAGTGCAGCAAACATCTAGCAGAGCCATCAGTGGGCCATGATATGTAATCTTCTTAACAATAACCAAAAGGAAATTTAAAAAGTAAACAAAGGAAATGTCTCATGATCTCTATCAACATTTAGGGGCTTATTTTTCTAATTTAATCTCATCTTTAGGTGCTCAGCATTTGTCCCTTTTGAAATATCTCCAGAAACAGAATCTTTCCATTTTCCTTTTCAGGTTGTTGTAGGTGCCATCAAACCGATAGCTGATCCTTCAGCAGGTTTTCAGAGGCAGTAAATCATAAAGGAGATCACTACCTTACGCAGCAGCTTGTGAATTCGAACCATGTGCCTTTGGGATTTCAGTGCAGCATAGTTCTAAACAAGTTAATCTAAACCCAATGGGAAAGAAGGTATTTCAGTTTTTCTTTCCCTTATTTATAGGTCCCTCATCAAATTCAAACACATCTTAGTTCTTGCTTAATTTAATGCTGTTTTTTTAGGTGCCACTGAGTCAAGTACAATTCAAAGATATCCTTAACAGGCCTGCATCCTGTTCTATTCTGTGCCATCCTTATTATGTCTGACACACTTGTGCTGTCAAGTCGTTTGCGACTCATAACGACCTTATGTACAACAGCCCTAAACCCTGCTCTCTCATGTGCCAATCGCACTGCCTCTGACACGCCCATCCCGATTACCCCAGTCACTGAATCAGTCCACCTCATAGAGTGTCTTCCCCTCCTGCGCTGTCCCTCTACTCTACCCAGCATGATGTCCCTCTCGAAGGACCTGTCCCTTCTTACAACATGTCCCAAAGTATGTCAGACGAATCCCCAGAATCCTTGCCTCCAAGGAGTAGCCTGGTTTAACCCTCTCCAGAATGAATCTGTTTGTTTTCTTGGCAGTCCATGGTCCATTCAATACTCTTCTCCAGCACCACAGCTCAAAGGCATCAATTCTCCTTCTCTCCTCCCTAGTCATTGTCCAACTCTCTGATGCATAACAAGTGATTGCAAAGACCATGGCCTATATCAGGTGCACCTTAGTCTCCATAGAGACACCATTGCTCTTGAGTACTTTAGAGAGGTCCCTAACAGCAGACTTTCCCATCACAATATGTTTTTTTTATTTCCTGGCTGCTGGTGCCAAAAGGCCTAATAGGTAGGGAGTTGCAAAGCCAACCCAAACACAGGTAGTTTGAATCCATCCACTGTTCCACAGGAGAAAGACAGGTAATCCTCTCCTGTGCAATTTATGTTCTCCAAAAATGCGGTGGAGGGTCAGCTGTCAGTTCCAACCTGACGGTAATGAGTTTTGAATTTATAAGTTTTTTAAGTGTCAGGTTCTGAGCCTAAGCACTTGAATTATCCATACAATTTTTGAAGTAAGTGGCAGTATTTATTACATATTGCAAGCATCCCAAAACAGTATGTGTTACATCATCAGACTCCTTAAAGGAAAGCCAGGGGGAAATATTTTTTAATAAATATATCCCAATAGAATTCTTTTATAGTTCAGAAAGAGAAAGAAGAATCCGCTTCTACAGAGAAGATTACAACTCATAGTAACCCCACAGGACAAAGTAGAACTGACCCATGGAGCTTCCAAAGCTATAAATCTTTCTGAAGCAGAGTCCCATGGTTTTCCCCATGTAGCGGCTGGTGTGTTTGAATTGTTGACCTTTTCAGTAACAACTCAATGTCTAACTCACCATGCCACCGTGGTCCCTTCTGCTAGGATTCAAAAACTCCTAGTCATTCCAGTCTGCCAGAACTCAGAGTTGCCTTCCATTGGCTTTCCAAGGCTGAAAAATCACAAAGGAAGAGATTTATACTCTGAATTTGGTGTTTTACAATTACAACATACTTAAAATGTAATTAGACATATTTTTTCAAGGACTTAATAGCCACATACAATACTACAAATTGCATTTTCATTTACTCTTTGATTCACAACTAGATTATGGAGGGTTTTGCTTTTTGGATTTTATCCTCCTGCAGAAATGCCACTAAAATTCTCTGAGTAAAGAAATACAATTATTACAATAATAAATCATCAGCAAGTACATATATACACAAGACAGTATCTAAATGCTCTGTGTATATAACTAGTCTAATACACTCACAAAGCTAGGATGATAAAATTATTATCTTCATTATAAAGTACAATTTGTGAATATTAATTTAGTGTCAGTGTGCAGGGAATATTAAAGAGACTGGTATATGTTGAGTCACATTTATTTACTTATATCTCACTTTGACACAAATAAAACTTCAGGTGGCTTCTAAGCAATAAATAGAATGAAGCAAAATAGCATGAGTCAAAGTGGGACAAAAGGAGAAAGAAAAACATTCCTGCTGTTGTGATTTGATCTCAGAATGTTAACATGTCTTTTTCCAGGTTAACAATAACATGCAGAAACAATTTGGATTGCTGAAACAGTACCTAAAAGAACAGAAAGCTACACCCTATAATCTAATAGAAATATTTTCATTTAACTATGTTATTTTGCTTCATTGCCCATAAGCCATATTCCATTTTTCACATATTTGTAGTCATTCCACAGCTAGCATTTTAATCTGTACTCAACTTTATGCCACTATTTCCTTCCTCTTCACTCTCTTGGACTCTAACCAATACTCAGTGTATTTTTCCGTATCTTTGATATGCTCCTCAAAACATATTTGTGAACTGGGAGGGGGAAGGGGAAAAACAACCAAACTCTGTGTGTACGGGACTTCTCACGGCCTAGTTATAAGAAATTGTGCTGGCAAGTCAAAGGCAGGAGGTTCAAATCCACCTGCTGCTCCATGGGAGAAAGATAGACAATCCCCTCTAGTGCAATTTCTAGCCTCTGAAAACCCACTGGCGAGCTTCCTCAATGGCAATGAATAGATAAATATACACATATTGTGTGGCGGCTCATGTGTGAAGCAGCTGGATTCTGGAGGGTAGGTTCTCTTGGTTTAGGTGAAAGTTGAGGGTAAACTGTTTGGTCATTTTTTATTTCGGTCGCAATCATGCATAAAAGCTGATTGGTCGCCTGGATTTAGTTAACAATCAGCTGTAGGTTGGAAGCCTCTTGTTTAAGTCAACCAGGACCTGGTGGTGCGTTCTTTGTTTAAAATCAGTTGGGCCCACACTAAGTCTCCAGTTTGGAGACTCATGTGTGAAGTAGCTGCATTCTGGAGGGTAGGTTTCCTTGATTTAGTTGAGTCAGGTGTAAACTGGTCATTGATTTTGTCCACAACCATGTGTAAGCTAATTGGTCACCTAAGTTTGGTTAACAATCAATTGTGGGCTCTAAGCTTTTTTTTAAGTCAATCAGTACCTGTTGAAGGCCTTTATATTTAAAGGTTGGCTGGGTCCGAAGGTCCTTGGGTTTTAGTGTTGTGCTTGGGAAGAACTCTGGCCTGTCAATTTGCTGTGTTGAAGTAACTTGTGTTGAAGTAACTTGGGGTTGCTGTGATACTGAACACTGTGCCAGAGATATGTCAAATGCCATAATGGTTAACCATGGTAGACAGGGTTTGGTAGGTCTCCCAGATTGACAGGCTTGGAAGCAGGATTGGCATCCACTTCTTAAAACAGGCCTTTGGAAACTCTACAAACATTAGGGAAACAACAATAGTGATAGAACAGGGTTCAAATCTGTTTTTCATAGGGTCGCTATGAGTCATATTCGACTCAAAAGCACTTAACAGCAACAACATAGCTCATCTTCCAGTGAGTTTTCTGAGTCTGTCAAGTTCCTGATAGATTCAAACTAGCAGAGAACTGTGGCCTTTGTGCTAATAGTGCAACTCAATATGAACCACCAGACTCCCTCCATACTTACATACACACACCGAGAGGGAAGAGAGATTGGTATTACTACTACTGGTGGTGTATTTTTTGAAGTGGAATTTTATATTGTTACACACAATGATTTCCTATTTCATGAATATGTTGTCACTTTAATAGAAATAATTTTTAAAATTTTGACAATTGAATTATATTCCACATGTTTATCCAACAATTTCTTCAGTGCTTGGCATTTAATTTTTAAATATTTTCTACACGCAATACTGCAATCAGCATGTCATTGTTTTTGAGTACAGTTGAGTAAGAACCAGGTGGCCCTCCACCTGGTTGTCAGAGGCAGAACACAGCTTGAGGGGAGATGGTCGTTCTTTCTCCTGCAGAGCAGCTGGTGGATTCAAATCATATGCTACTGGGTTGGCACTGATAGCCTAGTGATAAGAAGCTGCATTGCAATTCTGAAGGCATGTGGTTCAAATCCACCCGCTGCTCCATGGGAGAAGGATGGATAAGCTCCTCCCGAGCAAGTAACTGCCTCTGAAAATAGGTCAGAGGGTCAACCCAAAGTTACCCTGTTCAAATCTACCACCTGCTTGACGGCGATTTATGTTGTTGTGGTTAGGTGCTGGTGACTACAACTCATAGCGACCCTGTGAAGAACAGATCTGCACCTTATCTTACCTTGTGCCATCCTCACACTTCCTAACACACTAGATCCATAGTGTCAGTCACCATTTCAATCCACATAGTTGGTTTTTCTCTCCTTCACTGACCCTCCACCCATCCAAGCATCATGTCCCTTTCCAAGGAATAGCCCCTCCTAGTAACATGCTGAAAATATGTGAGGCAAAGTATCCTCATTCTCACCTCCAAAGACACTCTGGCTGCACTTTCTCCAAGAAATATTTGTTTTCCTGTCCATTCATGGGATGTTCAGACCATGCTCTTCTCCAACACCACAGCTCAAAGGTATCAATTCTTCTGTCATCTTTATTCAATGTCCAGCTCTCAGATGCACTGCAAGTGATCAGAAAGACCATGGCCTGAATTAGATACACATTAGTTCTCAAACTGACATCATTACTCAGTATTTTGGAGAGGTCCCTAACTGCAGACTTTTCTAGTGCATTGCATCTCCTTATTTACTGATTGCTGGTACTAAGGGTGTTACATGTGGATCCAAGAAAGAAGTTGTTGACAGTTTCAATCTCCTCTCCATCCATCATGTTGCCTATCAGTCCAGGGGTAAGAATCTTTGTTTTCTTGACATTGAGATGCAATCCATACTCATGGCTGCATTCCTTGATCTTCTGCAGCAAGCACTACAAGTCCTCCTCACTTTCAGCAAGCAAGGTTGTGTCATTTGCATAATTCAGGTTATTGATGAGTCTCCCTCCAATCCAGATGCCACATTACTCTTCATGGAGTCCATTTTCTTGAATAATTTGCCTACCATACAGATTAAATAGTTCTGGAAGGAGAATACAACCCTGACATACTCCCTTCTCAATCCTACACCATGCAGTGTTCCCCTGCTCTGTTCACACAATACCTCCTGGTCCAGGTATAGGTTTCTCATGAGCACAATTAAGTCCTTTGGGACTCCCACTCTTCTCAGTGTCAGCCACAACTTGTTATAATGCACAGTCAAATGCCTTTGCATAGTCAATATATCACAAATATACATTCTTCTGATATACTTTTAGCCAGGATCCATCTGACACCAGCAACAATATCCCTGATGCCATGGCCTCTTCTAAATTTTGCTTGAACTTCTGGCAGTTCCCAATCTATGTACTGTTCTATGTAGCCATTTTTAAAATCATACTCAGTAGCGTTTTGCTTGCATATATTAATAATATTGTTTGATAGTTTACATTCTGTTGGATCACCTTTCTTAGGAATGGGAACAAATATGGACCTTTTCTAATTTGTTGGCCAGAAGCTGTCCTCCAAATTTCCTAGCATAGACTGGTGAACGCATCTAAGACTGCATCTATTCATTCAAACAAGTCACTTGGTACTCATTGATCCCTGGGGCCTTACTTTTTGCCAATGCCTTCAATACAGCTTCTATTTCCTCCTTTAGCTCCTGTTCCTATACATCGTGAAACTTTTCAGATCAATCAGTTCTTGGTACAGTGATTCTGTATATTACCTCCAACTTCTTTTGATGCTGAGTCATTCAGTATATTGCCCATAGCATCTTTCAATATTGCAATTTGAGGTTTAAATTTGGTTTTCAGTTCTCTCAGCTTGGGAAATGCAGTGAGTTCTTCCCTTCCCCTCTCCAATTCTAGCTCTCTGCACAACCCACTATGGTACTTTTCTTTGTCCTCTTGAATTGCCCTTTGAAATCTTCTGATCAGCTCTTTTATGTTATTCCTTTGTTTGGCTTCTAGATGCTCCAGTGCAATATTTAGAGTCTTTTCTAACATCCATTTTGGTTTTTCTGTCTCTTCTGTTTTTGTAATGAACTTTTGTTTTCTTCATGGATGATATCCTTGATACCATTCCACAATTCATCAGGTTATCCATTAATGGTGTTCAATGGTCCCAACCTATTCCTAAGATGATCTTGAAATTCAGATGGACCTACAACCAGGAGAAGATAACATAGATGAATGGGACCTTCTAAGACTCAAATCCCTATGCACATCCAAAAACTTCTCCAGTAGGGTAAAAAGGAAAGCCACTGACTGGGAAAAAGTATTCGGTAATAACATATCAGATAAGGGACTTATATCCAGAATTTATGAAATACTTGAGCACCACAACAAGATAAAGGTAAATAATCCAATAGAAAAATGGGCACAGGATATGAACAGGCACTTCACCGAAGACGACATTCAGATGGCTAACAAACACATGAAGAAATGCTCAAAATCCCTAGCCCTAAGAGAGATGCAAATTAAAACAACTATGAGATATCATTTCACCCCAGTCAAAATAGCAAAATTTAACAGAACAGCAAGCAACAAATGCTGGCGAGGTTGTGGAGAAACTGGAACCCGGATTCACTGTTGGTGGGAGTGTAAAATGGTGCAACCCCTGTGGAAAGCAGTATGGCGCTTTCTCAAAAAGTTGCAAATAGAGATACCATTTGACCCAGCAATTCCACTACTGGGAATATACCCTGAAGAGACCATAGCTGACATCCAAGCAGATATATGCACACCCATGTTTATTGCAGCTTTGTTCACAATAGCAAGGAGTTGGAAACAACCTAAGTGCCCATCAACAAACGAATGGCTAGAGAAGCTGTGGTATATTCGCACAATGGAATACTATGCTGCATTAAAAAACAAGGAACTCATGCAATATTATTCAAAATGGTTGACTCTGGAGAACATTATGCTGAGTAAAATATCCCAGTCACAAAAGGACAAATATTACATGATGCCACTGTTGTAGAATGGGACTGTCCTTGGGGTTGGGGAGAGACTGAGTAAGATGGGCTCAATAATGTATACAGCACTGAAACAGAAGAGGGAGAAAACTGTTTAAAAGAGATATATAACTAGGTATTTCTGTCATCACAGGAGACTAGAGCGAGGGCTACATGGTGGAGGGGACCTGGGGGAGGGTTTGTAAAACAATGAAAGAATCTTTTCTTTTACTTTTCCATAATTTTTGACTCATGTACTTATAACTTGTCAAATTTGTGTCTTCTAGGTTGCAACACTCCCATGATACATCTTCAAGGATATGAACATGTACGGCCAAGCACAATCAATAAGAGTGCATCCAAATTCCAAAATCAATCTCCATAATAGTCTATGTGTTTCCTACTGCCAAAGGGGCCCTTTAGAGTAGTGAGAGAAGATCTTCACCCTGAAACCCACAGCGTCCCTTTTCAGCAGGAAGTAGCTAAGAGAATACGCCATCCCCTTTTCCTTATGACTCAGGGTGAAGTCTCTCTCAGGGAGGAGTGATAGGGAATGGCAAAGGACACACTGACAAAGAAGATTAATCAGAACTGGCTTTGACAAGCACTGTGGCATTTGGACAAGAACAAACTGGGAGGAGGGTAGAGAGAATAGTGCAACAATGAATGAATGGAAACCCAAAATCTCTGTAAATGTTTATGAACATTAATAAAATATAATTATAGGGAAAAAAAAGAAATTCAGATGGATGCCAACTTATAGTCTCTGAAAACCAGCTGGAGGGCCAGTCAGTTCTGACTTGAGGGTAACAATACTTGAAGCCTTAACCAACAGCCTCCACCTCCGCACCCTGCATCATTTTCCCCTATTCTAATCATTTGTCTATGTAATATATTTTATGTACTAATTTCCAAAGACGTCAAAATGCTTCTCCTTACCTTCACCACATATCCCCATTTACACCCCTTTTTCCTGCCTCTCAGAACCTCTCCCCAGGCCACCTGTCTGTCCCAGGCTGGACAATGGGAATTATTTAAGATTGCTGTTCAGATCTCTGTCAAGAGAACAATGGGCCAAGAGGAGAGGACGGGGACATCCCGCCACCCCACAAAGAAAAATGCTGCCTTTAGGAGATGTGATCGGTTAGGTCAGCACCCAACTTCGAGAAGGGTGCTCCTCCACTCAGCCCCCCACGTCAGGGCTCAGGACAGCGCTGCACCCCATAATCCCGCCCAGCCTCCAACAACCTCAGACCTCGGGGTATGGGGCCCCCTGAGCTTTCAGGGTGAAGGGGTGTTTGCAACCCACTGACACCCCCAACCCCTCCAGCTTATGGTCAAGCTACAGAAACGACAAGCCCATCCCCCGTGGGCGGACACGGGGCGCTTCCCTAGCGCCAGCGGCCTGAGCGAGGCTCTCACCTCAGCACAGGCCCGACCTGCGCTCACCACACGCGGGTACGGGGGCCGGCTGGGGTGGGCAGTGCGCGCTCTGACCGCTGGACTGAGTGACCGAGTGGCATCGTGGGCCAACTACGTCAGGACAGCGCCAAAGCCCACGCCTGAGGATAGCAGCTGGCCGACTGAGGCCAGGGTCCTCGGCCTGCTGGCCTGCTGGCCGCCAGGCGGGAGGGCCGAGAGGGCCTGGGCGTCTCAGGCGACGACCACGAGCTTCCCGCCTCTACTCGCGCGGAGGACGCCGGGAGCGGGCGGACGCCGCGGGCGCGCGTGCGCACAGCCCTGGGCTCGCCTCCGCGCTCTCACGTGGCCCCTCCTTTGGGCCCCTCCCTGTGGTAGGCGGGGCCGAAGACTGAGCGTGCGCAGTGAGGCCTCTTCGCGGCCCCGCCCTCTTCACTTGGGCCGGGGCACGCCTCCGCGGTGCACGTCACGCGTGCGTGCGTGCACGCCTCCGCGCGGTGCCCATCACGTGGGTGCGAGCGCCCGTGTTCACGCCGCGCTCCTACAGCTTCGGTGCAGAGTGCCGGCGCTATGGCTGCTGCTGTGCCCCGTGCGGCTTCCTTCTCCCCACTGCTTCCCCTCTTCCTCGGCCTCCTGCTCCTCTCTGCCCCGCAGGGCGGCAGCGGCCTGCACACCCCTGGTGTCCTTCCCCTGGATACTGTCACTTTCTACAAGGTAACGCGGGCGGGGGACACGGCACGGGTGCACCCCGCGTGTCGGAGGCAGTGCGCACCCGTGGGATGACCGAGAGGAGGAGGAGCGGGAGCAGGATGTGGTCTCAGCCCACCTGTGCGGTACGGTCCATCCTCCTAGGAGCCGGGAGGGACCCGGTGTAGGGTCATTGATAAGGCCGCAGGCCGTACTGGCCTCGTACCTACCCTTATACCATTTATACTTATTACCCCCTTTTTGAAAGACATACAGAGCTGCAGCGACGGGAGCCGGCTGGTCCAAGGGAGAGGGCGGTGCCGGCGAGGCCCAGGTGGGAGCCCTGAGGGCCAGCTAGGCGGGCGGGGTGGCACACTCAGCCTGTCCCCTCTCTTGGGTTTCTGTGGCCGTGTTCCCCTGGTGTGGACTGCACACTGCAATATGCAAACCATGGTCAGATCGCCTGCATGCCCTTGGAAAGGACCAGTGTTGAGAAGCAGTTTCGGTTCAGCCATCCTGGGAGCAAAACGAGTGCTATCAGGCAGAGCTTGCCACGGATTCACCACCACGCTCCCCTCCTCCTTCATCGAATTTTGGGTGCTGGCCTGGGAACTTGAAAACATTGGCGCTTGACTGTAGCGCTTCAGCCCCAGCCCCACCCCTCTAGCACATTCGTACTTGCCCATGAGATGGGCAAACCAAGTGTAGAGATAGCCAGTGATGATCTTTTGTCCCCTTAAAGGGAACTGAAACCAAGAAGTAGAGCTCTAAATCTTCCCCTTTTCAAGAGTTCCGGTTGTGGATTGGGACACCTGTGGCGACTCTAGTTTCAAGAGTTTTTTAAAGTGTGGGGTTGGCTGGTGGTTTATCAGGCACACCTTGTGCTTTGAAAAGGCTTTTATTGGAACAGTGACCCACACATCCACCTCTGCTCCCACTTCCAATTCCATAACCCACAGTTACGGGATCACATTACAGACTTAGTCTCACGGGAGACATGGTGCCAGAAATTAACAGTGTCTCCTAATCAGCCCCTGCCCTTCCATCTCCATTCGCCTCCCTGCTCTCCAACCTTTCAGACCCTTCTCCATACGGTAGCCTAGGTCCTACTGACCTGACCCTTCTTCCCATCCCCTAAACTCTCTCCCTTGGCCCCTTTGCTCTTTCTGGCCACAGAGACACCTTCCTACCGTTCTTTAAATATCGCTAGCTCATTACAGACTCACACGGTCTTTCCCCCGACTGTTCCTTGTACCTGGAACATTCTTTGCCCCTGGAAAAATCTTTATAAGGCTGGTTATGTCTCATTGAAACGTAGATTAAATGCTACCTCCTGAGAGTCCTCTGTTCCCCTCATTCTAAAGAGCTGGTCACTATCCTATTTTAATTTCTTGGTAGAGCACTCACCACCGATTGGCTTTTTTTCTTGTCTGAGTCCTCCACGAGAATATCATATCGAGAAGTCCACTGGCCAACTTTACCTCCTCACAGGAAGTGCTCAGTAAATGGACTGAATGAAGGAGCAAATGTTTTCTCCCAAAACCTACACATCTTTCTTCACTGTTGAGCAAAAAAAGATTCTCAGTGTTAGCCTGTATAGGAGCCTTTTCTGTGCTGTTTTTCAGTGATTTCAAACAACTATTTCCGCTTTGTTTCGTGCCCTCCATCATCACCAGAATAAAAGGTCCTCTCTGTTTTGTTCACTGTTTAGTTTCTAGCACTAAACTGTGCCTGGCACATGATAAGCTCTCCGTAACTCTCTACTATGTGATTAATGAAGTCATATTTAAAGCAAGGTGTCCTGGTAGGTAGCACGATGGTTAAGGGCTTTCCTCCTAACTGAACAATCAGTGGTTCAAATCCACCAGCTGTTCTCTGGGAGCAAGATGTGGCAGTCTGCCTCTTTGCCGTTCTCTTTGCCTTTTAGGGTTGCAGTGAGTCAGAATCTACTTGAGCACAGTGAGTTTGTTTTTTGGGTTTGGGCTTAAAGAGGTATACTGCAGACAGCGGTGGTGTTCATTCCTCAAGGAGGAAAGGAGAGGTTTCTAAAGCACTGTAGAGATTCAGACTGAGTAAAGAAAGGACCAACAAATTCATGACACACGTGATTCAGGCCCATCAAACCATTCTGCCTTCTACTGTTTGCTGAGAATGGAGAAAGATCAAAGTGGGGGAGGGTCTCAGTTCCATTATGGGACCTCTGTCTGATTATTATTATTCCCCAATGCAGTTATAAGGGGGCCCTCTGGTGGCCTGTTGGCAAGAAGCTGTGTTGCAATCCGAAAGGATTTAAAGGTTTAAATCCCATGAGCTGCTTCATGGGAGAAGGATGGGCATCTGTTCCTGTGTGATTAACTGCCTTTGAAAACCTGCCAGAGGGTCAGCTATGGGTCATTTATGCCTCGACAGTACCCAACAATACAGTAATAAGCAGAGTCCATAACATGTCTGACTGCTAGCCAGACAGCTGACAATCCAAATTCACCAACAGCTCCTTGGGAGGAAACAGTCTCCTCTTGTAAAGACTTACAGCCTCAGAGACTTAGTGGAGGGTGGTTGTGAGTCAAAGTCGATTCAGGACTGTGGGTTTTTTTAAATACAATTATAGGCCCCTATGGAGATAGGCAACTGCCTGGACACACAGCCTCTGTCACCAGAGCCTGCTGGAGATCTGTCCATTCCTCTGTTCCTTCTGGAACATCTGCCACAGCAAGTCATTGTTGAGCACTGAAGATGCAGTGAAACTGGGCAGCCAAGGTCCTTTTCTCCTAGATGGACAGTTGAGTGGGGGGAACAGATAAGCAAATGAGATTTCAGAAAATTGGTTCAACTCTGAAAAAAAGCCGGGAAGGTAATGCAGTGGGGTACAACGGATATGAAGCAGTGCTGGATAGTGTAGTTGGATAAACAGTGTCTGTGGTGAGGCACATCTACACTGAGACCCAAATGCTGAAGAGACAGCCAGCCAGCCATGTGGTCCAGCCTGAGCCTGGACGGACAGCCAGTGAAAAGGCTGAGTTGGGAAAAGGTGTGGTGGGTTGAAGGAAAATAAGGTCAGTTGGACCAGAGGGATGTGATCTGATTAATATTTTAAGTCTTTCTGCTGTTTAATCCTTTATAGCACAGACTCTTATGGAGTACGTGACCCCTTAAAAGATTATCTGTTCTGGTGGCTCCCCCACTTTTCCTGCAATCCCTGTTGTTAGGTGCCATTGAGTCGAGTAAGACTTACCCTGTGAACAAAAGAACTGAACCCTGTCCTTTCGTGCACATCTCTGATAAGACTTTGAGCCCACTGCTGCAGTAACTGTCAGTCCATCTCACTGTGGGTCTTCCTCTCTTTTGCTGACCCTCTGTCCTTCCAAACACAATGTCCCTTTGGAAGGAATAGCTTCTCCTAGCAACATGTCCAGAGTATGAGAGATGAAGTTTCACGGCATTAAAACCAGATATACATCCACACAATCAAGGACTAGCCAAAAATACTAAGTTTGGAGAAGGCACAGTGATAACCTGTGGCTAAAAAAACTGCCGTGATCACAACAAAACAGAAGGGATTGTAACAGAGTTGTGGGAGGAGGAGATGGTCATATCATTGATAAAGGCGGCTAGGTCGATAAAACTTTTGTGTTGAATAGAATCCGTCAGAGGTCCCCAAGGTGCCTCAAGAACTATGACCCAGCATTTCCATCCCTACATACTCAGTTGCCAGAGGAATTAGAAATACATTCAAATACTTGGCGCAGGAATGGTGATGTTGTTGTTGATGTTGCCATTGGGTTGAGCATGACTCATAGCGACCCTATGAACAAAAGGCCTGAAGCCTTTCTATAACTGTCGACATTTATCACAGTTTATAGTTTCCAGAGGCATGTTGTCTAGGAAGTGGATGCCACTGCTGCTTCCAAACCTGTCTTAAACTGGGAGCTCCACCTAACACTGTCCACCATGGGTAACATGATAGCTTGACTATTTATAGTTTTATTCAAATAGTCAAAAGGTAGAAGCTTCCCGGATGTCGATCAGCTGAAGAAGTGAGAGTATGTCGCTGACTGCCGCTCACACAGTTGCGTAGGTTGGTTCTAAATCACAGAGGATCCCCACATGTACCCCTTGGTTTTCAGCAGCTTAGGCTTCTTGGCCCAGGTACATATGGGTGGGTTTGAACCTCTAGCCTTTTGAATAGCAACTGAACATGTGTGCACCATTGAAGGTTAAGCATATGAACAACCCTGGTATTGTTTCTCAGTCACAAGAAGGACTTAAATACTTATTGATAGATGCTGGATGACAGGAATGAGCCTCTAACACATGACGCGAAGCCACTTACATGGTAGATGACTCTTTCTATGAAATGCCCAGAATAGGCAAAGCCATAGAGACAGAAAGATTGCCAGGTCCTGGGAATGGGCAGTGACTTAGTGAATACAGGATCTCCTTTTGGGGAGATGAAAATAGTCTGATGGCCTAGTGGTAAGAATCTGCCCTGCAGTCTGAGAGGCATGCAGTCAGGTCATCGGCTGCTCTGCAGGAGGATGGCAGTCTCCTTCCACTCGATTTCTGCCTCTGAAAACCTGCTGGAGGATCAACTGTGAGTTGGTTCCAACTCCACTATACACAACAATTGCAAAACATCATGAATGTACTAAATGACCTGAATTACAGACTTTAAAATGGTTAATGCCATGTTTTGTGAATTTTACAATTTTGGATAAAGCGGAATGAAATTAAAAAGTCAATTCTTGTGCTGGAAGCATAATGTTCAGAGATTTAGCCAGAGTGGTCTAGGGACAGGACAGTGTCCCAAGCCTGGCCTTGGTGGCAGCTTCCTCTCACTTCTGCTGAAATCTCTGAATTCAAACTCAGGGTTTCCCTAGCTTCCCAGAGCCTTTCCTGTAGTGCCTTCTAACAGGCCTTCTCCTTTTTAAGGTAGGACGTTGGCTTTCTGGTTCACTGTTTACTAAGAAAGGCCTCTTAGGATAGTGGGCATGGCAGGGGCCAGGGTAGGGTGTGCTGAGGGTGTCCTGGCCTTACCTGGGTGCACCTAGAGTTTGTTTTAATCCATGTCTTTTATTATCTGGTTTGTTGAAGCAGTAGGTCAGACAACACTTGCCACAGTAATGTCTATCAAGGTGGCTGGCCATAAGAACTCCAGCACTGCTTTCATCGGAATACTTCATGACTTTACGTGTCATCCTTGTACAGGGACCATGCCAGTCTTCTCTGCTGAAGTGTGCACAGCTCGTTTTTATTCTAGGCACAGCTATGTCTCTGCTTGTTGTGCACAAGTATCTGGTAGGGCACCTGACATGTAACATGCATTCAGTAAATTGGTAAAATGAATCGGTGGATGAATGAATGAATATTAGTTTGTGAGAAGCTGTCTCTCTCATGGACTTGATTTCCATTGTTTCTTAAATAGGGGCCCCTTGGGAAGGGGAATTAGCCCCAAGGGTCTCCGGAACCCCTACTTGCTCAGTTCTGTGCACCCTCAGGTCATTCCCAAAAGCAAGTTCGTCTTGGTGAAGTTCGACACCCAGTACCCCTACGGTGAGAAGCAGGATGAATTCAAGCGTCTGGCTGAAAACTCGGCCTCCAGCGATGATCTCTTGGTGGCCGAGGTGGGGATCTCAGGTATGGACCAGTCCAGGATGAGCGGGGTGGGCAGAGGGAGGGGATGCTAGGCATGAGGTCCCTAACTGTCCCTAGTGGTGTAGGCACGCCCCGGCCTCCTTCATCACAGCCTCCAGGAGGGTTGCAGAGGAGCCCATGGCAAATTTAGCCTGAGCAGATCTGGGGAGCAAAGAGCCTTAGCTCAGCCCTCCCCTCCCACCCCAGACCAACATGACATGTACAACGGGAACTCTTAAGTACTTTTTGCAGGGAGCAGTAATCAGGGTACTAGGAACCTGGAAGACCTCGTGGTTATCACTTCCTGCTCCTTCCCAGCTTTTGTGCCCAAACTGTTGGGGCTTCTACTAATCCAAAAGCTGCCTCTGTCCCAGTGACAGTATCAATGGCCAGCATTTTCTTAGTAGTTCAGTGTCCATCAAGATGTGCACTGGCGTTGCACTCTGTTCTTCACTGAAAACCATCTGGGAAGTAAAACATGTTCTATGTGACACATGGAGCTCCAGGAGCCCAGGTGACTGTGGCCATGGGCTAGGAGAAGCTCATCCTGAGCCCCACCTGAATGTTGATCCCCCCTTGTGGCAGGGGGTCTCACCTAGTTCAGCCTCCTCCCAGCTAGAGTTCAGGTCCCCAGTAAGCACGAATCAGGGCACTTGGATTTGGCCCTAGGAACTTACAGAAAAGACATTAACATGTATCAGCTATTTGTTGTGTGCCACGTCACTGCTCAGTGTGTTGTGTTCTGTTCCGTTATGTGTGTCAGTGGAGTTGAAGAGTGTGCTTCATCGTGGGATGGCTATGAAGGGTATACTGTGGTACTACTGGTATCTAGAGTTACGTGTTCAGAATGACCACTTGACAGCACACATAGACTAAGCAAGGTGCACTGATGGACCAGTGGTAAGCTACGCTGTAAATCTGAAGGCACGCAGTGTGAGTCCACCAGCTGTTCCGCAGGAGGAAGATGGGCATTCTCCTGCCATGGGGATTTATTGCCTCTGAAAACCTGTTGGAGGGTTTCAAATCAGTGGTTCATTAATAATGTATTATTAAGCACATATCTCTGCCAGGTCTTGTGCCTGCATTCTCGTTGGGATAGCCCAGCAGAGCCCATGGGCGCCACAGTCCCCTTTCTAAGTCACAGCCCAGTTAGCCTTTCTAATCCCTCAATACCTTGAGCTTGCTTTTCCCCCCTGCCAATTTTGCACTTGCAACCCTTGATACCCAGTCCATACCTCCCTGATTTTCATGAGGTTGGCACCTTTATGTTCAAAGCCCTCAGCCCCTGTAATGTCTACAGCAGGAACTTGCTTGTCCTTCCATGCTCACTTGAAGTGGCTTTCTTACCCTGTCACATCATTTCATTTTCATGATGGCACTAACCCCTTATGTTTGTTTTCTGTGTTACTTTGTTAAATCTCTTTTCATCCTTTGACTATAAGCTCCTTGGGGGTTTGGGAACCATGAGCTTACTACTCTCTATCACAACTTGATCCTGAACACTTCAGTGTAGAGCACATAGTGAACACATAAATATTCACAAGAATCCCACTTTTGCCATTTGGAAATGACTTAGAGAGTGGTTAACCAACTTGATGAGAATTCTTTGATGACTCGTTAGTACCAAAGGAGAGATTCAAACCAGTCTTTGTGAGTGAGCCTCACTATTACCCAGGCAGGAGTCCTCCCTTTTTGTTCAGGCCCCGCAGGAGTTACCTGCCTGGGTCAGCCCTGGTCCTGCTTCTCATCTCTGATTTCTGTTCACAGATTACGGAGACAAGTTGAACATGGAACTAGGTGAGAAATACAAGCTGGACAAAGACAACTACCCATTCTTCTACCTGTTCCGGGATGGGGACTTTGAGAACCCAGTTGTATACAGTGGGCCAGTGAAGGTTGGAGCCATCCAGCGCTGGCTGAAGGGGCAAGGGGTGTATGTAGGAATGCCTGGTTGCCTGCCTGCCTACGATGCCCTGGCTGGAGAGTTCATCAGGGCCCCTGGGCTAGAGGCTCGCCAAGCCCTGTTGAAGCAGGGGCAGGACAACCTTTCAAATGTGAAGGAGATGCAGAGGAAATGGGCAGAGCAGTATTTGAAGATCATGGGGAAGGTCATAGACCAAGGTGAGGACTTCCCAGCTTCAGAGATAGCCCGGATCACCAAACTCATTGAGAAGAACAAGATGAGTGATGGGAAGAAGGATGAACTCCAGAAGAGTTTGAATATCCTGACTGCCTTTCAGAAGAAGGGGACAGAGAAAGAGGAACTGTGAAAAGGCACTTGGGGTCTTGGTGGGAGTGGGAGGGGAGAAGTGGTACTTTGCCTGAGGCCTGAGCCCTGGATGTGCCAGGACACTGATGAGGATGTGCCTGTGGTCAGGACATGGCTGGAGCACATCTCAGCTGGCTTGTCTAATGCACTGCTGGACAGAATCTGGGCTATGGAATGCACAGCCCTCGCCCCTGACAGGTGTCATTCTTATCCAATTAAAGTCTCTTTTGGTTAAGTGGACCTGAAGCCACTCAGTTTTCTTTTCACATGAGAACTCTGGGATGTGACCTGCTTTTGCCTTGGAATTAGTTTTTCAGTCTAAGCTGGTAGGGATTCAGGTTTGACCCCAAAGGCAGTTCTGACCTGTCCTGCAGTCATGAGCTGGGTGACTGAAAGCAGTGGGTTAGGGTTTATGATGTTATTTATCTTGGCTTGTCTTCATTCAAGAGGGCCAGCTCAGGATTCACCTTTATTAGTTCCCATGGACATTCAGACTCACACAGGGATAGACTGTAGGTGCTAAAATGTGTTACCCATTTTCTGGACCTTAAAATTAAATGGCTGCAGCAGTGAATGAATGGAAACCCAAAATCTCTGTAAATGTTCATTAAAATTATTAAAAAAAAATTAAATGGCAACATGGATGGCCTATGCTGTAATTTTCTTCCATAATCTTTAAGATGTCTAAAGCATGCTCTTGGTAGGAATATTTGTGAAGCTAGATTTTGTTTTTTGGTTGGTGTTGTGTGCCATCAAATCAGATCTGACTGGCACAGGAGGAGATTGCCTCTCCTTCTCCAGTGGAGCATCTGCTGGATTCAAACCTTGCCCCTTCAGGATTGCAACACAGCTTCTTGTCACTATGCCACCAGAGCTCCCTGAAGCTTGATTTAAACAGCTCAGTGATCCAATTCAGTCTCGTTTGAAAGTTGAAAACAAGTCATTGCTTTTCATACGTCACCTTGTCACCATGTTATTCAGTAAGTACCAACCTTAGAAAAGAGTGGAAACGTCACATTGGTTTTCCTGTCTGTTCCTAAGCGGTTCCAGGAACATGTCTTTTTCCAGGATCTGGCAGCTTTACTGACCGTATGTCCAAGCATCTTCCTGTGTGAACTCACTGCCATCTGCTTTAAAGGCCATAGTGCAAGAATATCAGTTCAAAGACTAAGGTGTGCCTGCTGCAAGCCCTGGTGTATTTATTCAGTTGCATCTGAAAGTGGGGACGATGTCTAAGGGAGACTGAAAGAGAACCTATGCATTTGGATTGTAGTGCTGGAGGAAGTGCAACAGGTGTTCCTTAGAGGAGAGGATGGTGACACTTGTGATCAGGAGGAGTACATGCTGGGAAAGATACTGCATCAGCAAGGGAGGAAAGACACTCAATGAGATGGACTGACAGTGACTCCGACAATGGGCTTGAACATCCATAAATGGAAAGGAAGGTTCCGGTCTGTTTGTAGGGTTATTTTGAATTGTCAACTTGAAGGCACTAAAAACAACATCCAAATGATTGCTTTGGGAGAAGAAAACATTCAGTGTTAAGAGAAATGGGAGTTAGGATAAGCAGCAGTTAGGGAAGGGACTTTAAAGGCACCCCCAGTCCTCTCCATTGTGAGAGGAACAAAAAGGAAGGGACAATGCCTGGAGGTCACAGAGGACCCAGATGGGGTATCTGTCATACAGGTATACTTAAGACACGGGGTCCTAGCAAAATCACTTGCATTTTTTGCTTCCCGGCGCATAGAAGTTACGGAGTCCTGGTGGTAGAGTCCATGGACAGTTTTACTGTTGAGCCAAAATCTGTATGCTGTTCTGGCAGCTCAAATCCACCAGTGGTTCTGCAGAACCATAGGCAGGCAGTCTACCTGTGCAGGTTAAACCCTGGGATTCCCACGGGGGACCAATTCTGAATTGGTTCTGGCCCAGAGATACTGAGAGCTGTAGGGGTTTACGGGGTAAAGATTTTGCTGCCCTGCTGACCCCATGGTAATGCAGGTCCTTAGCTAGCTGATGAAACCGTGGAGCCTCAGCTGTGAGTCAGCTGAGGGTTTGTTGTGTGGACTTTTCTGTGGAATATGTGCCTTACGTGTCAGCATTTTAATGAAGCTTTTGAATGACCAAAAGTGAAAACCCAGGTGTGAGCACATGCTCTGGGGAAGATGGGCCAACAGACTTGCTCCACACAGGGCTGCCAAAAGCTTTGAGTTTGTGAAGTGCAATACAGTGAATCCAGAAAACCATTCCAGAGTGGTTACCAGGGTAGGGGAGGGAGGAAATGACAGAAACACTAAGCTCAGTGAAGAGACAGACAGTGTGGAACGGACAACCAGACACTGAACATCTGATTTTAGCTCATGTGAAACCTATACTTAAACCAGGAAGTACTCTTCAGAACAGAGCAGGGGAGCACTGCGTGGTTCAGAATCAGGAAAGGGGTCATCAGGGGTACATCCTATCTCTATACCTTTTCAGTCTACATGCAGAACAGATCTTTTTGGAGGCTGGACTTTAGGAGAAGGAATGTGGCATCAAGATTATAGAGGAAGAATCAGCAAGAACTTGCATTATGGAAATGATACAATCTTGCTTGCTGAAATTGAGTAGGACTTGAGGTGTTTGCTGCATCAGTTTTCAATATGGATTGAAGCTCAACTTCAAGAAAACAAAGACTCCATTGGGCCAGTTGGCAATCTCATGATAGGCAGAGAAGAGACTGAGATTAACAGTTTCAGCTTACTTGGTTCCAAAATCAACACTTTGTATCAGCAGTTGGGGAATCAAAAGAAGTGTATTGGGGAAATCTTTTTTGTCAGGGACCTCCCAAGAGTACTGAGGAACAACAATGTGGGTCTGGAGACTCGAGCCTCACCCAGGCCATGGTGTTTGCAGTTACTTGCTATGCATCAGAGAGCTGGACAGTAACTAGGATGACAGAGGGATCGATGCCTTTGCGTTGTGGTGCTGTAGAAGAGTACTGAACATACCATGGACCGCCAAACAGGTCTGTCCTGGAGAGATTGAAACCAAGTTATTCTTTGGAGGCAAGGATTGTAAGCTCTTACCTCACATACTCTGGGCATGTTGGGACCAGTCCTTGGAGTAGGATGTCATGCTTAGAAAGGTGGAGGAGCAGTGCAGGAGAGGAAAACCCTGCATGGGATGGACTGACTCAGTGACTAGGGTAATGGGAGTAGGTGTGTCCAAGACAGATTTACTCAGGATAAGGTAGGGTTCCGAGCTCTTTTGCCTAGGGTCACAATGAGTCACAGATGACTCAACAGCACATAACAAGAGTTTTCAACTGGGAGAGGGCCAGCTAGTGAGCCCTCTGCATGTGCCACATAAAATTCAATGTTTAACACGTCAGAGTGTTTCCTTCCCTCTACTTCTTAGCTTCTTCAGCTACTCTTCAGATTGCCATGAAGATTATGGACTGTTTTCCAGATCTGCACATGGTTAGTTTTAAAAGAATTTCCAGATAACATGAAGCCAAAGAGGCTTTGACCCCAACATGATCTATTAAGGTGTAAATTCTCTCCAATGCCCAAAGAAGTCGTTCTTGATAAATGCTGTGCAGTCAGCTGCCGTTCCTGAAATTTCTTTCATCAACAATTGCCTTGTGTTCCATACGGTTCTCACGGCTAATGTTCAGAAAAAGACTGCCAGGTGTTTCTGGCTAGTTTTCTTTAAAGTGGCCACAGGGGGGAGCTCTGGTGGCCTAGTGGCAAGAAGCTGCACTGCAATCCCAGAGGAACACGGTTCGAATCCACCAGATGCTCTGCCGGAGAAGGAGGCGCAATATCCTCCTGTACCAGTCAGATCTGATTTGACGGTACATGCACACAAAATAAAAAAAAAAAAAATAAAGTGGCCACAGGAACCTGTCCACCATGGTGATTCTACTGTCATAGGAAATACTGGTGACAGCTTCCAACATTAAAGCGACATACACGCTACCATGTGACAAATGGTAGCAAGATTAATAAATGCTGATTGCCTTCAAGTCGAGCACAATTCAGCAAGTGACACAATGAACAAAAGGCCTGAAGCCTCTCCATAACAATCGTCATTCATCAAAATTCAGAGTTTCCAGAGGCATGAGATTAATACATGTTGTTGTTATGTGCCATCGAGTCGTTTCCGACTCATAGCGACCCTATGCACAACAGCTCTAAACCGTGCCCTATCCTGCGCCAACCGCACCGCCTCTGACACACCCATCCCGATTACCCCAGTCACCGAATCAATCCATCTCATAGAGGGTCTTCCCCTCCTGCGCTGTCCCTCCACCCTCCCAAGCATGATGTCCCTCTCCAAGGACCCGTCCCTCCTGGCAACATGTCCAAAGTATGTCAGACGAAGCCCCAGAATCCTTGCCTCCAAGGAGCAACTTGGTTTAATCCTCTCCAAGATGGATCTGTTTGTTTTCCTGGCAGTCCAGGGTTGGATCTGTTTGTTTTCCTGGCAGTCCAGGGTACATTCAGTACCCTTCTCCAGCACCACAGCTCAAAAGCATCCACTCTCCTTCTGTCCTCCCTAGTCATTGTCCAACTCTCTGATGCATAACAAGCGATTGCAAATACCATGACCTGTATCAGGCACACCTTAGTCTCCAGAGAGACACTGTTGCTCCTGATATAGTCCTTGGTAATTACCACTATTTAAAAGAAAAAACAAAATTGAAGTTGGAACAGTATCAAGGAGATTGATTCAATGAAACCAAGACCAGAATCTAGGAATTTGAACATGGCCATCAAGACTGAGACAGGAGGATTTCCGTTTATTCCATGAATGTTTAAAGAGTCAAGCTGGAGGCCTGCATGCCAACCTTTACACCACTAGGTAAATAATGCAGTGTAGGATTACACCAAGGTAGAGCTATCTGCAATAACTATTGTCCTCATATATAAGACACCCCACACCCTCTGTCCTACCCCATACTACTGGGACAAGGAGGCTGAAGCTTACAGAAAAGCTTTATGTGCTTTGAGTGCACAAAATAGGCACGCACAAGTGTTTTTAAAAGAATTTGGCCTGTGGAAGCATTCTCACTGTGAAATAACACATCTGCACTAGGTGGTGACAGTATTTTAACAACTAGCAACTTCTAAAAGCATAATCTGATCCAATCCTTTGAGGGATGGTGGTGGTGGTGGTGGTGGTAGCTAGGTACCAACGAGTATAACTCCTGTGACACAGTGACAGATCTGAACCCCGTCCTGTGTCATCCTCATCTGATACACTCGAGCACATTGCTGCAGTCTCCTTGTCAGTCCATACTGCTGAGGGTCTTCTGTCTCTCACTGACCTTCTACCTTCCCAAGCATCATATCCCTCTCCAACAAACAGCCTCTCCTAGAAACCTTTCCGAAGTATGTACGATGAAGCTTTGACATCCTTTCTGTCAAAGAGCATTCTGGCTGCACTCTCTCCAAGACATACCTTTTTGTTCTTTTGGCAATCCATGAGATACTCCCAACACCCCAAATCAGGCATCAATTCTTCTGTTTCATTCACCATCCTGATCTCGGATGCATAGCAAGTGACTGAAAAGACCATGGCTTGATTCAGAGGTGCACCTTAATCTCCAAGCTGACATCACTGCTCCTCAGTAATTCTAAGAGGTCCTGAACAGCAAGCCGACTTCCCCTGTGGAATCCCATCTCTGTGGATCGGTTGGCATACTGATAGCCAGGCCACAGCTAAGATCAGAATCCAGGCAGGACTCAATGCCGTCTGTACACAGAGAATTCCCCGGAGATATTGCATACTCTCTGCAAACAGAAGGTTCCTCCCAGCCTTCCCTCAGAGGGGATGCTGCCTGAACTTTGGTCTTGGTTTAAAAGTAACTTACCAATTGTTATGTTGGCAAAACTTACACATAAGGAAAATAAAACCTCATCATAGAATTTTATTGACTTAAGCTAAATAAAAACTATAGAAGGAAGGACTACGATGCCTTTCCACAGAGCTAAGTTGTGAGAGGACCTCTGCCTAAGCCTTCCTCTTTTTCAGAATGCATTTTCTCATGTCCCTGTTTTCTTTCTGTGTCCGGTTAACAACATCTCCTGACTGCTGGTACCAAGGGTGTTGATTGTGGATTCAAGTTAGATGAAATCACTGACAACTTCAATCTTTTCTCATAATGTTGCTTAGTAAACCAGCACCGAGAATTTTTATTTTCTTGCTATTGACATGCAGTCCATATTGAAGGCTGAAGTCTTTGATCTTCTGCACCAAGTGCTTCAAGTCCTTACTTTAAGCAATCAAGGTGGTCTCATCGGCATCACATAGGCTGTTGGTGAGTCTTCTCCAATCCTGATGCCACTCTACTCTCTATAGGGTCCAGCTTCTTGAATTAATTTACTCAGCATACAGATTGAATAGGTATGGAGAAAGGATATAACCCTGACACACACCTTTCCTGATTGTAAACCATGCAGTGTTTCCCTTGTTCTGTTCAAACAGCTTCTGTAGTGAGGTATAAAATACCTTTTAAAGGAATAAAGAATGTCAGTATGGTTTAAATTCATAACTGAAGGAAAGGCCCTGACTGGATATATTTTAAATATTTTAGTAGAACAAGAGAAAGGAAACTCAAGTGAAAAGCAGCTCTTTTTACTGAATTAATTTTGAATCTCTGTGGGTTCAAGCACCTTGGATGATTCATACTATAACCTTGCCTAGAATTCTCCACTGACTCTCCGTGACATTTGAGAATAAGATCTCATTCCTTCCCTCGGCTGCAAGTTCCTGACTAGTCCAATCCCCATCGCGTCTCCTATCTTCATCCCTCTTGTTCTCCCCACTCCATCATGTCCCTGCCACTTGAGTCTGTCAGTTACTGGAACATGCTGTGTCCTATATTGGGATCTCTGCACTTACTTGCTTTTGTCCATGGCTGAATGTACATTCTACAGGGTAGATCTCCTGCACTTGACTTTCTTATAACCCCAACTGAAGTGACCTTCAGGACTACACTAACCAGCTGTAGTGGTTGCCAGTTCAGTGATTGCCATTCAGTAGTTCAGTCTCTACACAGGTTCTGCATGAGATCCTGCAATGAGCTCTCATAAAAGAGGACCACCTAGGAAGCCCTGTGTAGACCTACTGCACTGTGTAGAGGGCACCCATGAACAAGCATACTCTTGTCACATACACTAGTTTTTATATTCTTAGACAAGAAAGTTCCAATTATAATTTAATATTTTTACCATTCCTCTGCCAACCAACTAACCAGTCAGGGCTCAGTGACCATTCTATTAGTAGAGGTCAGGCACACAGCAAATGCTTAATACATACTCGTGGAATTCATAAATGCAAGGGATGACTTCTACACAAAAAGACTTGCTGGGTCCTTGAACACAATTAATTCACAAATACAGAAATTTTGCTAGGAATATCGTCCTCAGCACAAAGTCGAATAATGTTATTTAAAAGTGTGGCTTCCGAAAGCCTACAAAAATGAACCAGGGAGGAATGCCAACTTAAAATGAAAACCATTTCTAGATACCAACCTAGCCCATTTATGATTCCCTTCCATTGATCAGTCAGGTAGCTCTGGTGCCCTCATGTTAAGGACTTGATTGCATGTAGCTTGAATCCACCAACTGCTCCAGCAGAGACAGACGAGCAGGTGCCTCCCACATGCTTTAAAGCCTCAGAAAACCCACTGGAGGCTCAGCTGGGAGTCAGCCTCAACTCAACAGCACATAACAGCATGTTGATAAGTCAAAAATTAGGAAGAGTTTCAATAACAAGGCCATAGACATTGAAACCCCTTTTATATATAGTAAAACGTTAAATGAAAGACAAATCCAGATACAACACAGTGATTTCAGAATGCGATTTTGAAGAATCATAATTATTAAAATATACAAAATGATGGGCAACACAGCTAGGCATTTGTCCATCTTCCATTACGGGAGAACACTGAAACTTTCTCTACCTTTTATCCATATCAGATAAATGGGTTAAAGTATTTGTTTTGTAGAATCTTAACTTAGTATTTCAGTAGTATAAAAAAGCCTGTAAACAGTAGTTGTAGTTTTTTTTCTTTGCTTTTTTAAAAAAATATCATTTTATCACACAAAACAACAACAAAACCCACAAAAAACCAGCAGCAGCAACAATGAAGTTATTTGGGATTTCTCTTCAAATACCAATGACATAACAATTGCTGGGAGAGGGTGCTTTTACTCATGTAAGAATATATATATTTCTTTCTTTTTTTAACTGTACACAATTTATAGTGCATAACAGTTTCCAAACAGAATAGATCAAGAAAACATATTGGCCATTTCTGCATAATTTCATTCTTTTTACAGTTATCTTCAAATGTAAGAGATTGGATTTCATTGAAATGCTACATTTCTTAGGAAAATCAGCAAGTGACAAAGGAAGCAGACCATGACGTAACATTACGAGTCATTACAACCAAAAGCTCTCCCAGATGTCAGCAGGCACAAGGCTGGTTAAGCAGACTGCTGGAGTCACACACGGTCCCTGAGGACTGAGGCCGGTCCACAGGGCACAGACATGCTAGAGTGATCAGAGTCAGCTAAGAGACTTGCTTCGGAGATGATGTCTATGTACAGTATATTTTTGGGATTCAAAGAAACATCATTTCAAGAACACATGCCATACACATACATACACACAGGCAAAGTTCCATCTAGGCAGGCCAGACTTTTACCAAGTAACAGCATGTTGCCACTAAACTCTATGCAGAATCCGTGAAAATGTCCAGTTCATCCAGTTCCAGGCAGTTCTCCCTTTAGGAACGGAGTATGTCATCACTGTGGCTACTAGTTAACACAAAACCTTTTTTCAAAGTCAGTGAACTGGGATTTCCAAGTCTGTCTTTGAAAAATTTTTAAAATTAACTTGGAAATTTAAACAATTAGTACTCACTATATCAAACTATCCCTCCAAGACAATCAAGTGAGGGCACAAAATAGAATTGCTTTGCATAGATTTTCCCCAAGCTCTCTTTTGGTCATTTTTAGAAGAAAAAGCATCACTTTTATCTGGAGCAGTGAATTAGAAAGGACTTTAGGGCTACAAGACCAAGGTGCTTGCTATCAGACATTTGATTTTCCTCAGCAAATTTGTCACTTTGCTTTTATAGAATAATTTTAACCAAAATCTGGATAACCAAATAGAAAAATGGAAGTGAGGATTCAAAAATATTATGAAACAATTGTATAAATCATGTTAAAATTTTTCATGAACAGTTTGAGTCTCCTCAAGCTACAGTCTTGGTGTTTTCTAAGAGTATAAAAAGTTCAATATAATTCTCACATTTCGAAAAAAAGTGGACTGAGCCTCAAACCCATACAATGACATTACTTTTGCCAGTCAAAACTTAAAAACTAAGTCTGTAATATACATTCCTTGCTTCCCAAACTCTTTTCATAAAAACACTAAAGTACTAAATCTCAATTTCCAAGTGTATGTGTATATATACATACACACACATTTATATACATATATAATTAATGAATTACAGAAACCAATGAACTTTGTATCACACTTGTCTGCATGAATTATGTACACCTCTCTTCTTTAAAGAAATGATTCCCATCTTTTCCCAGTGGAGATGAGACAGCAGGCTAGGCCTTGCCAGGACTGACCTGCAGCACTGCCCTCTCTAAACAGCCTCCGGGCTAACCTCGCCCTGCTCGACCTTTCGCGTGTTGGGATGAAGACGTCTTCACCAGTAACTAGCAAGTCTCAGAATGTGTACCTGTAGCCATCTGAGTGGAGCCCACAGGCTTATGCAAAATCTCACCTGAGGTCCTTGGCATGCTTGCTTGGGCTTAGGGATGGCCAAACAGCCAGCTGAGGGAAGCTTCAAAACAAACGTGCTGCTGTGGAAAGGCCTGCTCCCAGTCATGGTGTCCATCATCATCTCGCTGTGTCCTGTCCTGTCTGCACCCCCAATCCCCACTTCATTTCCTCAGGCTCACGGGCTCACGGGCCTGACCAATGCTCCCACTGCTGTACCAAAAGGCCGCTGGCTGCTGGAGGATGCTGGTTGACGCTTCCTTTTCTATTGCTGCTTGTATAGGGCCCCTGTCCCAGATGCTTCTGGTGACAGGAGGGAAGAAGAAAAGTGGGGTTCTCTTGTGGCTACCATATGCATATGAACATTTATAAAAGTGGTCACACCCACATTAGGGTCCTGTTTCTGGTTTATGTACAATAATTTAATCAGTTGTATATACTTAATACCTAAAAAAAAATTAATTCACGATCAAAGTCCTTCATGCATTTTATGAGGAAGTTCTGGATTTAAATGATGGTCAACCAGATGTCACTTCTGCCTGGAAAGATGTCATTCTCTGCTGCAGTCATCCATGCTGATGACTCACAATGCCTTAAATCTTTATTTTCTTTGTGGTCTCAAGTCTTTTTTTCAGCAGCTCCCCAACTTCCAGAAGCGAGTGTAGATAGCTGTTCTGCACCTTCCCCTGTACAGTCTTTGAAAATTTTCTTTCTTCCTACAAAGAAGACCAAAGTGCTCAGAAACTGCTGTCACATTTCCCCAGTTAAGATGAGCACACGTTGTTGAAAATGCCTCAGAGGGCAACTATGTGGTCCTGCTTTACTCAAATATTTATTGTATCTGTGAGAAGAAACTACAATACAGATAATTGTTTTAAAAAAAAACAAAACACCACTTTAAACTTTCTCTTTAGTCCCATTCGGAATGTTTTTGATTTCATAAAATGCAAAGAATGCTTTAAATCATCACAACTGTCTATTTACATGATTTTCCAACACTGTCACTTTAACATCATTTTTCTTCTAAGTTTGTTATAAGTTATATATAAGTGGAAAAACTGAGATTCCTGATCCATACTTTTCATGAGAAAAAGTATTACTACAGGGTGTAAACATTACATTCTTCTTTTGTGATAAGCTATACCAAATGAAAAAACATTGAGGCTCCGGATTATTTGTTTTCATTGAAAAAGAAAACAGAAATGTGTTACTGACCTTAATAAAGCCAGAAAACACACTGAGTCAGTGTTTCCCAGTTAGAATATTGGCAAGCCTCTCTCCCCTCTATGTTGGTGAAGTTCATGGATTCTAGAGGAGAAATGGTTACAAAAAGTCCAAGGCCTGCTGCCTGCTGTACCTGTGAGTTACACATTTACTGCCACATGTGACATTCAAACTGTTCTGACACGAGGAGGAGGACAGCTGGGAACTGGAGGGGTTTAAGTGATCTAGCAGTATTACAACTCCCCAGACTACAGTGAATGGTACAACCACTAATCTTCCTCGAACTGCATGTGCGTTAGAAGGTATCTAGAAATACATTTCATGCACTACAGTTTGTACAGTACTTTATGTACAGAGTATATGTGTCCAAGAAGGTATGTGCAAATACATTCCAGGCAGTTCTGTATGTTTAAGTGTAAATCTACAGAAACAGCCTAAAAAGCTGTATTCCTACTCTGAATACCAGACAGCTGCTGAAATCAAAATGGTCCATATACATCGACCTAAAAGGACCTCTGGAATCTAACACTGAGTGGAAAGGGGGTAAAAGACCAAGGTACAGAATACGTATCATTTAACAACAACAAAAAAAAGAATACGTATCATTTACATAAAAAGCACAAAATAATCTATTTTCTGAATAAAGGTGCTCAGTAAAAAGGTCTTGACAAGCAGCCAATGGTAAGCAGTGGGTATCTGCAGGGACAAGGAAAGGGGAGCTGGCTCAGAGTGGGAGACCAGAGGAAGTACTCATAATGCTGCAAGTTTAGCAAGAAAATGCAAAAAGGTGGGGGGGGGGGAAGAGAATGGGAGAAGAATGAAAACAGAAGCGACAGTAAATGAGATGCCGTTTTACTGACAAGGGCAGCACCATAAAGAACTGTAAAGATCTGACAGTCTGGTCACTGCCCTGGAGTCGGAGCTCAAAGCTGGGCCTTCAGCATTTCCCAGGGATTTAAGTGACAAAGGAAGAGGCGGCCATCTTTCTCCTCAGAGGTGCTGGTGAATTCAAAGCAGTGGAAAAAGTGGCCCTGGGCCAGCAATGGAGCTCCCTGTGGACTACATTACCAGAGGTCCCTTTTGGGGGCTGGTACTGTTCAATATACTAAACACAGCATGACTTGAACAAAGGTAAGCATTTTATGGTCAATGACTGTATTATTTTCCCCCTTGAATGTCTGTGTGGCCTGTATGTTGCTATGATTCCAGAAGCTATGCCAGTGATATTTCAAATACAAGGAGTCACCTCCAGTGCAAGTCCAAACCAAGACTAGGGAGAAAAGTGGCACAACAAAGTGCTATCTAACATGATGCGGGAGATGAACCCCGAGGCAGGAGGCCACTCACTCAACATGTACAGTGGTCGTGCAACAATGGAATCAAGCACGTGAAGATGGCACGGGACCAAGTGACGCTTTATTCTGTGGTAGCGTCACCATGAAACGGAACTTGATGCCAGAGCAGCTAGCAACAGCAGCAAGTGTTTCATTCAATGTTCCCATGATCCTGTGGAATACTGTGATGCTCTCGTTTTACAGACAGAGAAGCTGAGGCCTAGAGGTATTATGTGATTTTCTAAAGGTCAAAAGTCAAGGGCAGAGGCAGGGATTTTTAGTGTTTTCTTAACAGTATTTGTGAGCAGTTGAAAGTTTATGGATAACCTCTCAAATGCTCCAAATGGGAAATTGTATTCCTCCTTTGGGAGGCAGGCAGAACCTGGAACAGAAGCCACCACTCAGCTGTCACTGTAGGAGCCCCTTATCCTAGTGCCTGAGTGTTTTCGACAAGCCGTGCACTGCGGCTCTGCTGAGGACGCACAGTGCCGTACACAACTCACGTTCTCACCTCAGTGCTTCTGTCCCCTCGTTGGGAGACAACTTTACCCTGTCTGCCTGGCAAAACTGCTTACTCCGATTTATTCCTCACTGTTCCCATTGAGGCCAATAGCGTGAGCTCAGTAAATATCTATTTATTGAGAATCTCCAAGATCCCCAACAAAGCTGACGTGCATCAAACATCTGACATTCGTTGATGTTGATGACCTCATTTGTTAACAGGTAACTATCATTTTGAGGGGGTTTGTCCCACTAGTAGTCCTCATGCTCATGCAAAAGCTGGACAGTGACTAAGGAAGCCTGAAGAAGTGATGCCTTTGAATTCTGCGGTGTTGGTGGAGAGTCCTGAATATAACATGGACTATCAAAAAACAAATCCATCGGCTGTTGAAGAAAGGCAGCCAGAATGCTCCTCAAAAAAGCAAGCCAGGATGCTGAGGACATCGTGTCCGAGTCTAGCTTGGTGGAGGGTCGGGGAAGAAGCTCCTCAGTAAGCTGGATGACACAGTGGGTGCAACAATGTTACACACACACTGATGAACTGTGAGGACTAGAGGACTAGGCAGTGTCACAGGCCGTTGGTACATACGGCTGCTGTGGGACACATCTTCATCTAAAGGCAGAGGATAGGACAAGGCAGATAGAGCAACACAATGCCTATCTCACCAACACTGCGCCGGAAATAGTGGTTCCCTGCTGGAAAGGGGCCTCAGGATACAGGGTTAAGACAGAAGAGAGGGCTTTCAGTTTACACTCCTCCCTCTTCTGCTGCACATGCTACCTTTTAGGACAATATCATACCTTTAAAAAGGTAAAATATTTAAAATTAAATAACTTATTAATTAGTGTTTTAAACTATCACTGCAATCTGTATCCATTTGACTGTAAGTAGCAAAATAACTGAATACATAGTTTATTTGTTCAAAACAAAACTTGATATGTGAATACACCTGGTTTCCCTGCATCTTCAAAGTATGGTTCATTTCCTCTGGTGCTAAAGATATGAACAGCAGGAGTTCCACTCCCACTAACTCGGCCTGTTGTCCATAGTTGTCCTAGTATAAAGGAGTAACTTTGAAGGTGTATGGAAATGAAAGGTAAAGCAGAACAGACCACCACTATTTAAAAAAAAAATTAAAAAAATCCCAATTTTCAAATACAAATTCTATAAGGAGAGAATTGAGGAAGTAGCAATTAACTTGCCCTTATAATAAAAATATTTTTGAATAAACATAACTTACTGCAAGTTGCATATAATCTCTCACCGGTGAGAAAGCTGTATCTTCTAAAATAAGGTCTTCAAGTTTAAGTGCAATAAGATGTGTTTCAAGCCCTTTAATATGATCCACAACACTGGAAATTAACGTCTGGAGTCCAGTGACATAGTCTTGGAAACTGGTAAAGACAGATGGCTGGGATAAAGAGGAGAGAGAAAAAAATGGAAAGGATTATTGAACATATTTCTTGTCACATAAGTTATTCCAATTTCCTGCTAACGCATCATTATAGGTAACAAGAGAGATGGATCCTGTTTCAGACATTAATACAGTCTCTCAAATCAAATGAACCTACTGACAAAGGACAGTCAGCTCAGCAAACATGACTGCCCAGCTGGTCATTATGTTGTGTTTGCCTGCATTTTTTATGACGTGGTTGTTGGGCTTGGTGTTCTGGTTTGTTTTGAGTTGGGTTTTTTTTGTTTGTTTGTTTGTTTTTTCTCATTTTCTTGCTGTGTACCATACTGAATCAGATTTGACTTACACAGGAGGAGAATGCCCCTCCTTCTCGAGCAGAGCATCTGGTGGATTCAAACTGCACACCTTTGGAATTGCAGTGCAGGTTCCTGCCACTAGGCCACCAGAGCTCCTCTATGTGTTTTTGGAAGTGAGAAACCAATAGAAAGGGGAAATGAGCCAACAACAGGAAATACCTTAATTGATCATCATTCAACTTGGGCCCAAGATAATGGAGAAGAACCAAGACTAGATTTTACTCTCCTCATGTCTTTGCAATTTCTTGTTAACAGGGAATAAAAATGTAAAATTCTTGGTTCAAATGAAAAAACTAGTGAGGGGATCCTGCTCTGACAGGTAAGAGAACACAGAGGGAAGTTAACAGTAAAATTAGGCATTAGTGATCCAGAAGTGAAAAGAAACCAGCCAGGATCTGGCCCAAGGACTTGGAATGGCTTCAGTGGATGGCACTAGGATGACAAGCTGGGAATTTACAAGTAGTCCCAGCACAAAATAATGGCTATAATTTTCATGTGTTTGTTTAGGTGTTGAAGTCTCTCTGATATGTCAGTGCCAAATAAATTTTCCCAACCTGTTCTCTTCTCATTCTTTTGATCCACATAAATGTTTCTTTTTCAGAAGAGCCCATTCATCTAACTTATCCTCTACTGTTGGGGGGGGGTCCCCATTTCCCAAGAAAGTAGTATTAAGAAATAGACTGATACCATAAATTAGAGACCCTAAATTTGCTTCTACACTTCCTTTTATGATGCTTATAGTTTTAAATTTTACATTTTTAAATCTTGGCTCTATCTTGAATTAGTTTTTGTATGTAGTGTGAGGTTTTCTTTAGTTAACAAACGGATTCTCAGTTTTGCCAACATCATGTTTTTTTCCATATTAAGTTGTGTGGCCCTTTGTCAAAGATTAGGTAGATGAGAGTAATTCCTAGGTTCTCGATTTAATCCATGTCTTATGTAAAATTAATTCCACATAAGTTCTTTAAACATTTGAAACTATTATATTAACGTAAGAAAACTAGCCAATCAATTAGCAAAGTTACCGTTTCCCTCAAGAAGATTCTGTTTCTCTGTGAAAGTTCAACAACAAATTAGGAAAACCGTTTAGAAAAGGGAGCTATCTATGTCTTTGAGATGGGCAGAGAGTACAGGTACACCTAACACTCCACAGGGGATGAAGGGCAGAAATTGCTATGATCTTTCTAAAGAATGAACTGGTCAATATGTATTAAAAGCCTTACAAAGGTACATATGCGAATTTCAATTCTAAAAGGTATTATAAGGAAAAGATATGATGAATTTATCTTTGTAATATGTCCATACTTATACTTTAAAATTTAGAATCAAGTATTTCTTACTAGGAATAAACTATGCCAATCTTATAAGATGATATATAGCCATTAAAAGTAATACATCTTTATGTACTGAAATATAGATATATAGTATAGAAGTATAGCTACATCTATATGTACGGATGGCAAGAATGTCCAAGATATATGGAAAAACAAAACACAACAAGGCAAACTGCAGGACTTTCTAGATAGCATGATTCTAGTTTGTTTAATATTAATATTAAAACATTCGCAGTGATTAACCATGACTGGCAAGTACATGAAAGCTTCACTTTATATACAAACTCATTGGTTATTCTCATGATCAGAAAAAGGAGAAAGTCATTCTCATTTTGTTAGTAAAAGAATAAAACACCCATACTCAAAATCTACATACCAGAAAGCAACTAGATAAGCTAGGTTTGCAGGCTTTTGTTAGAAGGGAAAACAATGAAGCATCTTAGATCTATACCTTTAAACTTCACACCCATGACATGTTAAATTCCCCTGAGCAGAGAAAATAAAAGTGGAATTTCTCTCATTGAGTAGCCTCATCCATATCTAAATACCCTTTGTTTTTAAATGGATGATAGTATGCAGCACTATGTCCAATTGTTATCATGTTGAATTATTCAGAAAGTGAGTTTTACTACCCAAATTGTCAACATCTTCAAATGACAATGGTTACTATGTTGCTACAGTAGACACAATTTTGGCATTAATAATGAAAAACAGTAAAGATACTAAACAGTTTGCCATGTGCTATAATGAGTCCTAAATAACATTACTTTTGAAAATGATACTAATATGTTAATGTTTTACACATTAAAAAGTTACATGATAAATGTATACTGTCCAAGTCAAATACAAAGAAATAAAAGAATCATATTTACATCATGTTGATAGTATATTCTGTTGTACATTCCAATGTTTTATACAATATATTACACAAAATACACACAGTAAATTTCAGTGTATCCTTACTAGAATCTACTCAAAACAAACAAAAAACCTGGCTAAAAGAAAATAAACTATATTTAGTCTTTATTGTAGATACCAATAGTGGAACCGCAGGGAATGAGCAATTACAGCTCTGAAAACCTGCAGGAGGTTGAGTTATGAGTCAGTTCCAATTCAACAACTCAACAACACCAATGGAAGAGATAAGAGTAATTCCAAAACTATTTAGTGTTTATTGTTGGAAAACAATAAAAGAGTCAATAGATTGATTATGCTGGACATGGACTGAAAGAAGGTGTAGAAGGGAAGAACACTGTGCTGTCAGGCTTGAAATCAGAAGAGAGAGAGTATAACTAACTGCTACAGCTTTTGCCACTGAAATGACCACTTAGCAATGAAAGCTCGGCAACAACGAGCACATTCAGCAGTTGGCTGGGACTTCGGGTCATAAGCAGGTAAAGTACAAGTGCTTAGAGGTCTTCAGAGACAGTAACTCAAACAGGAGGGGACTACCCATCTTTCTCTCTCAGAGTAGCTGGTGGATTCGAACCACATACCTTTTAGTTGGCAGCATAATTCCTTCCCGGTAAGGCATCAGAGCTCCCTCAAAAACTGATGAAGACCCATTAAAGGACAAGAACCAGCTTAAAAGTGACTCCCATTAGCCAAATTTGGAATATTGATGACAATGAATTTTACTAAATTTAATTTTTGAAATGAGTTCCAAGTAATAAATAAACAAACAGTGGTATTAAAAATACATCAACAAATATATGTGAATGAGAAGAATCAGGAAAGCTGTAGTTCAGAGAATTGCCAGAACTGGAAAATCAGTGGTCTGGAACCATCAGCATAAAATGAGATTCAGTCATCATCACATGGATTCTGTACTAATTGATGGCAAGATGTTTACAAAGAATAAAATAAGGTAGACATTCTCCTAAAAGGAAACAGGCGAGGAGCAGGGAAGGGTGGGGGTTGAGCACCAGGACCTGAAGGGCTCTTCGAAACAATAAACAGAAAAAGTTGCCAGATGGTTACTTTTACTTTTCTGTTCTTACCATGATGATGCTGGTTTCTTTTTTCTTCTTTTTCTTCTTTTGCAAATTTAATTTGTACGGCCGCAGGATACTCTCACAGTAACCAGACACCCAGAGGATGACAGAAACCGTCTGAAAGAGGAAAAGAACCAATTCATGAGTAAGGCCTACACCAGGGGTGCTGCTCATCAGGTAAAGGTGATGAATGGATGGAGATGGGGGCGGGCTCCAGGTAAATCCGTGCAACTGCTTGTCCAAGGTCCACACTCCACTCTCCCATTTCTAGACTCATCATCCTGGTCCAAGTCTTCTTTAATCTCTTGCTGCGAATCGTGTGAGTACCTCAGTCTTTATCCTCTCTTCCATCTCTAAAAACCCCACTGTTGTTGCATCAATGTCAACTCCTAATGGCCTTCCATCAGTCTGCAAGGCCACACATTTTCACAGGGACAGACCACCTCATCTTCATGTCATAGAGCAGCGAGTGGATCTGAATCAATGACCTTTCAGTTAGCAACCCGATACACAGCACACACCCGACCAGACCTCATTCCCTTATATAGCGAACAGACTGAAAACCAGCCTTCACTGCTTTTCCAGTTTCCTGAAGGACGCAGAGAACCTCTGTATCCTTGTCACCAAGGGGAAAGTCTCATTTCTAGGTACAGAACTCAAAAGCCTCTCTGTCAGCTCTCCAGTCAGTTAAGTAGTGCTACACTCTTCACTTTATACACATATAGAGAAACTTGCTCTGATACCCTGCTTTATGTAATTAGTTAACTCTTTACATTTCTTCCTTTAAACTGCTGTATGTGTGTGTACATACATTTGCCCTTATAATGGCATCAATCACTCACACAAGGATTATCTGTAAGGCGTTTACAGTGTGCCTGTCACCTGGCAGATGAAGCAGCCTCAGGAAGCATACACAACAAGGAGAAGATCTACAAACAAGTCCATGGCAGAAAGGACAGGAATGAACCTGAGGCAGCCTGTTCTCTCAGGGTGAAAGAAAGAAGCAGATGTGGCTCCGTCAGCTTCTGGACACTCCTGGACTTGAAGACTTTTAGGAATTAGTAAGCAACAAGGACACAGAATACATAACAAAGAACTGAGTCAGAAAGAGGAATAAATAGAAAATAGTTAGATTTGAGGAACCTAGAGACGAGGAAAGCAAATGTGAAGAAGCTTTACCTAAATATCAATGTCTTCGTATTCTTTAACGGAGTGCCTTCAGAAAATAGTTTAAATTGCTTTTAAATTAACAAAAGGTGGGTGGAAGAAAGAGGGTTAAATGGCGTAAGATGGCTATTACCTATTTACTTTTGAAAAATAAACCCTATTTACGATGAAAGAGTAGACTGAAAGCATACCTCAACAAAGAAGACAAGATTCTCTAAGCGGTTTGGATGCGTTTTCAAGTTACCATCTTTAACTTCTAAGAGGTCACCTTTACATTTACTGAAGACATCTGAAAACAAACAGACAGTACGGTTTTATTCCACTTTTGTTCCAATGCCTTTTTTAGGAACATGATGTACAATCTAATAAAGAAGAAGAAAATACAGAGGTTTGATCCAGAATTTTGACTTTATGGGGTTTGGTTTTTTCCCCATTTCTCCCCATAATCAAATACCAAATGAAATCTATTTGAAGTTCTTTAAAAAGTGCTGTCTCTTTTTTTGTTAAAAAAAACAAAACATCATGAAGTATGGATTCTAGGGTCCAAACACGAGGTATGTCTTTCCACATGTAGACTATGAAAATATTAAGACTCTAAGTGAAGGACTTAGACAAACTCATGCCATTATAGACAAAAGGACCAAACGCATTATGAGAATATATCTGTGTACCACACAGCCCTCAGTCGATTCTGACCCATGAGCAATCCCCCCACTGAGTTTACAACACTGTAAATCTACAGGGGAGATTGTCCATCTTTCTCTCATGGAGTCACTGAGGGTCTGAAGCCACCAGTACAGCCTGAACAGACTCTACCCTCAGAACTCCAAATCTCATAGCAGATTGTACAGGTTAATTACTAATTCTGATCAGCCTTTAAATCTCAGACACGATTCACTTAGGTAATAAAGTAAAAACTCACATGTTCTCCTGTAAAAAAAGGGCGGAAGCGGGAACCCTTATAGATTAGATTTAAACCGTGTAGATGTACCCACTTACCAAACAATTCTGGAATGGAATCTAAAGAAAATACTTTAAAAAGTGCACATCCAGTTCTGTACCAAGATGCTCACTACGGTACCGCTATTGTTCTGTGCCGTCAAGTTGCCTGCCACCCTGTGTACAGCAGCTCTGAACCCCTCCCTGTCTTTAGTCTCACTAATTCTGACACACCAACCCCCATCGCCCCAGTTACTGTATCAATCCATCTCATCCAGGGCCTTCCTCTCCTGTGCTATCCGTCCACCCTTTCGAGCATGATGTCCTTCTCCAAGGACTGGTGCCACTTGCCCAAAGTATGAGATGGAACTTCAAAATCCCAGTCTCCAAAAGAGAAACGTGGTTTCACCCTCTCCAACACAGACCTATTTGGTTTCTGGGCAGTCTAAGGTATGTTCAACACTCTTCCCCAGCACCACAATTCGAAGACATCAATTCTTCTTCTGTCATCTTTAGTCACTGACCAGCTCTCTGATGAACATCAAGTAAATGCAAAGACTATGGCCTGGATTAGGCACACCTTAGTCTCTAGACTGACATCGTTGCTTTTCAGTACTCTGGAGAGGTTTCATTTTCCCAGTGCAATTCGCCTTTTCATTTCCTGGCTGCTGGTGTTAGGAGTGTTGACTGTGGAGCCAAGCACACTGTAATTGTTAACAACCTCAATCTCTTCTCCATCTATCATGGTCCTGCCAATAGGCCCAATGGTAAGAATCTTTGTCTTCTTGATGTTGAACTTCAATCCATATTGAAGAGTAGTCTTTGACCTTCTGCAGCAAGCGCTTTAGGTCTTTTTCAGTTTCAGAAAGTAAGGTTGTGTCATCTGCATAATGTAGGCTGTTAATGAGTCTACCTCTAATCCTGATGCCACATTTCCCCTCATGAAGTCCTGCTTCCCCAATGATCTGTCCTGCATACAGACTGAAAAGGTATGGAGACAGGATGCATCACAAGATGCACTCCTTTCCTGATTTTGAACCATGCAGTTTTTCCTTGCTCTGTTAAGAGGACTGCTTCCTGTTCAGTATAGCATATTTTTTTTTCAGTATTGCATTTTTATAAATATGGGAAAGAGCATGTTTGGGGGGCGGGGGGAACTTGAAGCTCTGGTGTGCATAGGTAAGTCTGGTCACTAGGCGAGTAAGGAATTGTGTTGTCAACCCAAAGACAGGTAGTTCAAATCTACCAGTTGCTCTTAGGGAGAAAGATGAGCAGTCTCCTCCAGTGTGATTTACAGCCTCTGAAAACTTGCTGGGTGAGCAATACAACAGTTCCTACCCAACAGTTAGGACTGAGTGATGAGTGCCATTAAAAAGGAAAAGTCATGTGTGCACGTGTATGTGTATGTGTACACCAAATACTAGAGGCTACTCTCCAGGTCAGCAGGCTCTATCTCAGGGGAAAAGAGGACCTGCCAGGGGAAAGGACCACACTCATTTGGATACTGATTAATTGCTACTTTTGAACTCCAAAAGGTTAAAGACAATGCTTGACAAATACTTAGGTATGTTTATTTTCAAATCCTGCCAATGTCTACATAAAATCAAGTTACTGCCAGATAAAATATATACAGATACAGTTATGGGCAGAGGGGCAAATGCACAAGGAGAGCACTTGCCTTTTAACTGTTCCATCAGAGACTTGAGACTATTCTCAATTCGCTCTTGGAGATCTGTTGTATCCTCTACAATTGAAAAACAAGAAAAGAAAATCTCAGTTCAACTCTTTTAGCAAAATCAGTATGTCCAGATAACATGTGGGCAAGAATGTGCTTTGCTTAAAATTTGAACCATGTCACGTCTATGAGACTGAGAGAGATGAAAGGGAGGCAGGAGGAGATTCTTCCCACCCGCCTTGCTATTCTTCCAGATACGTTAATTTATAAATACTGCACTGCATTTACTAAGTTTGCAATAGCATTACCCCAGTCAATGCACTCATGCGTCCACTTACCTAAACCATTGGTGTCGAGTTCATAAATATCATTAACAAGGTGAAAAGCGCTAGTCTGGCACTGGGAACAGCCAGAATTCAAGAATACAGCCATCCTGGTGGGTACAGGACCAAGGAAAGGGTACTGGAGAAGAAAGCAGATGAGTGATGTCCTCTAAGTATTTTCAAAATGATACAAAGAAGAAAACCAGGCTCCTTATCTACTGTCTCAGAGCATCAGTTCCCAGCCCATGGTGATAAGGAAGCATTATGGTGTTAAAAAAAAGAAAAAGAAGAATGCTGTATTACTTTGTGAATAGCTAATAAAAATCTTCTGTCACAAAAAACTATTTTGGCTTTGCACATTGTAGATGGAGGAAGAAACCTCCTCAATTCCGAGTCTACAATATCCGTCTTTCCTGTGGTTCCAGGAGAGGGGATAAAACAGTGTTCTTTGCTACACGCATACCAAGCTTGTTTTTTTGTGTTGTGTTTTTGTTTTTTTTTTTAATTCAAAGTCATAAATATAATTACTGCAACTTTGATGATGGAAGTACTTATTGATGGTACCTCAATTTGTTTGTCAATAAACTGCTTTCCGGTATCCAGGGCCACTTCCAGCTGTTGAAGGAGCAAACGCAGAGTATCAATCCGGGAGGACAGGCCATTCTCCGTGGTCTTCTCTGAGTTCTTAGACTCCACTGGGTGGTTAAGACTCGGAAGTGCACTGATCAGTCGCAGTGTTAAGGAACGGATTCTCAACCACACCGTCTCCTCCTCCAATGACAGTTTTTTATGTTCTTCAGAAACATCCCTGAAACAGGAATACCCCCAAATCATACCTTTTATTCAATCTTCTGCTATAAATGCAGTTGCTTTGAGTAAGAATCATTGTGCCAACAGTGGGCTAGGGTTTTTTTACGGCTCCCTTCAACTTCTTCCCCGTTTGTTTGAACCGGTCAGTGTGTATTTAACAGTCACAGTTTTCACTTATTAGCTGGACAGTCCTGAACAAGCCACAAATTTCTAACCCTGTCTTTGACTATCCATAAAAACCGTGGAGGCCAAGCTAGGGGAGAGTGATGATCTACCTAACCAGTCACTTTACTCTACAATGAATCTTCTTCCCTTGGTGAAAACAGTAGGTTAGAAACAATTAAAATGACCAAAAAAAAATGCTTCAGAAGCAAAGGCAGGAGAGAAGAGGAACCTGGTACCCTGAACTACCACCACTTTAACAGACTCACTCCAGAGCCTTCACATTTTGCAACATGGATATATATGAGTTAGAACAAAAATAGAAAAGTAATTTAGTAATAAAATGGGTTCATAATGCTCCCTACAATCTGTGCACTGCACCATTTTATGGCAGTGTATGACAAAGGGGCTGCGAGGCTGGCTCCAGACTCACACTGGTATGCAGCACTCTAACCAGTCCCTCAGAGTGGGTCACTAATCCTTGACTACTTCTACTAACAGTGTGGTCCATGGGGACCATGTGATTTCCTTTTAGGAGTAGACAGAAGATGCCTACCCAACCAGTTAGTAAAATGCTGGGCACTTATGGCCCGACAGGGACTGGCGGAACCTCAAGGCTATGGCACTTAGTTGCCCTTCAAGTCTGAAACTGAACTCATCCCATTGGCTCAACTTTCAGCCAACCCATGGACAAGCCTATCAAGTGAACAATAACCACCAGGACGTTCACAATATGTCAAACAGACAACTATACATATCAAGAGTGTAGCACCTGGCCAGGAATAAAGCTCAGAAAGGAATCGCAAAGAGGATGACTGGATACGGGACTACAGAGGGGGCCAGAGGACAGCTGCACATCACAGACAAAGGAGGGATGATTAGATACCGGACTACAGAGAGAGGTCACAGGACAGCTGCACATCACGGATGAAGGAGGGATGACTGGATGACCATATCCAACACAAGTCTAACCCTTACGTTTACAGATTTTACATAATGCTACTCTCTCTACCTGTTTAAACGTATTTTCTCTAGGAATTTTTAGCATATGAAATTCGCTCGCGTGTGTGTGTGTATGCGTGTGTGTGTATATATATATATATAACATATGCATGGCACATATACACACACATATACATACATGTGTGTGTGTATATATATGTGTGTGTATGCCATGCAATAATATCTATCTTTTAGATTAGCCAGTTGTCATCAGAGTACTATTACTCATCAGAGTAATACTCTTATATCTTTAGTTTAATCATATTTTCTATTATTCAACAAATAGGTCATACTTGTGTGAAAAAAGAAATTACCTTTTTGACCTTAAATCCACCTCAACTGTTTAAAAACAAAATGTTTGTGGAGTTCAATTCCAGCTACCTGTCTTTTGGTTCCCAGCTGAAGAAAACATTTAAGTCTCTGTTGTCTCGCAAGTCTTCCCATGGAATGTCATCTTCTTCAGGCTTCAGATTCATTGACTTTATACTTTCTGCTAAGCTGACTGATCTGTGACACAGAAGAATTTACTGTATTATTCCAACAGTGAAACAGCTACAGACACATCTAAGTTAAGATTCGGGTTCACTAGAAAGAAGGGGAAGGAGAGGACAGTGAAGAAGAGCTGACACTAAGCAGAAGGGCGGGCCCATGGAAGGTAAAGCAACTAATCACAGGTGATACTGGAAAGCTCCACTGCAGCTGAAAGGCTTCCAGCTGACCAAACAATGCAGAGGGGCAGCGTCAATTCCTCAGTATGGACCAGCGCATGAACCACGGCCTAGGTGGCTCCTGTGTGGACTGAATGGCACTGGCAGTGCCCCTCAGCCCTCACGACACACAGAAGCTCCCTGCTCCTTATTTCACTGCTCTCCTCTGTCTTCGTACCCCTGCTCTGGGTGATGACACCCATGGACCCAATGGCTCCCACCATCTGATTTAATGCTTTAGTTTCTCCTCTAGCTCTCCCACGATACTTACATATTTGCTTCAAGTAGAAGGTCTAACAGCATCCGTTCAGTACGGACTTGTGCAAAATGAAGAGAATTATTCAGTCTGTTTCTAAAAGCAATAAACTCGGGGATCTTCTCAAATGCACCATATTTGTAAGCTTGAATAATATATTCTGAGGTCTGGGAAGGAAAGACATGACCTTGGTATCAATATTTTCATCATCTGTCAGACAAGACAAAACAAAACCCCGACCCTAAGTTTCAATAAAAGACTTGTAATCTTTAATCTTGAAGTCTTTAACTGTTTCACAGTCTTTGTCCACTGCTGCTTTCCCATCTTCCTGTTCTAAGTCAAATCTCTGTCTCTTTTCTGTCCCTTTTAACATCACTAACGAGATACCCAACTGCTGCTACCACACTTGCTCTTGGTGGTCACACCTTTGAACTCCACAGGCTTAGAGGTTTTGTTATGCTGGGACATGAAAATTTGGTTAGTGCCATAAAGGAAGGGATGTTACTCCATGTTTTTCTGCAAGTAAGATACACCGAGGTTTCAGTAAGGTTCTAAAAAGTCTAGAATAACATAGCCACCACCCACTAGCACCCAGAAATGAAATTACTCTTTTTCCTAAAAAAGTCTGCTACATGGTTTTCCTTCTATGTATCACAAACACAAGGTCTAAGTGCACCACACCGGAGAGAAGTAAACGAAAGACCTACAGACTCATGTCATGGTCCGCTCTGGGGACAGGAAGACTTTGAGAGCCAGACCTAAGCCAAACTACAGAGGACCTCTGCTGAACATCCCTATGACCAAGTGAGGGCGCTCTCAGCACCAGCACCCACATACGTATGGACATGAAATGTAGAACAGAGGCAAGAAAAAGCAATCTGAACAGAAACTCTGTCACGACAGAAGGAAACTTCAGAAAGAACATTTCATGAGTGTAGGTCTGCCATGAAGATCAGAAGACAATCCTTTGGATGAAAGAAAGTGTTAAGCTCAAAGCTCATGTACACCCCAAACACGGATCCTCTTAAGAAAGCCAGTCTCTGCACAGCCCCTGCTAGGCAGCTCTGCCCCCATCTCCATTATGTCTGAGTAAGTTGCCCAGTAGGAAAATAGGCCAAGAGTCAACAACATACCCTCTGATACACAGCCTCGCAGGGTTCATTTCAGGCCGCGGGATTGCGCCACGGGCGCTAATTCAACTGCATTCGATGCGGCTTTTAAACCCCCATGGGATACCTCGGCGAGCTGTTTGCCTGCAGTATCTGGAGAAATTAAAGACGGACGGACACAAGAAAATTAAAAAGATTACTTGTGATCCTGCAGGTTTAAAGAAGGACTAGCTGAAAAAGCTCGAGAGTCCCTCCTAGTTTGCTTAAAGGACAGCGATACACCCTGTCAGGAAGAGCCTGGACACTGGGACTGTGCAGCCGTATGCCTATCTGGCGTCATAGAGCCTGGAACCATACCAAGGTTTGCCACCAGCCTTTGCAAAAGAAACTGACAGCTTGAAAAATCTGACTGGTTAGGAATATATGGTTCAGCAATCAACCTGGACGAAGAAAAGGCTTAGAGATTCCAATGAAATTTCTAACTTAACTCCAAAGTCCTCTAGAGTGCTGGGAGAGATCCAAGCTTTTCCAAGTCTAGAGGCACTTCGAATTCTGAATGGCCCAGGGAACATAACACCATTGTAGGGGGCACAAGCAAAACTTGTCATAAGGAGCTGCAAAGACAGAATACAGTCCTTTAACAAACCATGCAGGAAACTTGAGCTGTCTAGCTTCTCCTAAAACACAGTCCTCCTCTAATGCTGCAGCAGGGTGTCACTGCAGACCCACCAGAGTCTGGAAAGAGACCCAGAGCACCCAGCCTGGGAAAGCTGGACCTATGTGCAGATGTAACCTCTAGTGAAACTGCAGGCAAAGCGGGGAGCCACAGGCACATGAACCCCAGAACAACACAGCGTGTGGTCCGTAACCATCGTTACTCACTTATGTACCATGGAGATGGCTTAGAACCCCCATTGATTTTTTAAATGAACCCTGGGCACTATAAAAATTAGGAGAATACATGGGCATCAAACCTCTAAATACTGATTTTCATAGATAAACTACATTTTTAAAGAGAGGAAAAGATTATAAGCATATAAACAACTTCTGGAGCTGTGGAAATCTAGACCTATTCTATTTTTAAAAATCTATTCCAAAATAAAGTGATAGGAGACAATGACCTATCCAGAAAAGAAGCCCTGTACAGAGCTTTCAATTTCATAGTATGGTATTTTACAAATAGCAGATTTCCCTCCCCACCCCCCTTAAAGATTCTTTTTAAAAGTTAGATCAAATTAAAATACATCAGTTGCTCACACCAAACACCCAGGGGACCCCAAAACTACCAAAAATAAAGTATGATGGTTTCACAGAGATTTCCACCACCCTGCAGCACAGCAAACCATGCCTGACCCACCTTGGCCTTGGTCCCTTCAGAACACACTCAACCCCACAGTCTCTACCCATCTACTGGGACACTGAGACCAGGGGCATTGTTTTCTTTGCTGGATTGTGTTTTCATTTTGTTTCTACAATACCTCAATATTAGCTTTTGTAACACATTTAAGGAAATTCTGTCATCTTAACTTTTAGTAATAAAATAAAATTAAAGGAGAGTCCTCGTTCCAAGTCAACAAAGCACTGTGATCAGGCTCAGCATCACATATATACAGTCAGAGAAGTCAGTCATTCCACCACACACCACAAAACACCAAAACCTCCCGAAAGCTACTGAACAGAACAAAAAAGTCTTAGTAATTCAAGCCTTACACAGCATCCTTCTTCCGGAATACTGGTACCATGCAATAATCTTGAATTAATCCCACATTTACCACCCCCCACTACTGCAAAGCTTTGTGAAGAATAAAATGTAGAAAAGGACTGTGCAGTGAAACAAATGTTCTTTTAAATCATTCCTTGCCAACCACAGAAACAAAAGCTAGCACATGAGATAGTCCTTTTCATTTGGAATTCCTTTAGTCAATGAAAACTAAGTCTCCTATTCGAAGAAAACAGGGGACAGCAAGCACAGACACCAGCAGTCTCCGATGGATACTCAAACTGCCCTCTCCTGCACGGAGACCTTAGGACCTGCACATCCTAGAGACGTCTTCTGATCTCTCAGCCCGCACAGAGGAGCACAAGGTGCCAGGAGCCGCAGCACAGAAACAAACCTCAAATGAACGGCAGTCACTGAGAGGTGCAAGGCCAGGGGCTACACCAGCTCTCCAGACCACACTTTATCAGAACATACTTAATACGAGGTAACATCAGGAAATTAATATACTGCACTCTTCAGAGGTGTTTCTGCCCAGCCTCTAGTTAATGCCCTATAAAGAATTACTTGGAAGACAGATTAGGCATGGCTGTTATTGTCATCAACGGGTTTTCATTTGGTTTGGAATTCTCACGAAAGCTTGCCAAGACAGACCCAAAAAGCCAGCTTCCCTTGTCAAGTTCCTTAAAAGCTGGAAGACCATGTGAATGGAAAACTATGGCCAGAGAGCATGAGCTGAATTCCAGGAAATGAGTCTTAGAAGAAGCTGAGAACAAAGTAAGCAGTGTGACCATCTTTATTTTCACATACACATTCAAACAGCTGGTGTCTACAGGTGGGAGAGACTAAACCATATTCCCACACAAGCTTCTGCGTGACTCCCAGGTGGAGTCCCAGACCATGTCAGTGAAAAAGATGTCGTAAATCCCATCCTTTTAGCATGGCACATAGGAGCTCTATGTAGGTGGTGTTATACCAAGAAAACCTAAGGGTATTCACTGCTGACAAAGGGAAGAGTGACAGTATTACATGGCACCCTAAGTCTCACCCTCTTGGAAAGAATCTCTCCAGATATCACAAGTCCCATCTAAGAGGCATAACACTTTCTGTTCTGTTAATATTCTGTTTTAAACACGTTCCCCAAAGATTCTACTAAACGTATCCTTTCTTTTTTTATCTCCTTGCTCCCCTGTAGCATGGTTTTCCTTATTATTGTAAAAACATAAGCAACATTGATCAATTCATCAATAAACACCCCGATTCTACCACGGCTTCTTCCTGACAACTTTGGACACTTGCCGGTTCAGCCACGTGCCCCTCCATATGTCCGCCTGTGACATGAGCAGGATGTTTCCTCAGTCACATGCACTGAGCAGGCAAGATCCTAGTTACAAAAGGAAAAGAAAGAAACAACACTTACATCTTTCTGGTTGGAGTGGAAAAACCTGAGTGCGAAGTTACAGGACTGGGATGCAGCAGCGTACTGACCCAGGGGCTCAGCATACCGCGTCAAAAGGTAACTGGTGAGAAAGGAAGAAAGAGGAAAAATTAAACCAAAAGCATGTACTCTAATAGCAAATACGATACTGTGATGAAGAAACCGCCAGGCAAAAAGAACACAGAAACATCTTGTCACAAAAGGGCAAGAACCAAATTAAGTGAGAGAGTCAGTGTGTTTGTTCATGGGAAACCTAGAGTCTAATGCCGTGCTCTCTTACACTCAGATGGTTGCTGTCCTCCTGAAATAACACCATAGTGGAGAGAGAAAATGTCCTTAATTCATTATACAGACAATTCAAAACAGAAACTCAAAGGGACCACAGAAGTCAACAAAGTTAAGTACATATGTGACACGTCAAACACACGGTTGAACAAAGATTTCAAAACAAGAAATGCGAAGAGTAAGGGCTGGGTATGAAGCTGTTCCTGGTCACTGGGAGAAATTTCCTTATCATTTCTAAAATGTGAAAAATAAAAAACTCCCACAAAATGTTAAGAGAAACAAATTCATTTTCTGTTACAATGAGTCATTATAAATCAATCTAGGAACAGTTTTATGCCAAGATCCAAGGGCTAGGATGAGGACCCCAGCCTGTGCAGCCGGCTGCTGACTATTCAGAGTATATACTACCAACCCAATGGTGTCATGCTGGATGTGCTTGGCATCAAGGCTGGAGTAAAGATCCACCACTGGTTCAAATGCACCCAGCATACAGTAGATTCGTACAAGCAGCAACTTGAATTGAGCATTAGAAGGGCTATGAGTTAATCCTTCTTCCAACAAGGTCAGGGCCTGCCACACAGCAGTCTCATCACCTAGAAGAACCAAAACACAGTGTCACTAGCTACATGTCTCAATGCTGAGTTAGGTTTTCCCAGCTTTACAGTCACAAGGAAAATTATTGACATCATCACCTCCCTTCAATACTCAAGAATAAGGTTAGGTAGATGGCAAAGAAAAAATTTTCAGTATACAACTGTAAGCAAGTTAAGAGATTTTCTTACACAGACAGAGCTTCAACATTAACCTTAGCTCTTAGACTGCCCTCTGCAAAAGTTAATGCAACCCAGTAACAATAGCAAAGTTCAATGTGGCAGCAAACAACAAATGCTAGGGAGGTTGTGGAGACATTGGAGCTCTTACTCACTTCTGGTGGGAATGTAAAATGGTAAAACTGCTTGGGAAGGTGGTCTGGCACTTTCTCAAAATGCTGTACAAAGAAATAGCATTTGACCCAGAAACTCCAATACTGGGAATATACCCTAACGAAACCATGGCCATGACTCAAACAGATGTATGCATAAAATGTTTACTGCTACGTTATTCTCAATAGGAAACAGATGGAGGCAACCCAAATGCCCAGCAACAAATGGATGGATAGAAAAACTATGGTGCATTCACACTATGGGATATTACACAGCACTGGAAAAACAATGAACTCATAAAACATTACACAAGATAGGGGAGCCTGGAGGACATTTAGTTAGTGAAATATCTCAGTCCTAACAGGACAAACACTGCATAACACCACTGTTAAAAAAATAGGACACCTAAAACCAGGAGAGAATAAAAAGTACAAATATTGAATTTTCCCAATTTGCATACAGAATTTGTTATTTCCTTGAATTTGAAGACTATTTTAACTTAAAATGATAAATTTATTTTATATAGTTTAAAAAAGCACAAAAAACTGAACATGCCATGAAATGCTCCATAAGTTGTGTCTAGACTGTTCATCACGATTGTGTCAGTTTTTCTCATGTTATTTATTTTGGTGAATAATACGAAAAAGTATCTGTATTTTTTACCTAAAAACTGCTAATTAGAGAAAATGCTAGGGGTTTACCCTGAAGAAAAGTCAATTTCCAAGACCATTTGTAAAGTCTTCCTCAACAACACGTTTGCTTTACCAATACCATTTCTATTTCTGTCTTAATAAATAAGCTATTAGAACTGTGATCTAAAAAGAATGAACTTTGCTTTATGTCAATCTGTAAAGAAGTGAATTAAAAGGGTTATTTTGTTCCATGGGCTATAGAGCCTTCTCTGAATGTATCTCACTGCATTTTAAGTATTACAAGTTTATGTTTTAGTGCAGTCATTACAGGAAATACTCAGAAACATTGAAAAATAGAACTAATGCCATCAATTTAAAATCATCCTGACTATAAAGAGAAGGAAAATTAGAAAAATTCAGATTCTTTTTGGGGTAGTGAGAAAAAAATAAGACCTAAAAGTATAAAACCAATCATTAGATGACATAAAGGAGGGAAATGCAGTCATTAAAATCAACAGAAACAAAGAATAACATGAAAGTTAAATCACTGCTACTCACTTGTTTCTCTCCATATATCAATGAGCACATGGACAGCAAGGAGGCAATAATAGTCTGAAAATTGCAATTCTGTTTTCAAACACGATTTCCCTACAGGAAGGGGGGGAAAAATCTGTATTTTATATATTTTTAACAATTAAAGGCCCAAAGGAGAAAATAAGAATATTGGGTAAAGTAACGGAATAACATACATCTAATTTTCATTTATTGACTATCTCATTATCCAGTATTTAACATTTAACAATGGTGGGAAAGCCATTAACAATGCACACCCAAGAGTAACAAATACCAGATCAAGTATTGTTGGCTGTGATGGTTAAGTTTATATGTCACATGGTTGAGCCACGATTCTCAGTGATTTGACAGCTATGCAAATAATTAAATTTAGAGTTACATAATGATGTCACTTGGAAGTTACATAATGCTATAAACTGGCAATTATATAATGATGCAGCCATCCTCCAACTTTTGCCAACACTAATTTTCACGAAGACATGATCTGCTGGACATACTGTCTTACCAACTAAGAAATGAATATACATACATAAACTACAAACCAAGGACTTCAGAAGGCAGGCAGTCAAATCATCATCAAATGGAGACAGAAGGATGGTTTCAGAAAAGAGATAGGATACAAGTAGTTGAAGAAACTAAGTCAAGGAGCATGTACTGCTAACTCTGTTAATATTATGCTGCAACATTCACAATTCTTTAGACTCCAATCTTAACAAAGGCGTTACATCATATCATTTGAATGGTCTTCCCCCTTGACTGAATAGTCTCCTTGCCAAAGACATTAAGACAAGGCCCTAAGAATATGCTTAAGAAGTGGACAGAAAAAAAAAAGGTTTAGCGGATGAGAGAACTAGGGCACATTTTGAGATTGCTCACCGAATTCTAGCCCATGTTGGTACCGTAGCATCAATTCTCTAACCACATTGAATTTCTGACTTTTGTCCATGGTGTGATACATGCCAAGTAATCTTGTCAGCTGTACCACACACAAATGCTGTTGCAAAGCTTTGATGTCAGCAGGTAGTGCCAGCTTATCTTCTGTTGGTGTCGTCAAAGGAACAACTCCCAGTAACTGATTAATGAACTGCAAAATAAAAAAGAAACACAGGTGCATAGGTCTCAAAACACAGCTCTTTCACAGTGGCTACACTTAACAGAAGCTAAAGCACGCCAGCAAAACACATAATAAAATAAATACACAAGGGAGCTCTGGTGGCCTAGTGGCAAGAAGTTGCATTGAAATCACAAAGGCGCAAGATTTGAATCTACCAGATGCTCCACTGGAGAAGGAGGGGCAAACTCCTTCTGTGCCAGTCAGATCTGATTTGCTGGTACATAATAAAAAAAAATACACATTTCATTCACTGCTTGTGAGAATGTACAATGTTACCCACGTCTCCCACCCCTACAGCTAGAACCTCACGTGGACATTTTGCAATTCTCTGACAAACACACAGCTGAGCAGCAGGATTTCCAGCTAGTGCAATCACAGACAGTTAGCTAATAAGGTGTGACAGCAAAACTGCTGTCCTCAATCAAAATGTGCACAGCGGCCCATGCAGCCCCTCTAAATCCTGTTTTACCACCTTATCACTGCTCATTCACTCAATACCAGAGTCAGAACTCACTCACAGCTGACTCCAGAGGTCTTCCAATGCTGGAAAGCTCACGGGAGGAGATTGCCATTTTTTTTTTTTTTTTTTCACAAAAGCTACTGGTAAATTTGTACCATCAGAGACGTGGCCTTTGGGTTAACACCACCACTCTCTATGGTCTACACCACCAGAGCTTCCTTGTTTTAGAGGGCTCCTTGGAACAGCAAATTCTTACAATCTAGGGTCACGAGATAGTCCAGTTTATCGCCCAATCAAACAAGGCTGCACCACATGCAGAATTGTACTGCACTCTTGGTAGCTAGGGTTTGCTTCACAGCATCTCAGCCAAGGGTAGTTTAAATTTCCTCTTGTTCATGCAACCCCTCATTTGAAGCATAAGCCCCGTGTTTACACATCGTGAAACACACAGCACATTTAACATGCACTGAACGAATCCATGGTTATCTAGATTTAGCCTGCATTCCTCAAGTCAACATGACACTCACACATTAAACCTGTAGAAAATCCTAATTACTAGAGAAATATTTTTCTCACTGAGCAAATTCAGAATTCCCTTTAACAACTTCTCTTTTTTCCCCCTTTTCCCTTATTTTGTGCCGTCGAGTCGGATCCGACTGGCACAGGAGACTGACCACCCCTCTCCAGCCTTTTAATAAGTCCTTGCTGATACGGTCCATTTCCTTCTTTGGTAAGACAGTTGTCAACTACAGAAAGGAAGCATTTTGTCTTTACCAGACCAAAGCTGTCACAACTCTCATATGCCTTCAATCCTGTTCCCACAACCCTGAACCCTCTTTTCAGGATGTTCACAATTTATGTCTAATTTTTTAGTTTGGCCTGAGCCCTAAGCATACCAATTGTAACCTTTTACTAAGCCAAACTGGATGGTAATATCATTATAGAACCAAGAGAGACTGCTGGATTCTGATCAGTTTGGCAATAAACTGCTACCTACATCTTCCCTGATGTGAAGTCCATAAAGGATTGAGCCTTGGTGGCCCGAAAATGTGGACACTACACAAATCTTCTAGTCACTGCCACTGTGCTCCCAATGTGCTGCAGATTACAGAGGTTTCCTCTGACAGGCTGGCTTTCAGACTTAACTGGTCACAAAGCTGTACAAAAGTAAACCTGACCAGATTCCTCAGCTTTTCTTACATATGTGCCTCAATTCCTTCATATGCAGATCTACCTACTAACACAGTACCAGAATAATTGTTTAGATTTTTTTTAAAAAAGAAGAATTATTTTACTACATTTTTAGAAGTTTAAACAGCAAATTAGGTTCCCAACACTATAAAGTTTTATTGTGAAACAGAATATGAAGTTCCCTTAACGGTTAAGGAAGCCAAGTAGATACACCTTGTAGATAAGAAGTCTAAAGAAAAGCTTTCAATCCTGATATATCATACTGTTTACTCACATAAAAAAATGTCCAGGACAAGGCAACAGAAAGCCACACAGAACTTTGCAAGCATTTGATCCTGAAACAGTAAAAGAACATTCACGGAAAAACAGAGAAATTCAAGTGACGTCTAGGGGTCAAGTGTTCATGTTAGTTTCTAAGTTTTTACAGATGCACCACCATAATTTAAAGTGTGAACTCTGGAGGAAGTTGAGTGAAGACTATTTGGAAACTTTTGCAACTTTTCTATCATCTAAAATTGTTCACCAAATTAAAGGCTTATTTGGAAAAATAAAAAACTTGCAAACCTGCAAGATATGATTTTCAGACTGGTTTCCAGCAGTGTAAAATTACTAACTCAGTCTCACAATTTTCAGCAAATCTGGGACTTTAAATTGAGTTCCCTGAACTTGATTAAAAGGAAAAACTTTACTGGCAGAAGACATTATTAAGAATATAAGAGAACACAACAATGAAAGAATCTTTTAAAAGAGAAAAGTGAAGGGAAGGAACTGTGTAACAATGAATGAATGGAAATCCAAATTTTCTGTAAACTTTTGTTAAATTATCAGTAAAACATAAAATCATAAAAAAAAAAGAGAGATTATAAGAGAAAGACCAACAGACTAGGAGAAATGTTATTGAAACCATGTATCTAGTAAGGGACTTGGAATGTATAAAGAATCCCAAAATGTAACAGTAAATACAAACCATTAAGCTAGAAAATGAGCAAAAGACATTCCAACAAAGACAATGTATATATAGATGAGACTACACACATGAAAATATGCTCAATAGTATCAATTTTTAGATACACACAAAGCGAACCCACAATGAGTCACCACTACCTATCCATCGGAATAAAGGAAATAAAAAAATAGTACCAACACTAAATGCTGAAGAGGACACACAGAAATCAATGAGATCCCTCATATGTGGCCACTGGGATTATTAAATGGAAACAATTCGACAGGTTTTAAAAGCAGCTTAATATACAATTGAACAAGGCATTTCTCCCCATTCCCCCAGAATAATGAAGTAAATTTACACAAAAGATGTGGCAGTTTCCTTAAAGATTTAGAGCGTTGGACACCCTATGGGGCAGGTCTATTCAGTCCTACAGTTAGGAGTTCAAATCCACACAAAACCTTGTGAGAACTTTGAGAAAGTAAAAAAAATTAAAACCAACTAGACATCTTGAACACTTAAATGGTTAAATACATTTTGATACTTGCTTACCATTCAGCAATAAGAAAGAATGAACTACTAATACACAGAACAGCTTGCATACATCTCCAAGGAAATCAGAAAATCAACATCGTAAGGTTACACAGAACATGAATCCAGTTACATGCTACATAAGGTGGCACAAAGGATGCCTGGACCGGCACAGGGCTCTGCATCTTGACTCAGGTGGTGCACACATGAATCAGTATAACGATATACTACCTAAAAAAACACAATCGGAACTATAAAACTGATGACCTCCGAGAAAGGGCAGGAAATTACATCGATTTCACGACTACAATACTGTCACGAGGTACTCTGCTGACAAAACACCTATCTTGAAATCTCGTGTTCACCACTCCCGCCCATTTCAGAACAAATCCAAATTCTCAGCAGTTACACGCAGCTACCAGCAGAGTCTGAACTCTACTCACCTTTGTACACTGGGCAGCAGGCAAAAGGTCAACAAACACCTTGAGGTCTGTAAAACAACAAGGTTTATCCCCAAACTTCTTAAAATACTGAAACATTAATTCTTCTGGATCACCTAAAAGAAGAGCAAAAAGAAACAAAAAAAACCCCACAAAATTATTCTTCAGCTGATGAAATTTTGAAGTTCATCGGCCAGGTTCTGAAAAACTATTTCTTTGGAGCTTTGTCTTAAAAAATTAAATTGGGAAATGCAAAAAGTTTATCATTTTAAATACAACTCAAGGCAGGAAACAATAAGAATTATACACTAATTTTTTGTCTAACAAAGAATTGTCTTTTTTGTAATTTCTTCCAACGAGACTAAACTAGCACAGTGTGGGATCATTTATTTCCCATAAAGCATGATCATAAAGAATTACTTTACCACAAGAAGATAAAGGTAAATAATCCAATTGCAAAAAGGGCACAGGATGTGAACAGACACTTCAGCAAAGAAGACATTCAGAGAGCAAATAAATACCTGAAGAAATGTTCAAAATCCCTAGCTCTAAGAGAGATGCAAATCAAAACAACTATGAGATATCATCTCACCCCAGTCAGAATAGCAAAATTTAACAGAACAGCAAGCAACAAATGCTGGTGAGGTTGTGGAGAAACTGGAACCCTTATTCACTGTTGGTGGAAGTGTAAAATGGTGCAACCCCTGTGGAAAGCAGTATGGCGCTTTCTCAAAAAGTTGCAAATAAGGGAGCTCTGGTGGCCTAGTGGCAAGACGCTGTACTGCAATCCCAGAGGTAGGCAGTTCAAATCCACCAGATGCTCTGCTGGAGAAGGAGGGGGTAAGCTCCTCCTGTACCAGTCAGATCTGATTTGAAGGTACACGTAAAAATAATTAAAAAAAAATTGCAAATAGAGATCCATTTGACCCAGCAGTTCCACAACTGGGAATAGACTCCAAAGAGACCATAACTGACACCCTAGCAGATATATGCACACCCATGTTTATTGTGGCTTTGTTCGCAATAGCTAGGACTTGGAAACAACCTAAGGGCCCATCAACAAGCGAAAGGATAGAGAAGCTGTGATATATTCACACAATGGAATACTATGCTGCATTGAAAAACAAGGAACTCATATAATATTATTCAAAATGGGTGACTCTGGAGGACATTATGCTGAGTGAAGTATCTCAGTCACAAAAGGACAAATACTGCATAGTGCCACTGTTGTGAAACAGGACTGACATCATGTTTGGGGGGAGACTGAGAAAGATGGGTTCAATAATGTCTACTGCATTGAAACAGATGAGGGAGAAAACGGTTTAAAAGGGATATGTGATTAGGTACTTTTGTCATGACAGGAGTCCAGAGCAAAGGCTGCATAGTGGAGTGGACCTGGGGGAAGGGATTATAAAACAATGAAAGAATTTTTCTTTTACTTATTCTAAGAGGGTAGTGTACTGGGGGGAAGGGTTGGGAGGGGAGACAATGAATGAATGGAAATCCAAAGTCTCTGTAAATTTTCAATGAAATAAATTATTAAAAAATAATAATAATAATAATAATTACTTTACAAAACCCCCTAAGGGTTTCATCAATTTTTCTGAGGAACTCTTTTAATAGTTTTACTAGCCAAACCACTTTTTAATCTCATCTTGTCATTCTTGTAAATTTCAATACAACTCTTGATTGACCCAACTCTGAGAGTCGTTACACAATAGAACTGTGAGTGCTTCAAGCGGATTTTTTTTCCCATTTTTTTTAAGCTGATTTTTAAGAAACCTTCCACCTACTTGATAAAATCTTGAATCTTTTACAACACTGGCTATTTTACTTTGAAGTGAACACTGATTTTATTTTTTGTTAGCAACAAAATGTCAGACAAAGATTACTAAAACTGAGATGCTAATGTTAAGCCAGGTCAGTACGGAGCTCCTACACTGGTAAGGAGTTGTGCTACAATCCCAAAGGCATGCTGTTCAAGTCTACTAGCTACTTCACAGGAGAAAAACAGCAAGTAACTGCCTCTGAAAACCCACTAAAAAGTCAGCTATGGTCGGTAACAATAGCACACAATTTTATGAGTCATCTGTTCATTAGTCAGTATTCCAGGGTTATGAGGACATTTGCTTCGCAAGCATCAATAATGTACTTGAATACTAAGAGCATCCCTCTGGGTTCTCTAACTTCACCAAGTTTCGCAACCATGATTACCGTTTCTTACCCAGTTTATACTCGTCATTACAACCTTGACTTCGTAAACGCCTAATCAGTTCCAGTTTAGCTAGATGTGGTCCACGAAGACGGCGAGAACTTTTAGATTCTTCTGCTATGCGATCTTCTATAAACTTCACAGCCTCTTCTGCAGAATAATGTACTTCTCCTTCTAAAGAGCTACACAGAAACACATGAAAAGGAATTTTGTGATTATGCTATCTTTCTCAAGTTCATAGACAAACTAAATTATTTTAAGAAATTAAAAGGTACACAATGTAAAATAAAACATTCTCATAATAACCATAAAGCAATATATGTAAGAACAGACCTGTAAATATATTATGAAAAATAAGATCTACTTCTTGTTTTGGTATTTGATTACTGCAGTGACTAACCACCTCTACCTGTTTCTTAACTATTAGTCTCTCCTTGTCTGTAACAAGAGGAAAGAATTCTAAAGATGTACTGCAATGATTAGACCAAAAGCCTAATGGATCATGCAGACGTCAACTTCCACAGCACCAAGACCAGAAGAACTAGATGATGCCTGGCCAGCACTGTTAACAACTCTCAAAGGGATCATAACAGAAGGACCTGGAGAGAATGGCAGTAAAGGAAGAATAAAACGCAAAGGCCAGGAAACCTGTTCCAACAGAGACTAGTGGAACTCCCTGAGCTTATGTCCTCAGTTTGCTCATCAAACCCAGAACAAGACACAGCAGTATGCTTCAATTCTTAGTCATCCCTTAGCCAGGCGTGCCCAGCAACAAGTGTTACCAGCACGACACCAAGGAGGCATGCCTTAGATAACCCACCACAGAAGGACAGAGTCCTACTTGCCCAAGGATAAAGAGCTGAAGCAGGAAAGGGCAGAATCAAAGGATTAATGAACATCCGAATTACAGAGGGGAAGGGGGGAAGTGCAGTTACAATGTGAGGATTATCATTAATGCCATAAAACAAAATGCAAATGAATAACTGAAGGAAAAATGAACGGTTGTCAGAGGCAGGTGTGAGGACAAATAGGAGTTACTGTTTATGAGGCACCAAGTTTCTGTTATAGGTGATGAAATTTTGGAAACCAGTTTGGTGAGTGAACTGATGTCACTGAATTGTGCACATGAAAACGGTGGCAATGGAAAAGGTTTTGCCACACTCTGCCACAAATGAGGAAACCTACCCAACAAATAGACAAATAAATTTCCTTTTTATAAACCCAAAAATTAAGGCTGATAATGGAGGCAAGCAAGCATCAACTCACCTTGGGTATCTTAAATCTTAATCTATATTTACTTTTAAATCATATTCAATTTATGTATTTTTGGGTGCATAATTGAAAAAAAGAAAAGGAATAAATCAGCAACAATTCAAGTATCTGCGTGTCCATCAATGAGAAGAGGTTTAATGAATTATGGGAAATCTCTAAAATAGTACTGTAAGTACATCTAGCTTCTCAAATGAGACAGTCTATGGGATTTCATCTTCCTTTTTTTAATCAACCTGACCCTATCAGGATACTCCTCTCCCAATCTGTTGTTACGGGTCATCAAGTCACACCTCTGAACTTGGCTCTAACCTGTGCCAACCTTACCTCTGACACACCTACGGTCATTACCCAGTCACTTAATGAATCCAGCTCATCACCCAGGGTCTTCCTCTCTTGCACTGTCCCTCCACTTTCAAGCATGACATCCCTAAGAACTGGTCCCTCCTTGCAATATGCTCAAAGTATGTCAGATGAAGCCTCAGAATCCTTACATCCCAGGCGTAGCCTGTTTTACCCTCTCTATGATGAATTTGTTTGTTCTACTGGCAGTCAATACCACAGCACAGAGACACTGATTCTCCTTCTACCATTCCCTAGTCATTGTCGAGCTTTCTGATGCATACCAAGTAACTGCAAAGACTATGGCCTGGATCAGGGCCATCGGGGTCTCCAGACTAACATAGTTGCTCGTCAGCACTTTGGAGAGGTCTGACAGCAGACTTTCCCAATGCAATTAGTCTTTTAATTCCCTGGCTGCTGGCACCAAGAGTGTTAATTGTGGAGCCAAGCAATCTAAAGTTGTTAAAAATCTCAATCTCTTCACTGTCTATCATGATGCTGCTAATTGGCCCAGTGCTGAAAATCTGAGTTTTCTTGATGTTGAGCTTCAGTCTCTATTTAAGGCTACAGTCCTTGACTTTCTGCAGCAAGCGCTTCAGGTCCTCCAATCTGTAAGTCTGTGTAATGGCAATGCTATGATGGCTATAAAGGTGGATGGAGCTTTTGGACTTTCCTGTGGTTTGGTGCAAAATCCATTTCATGTCTTTAAACTTGTGTATCTGGTGAGCCTCAGAAAGGAGAAAACACCTCTTTTATATTATTGGAAAAGATTTCACACCACCAGGCACAGGCCATGGAGGCTGCCCATGGCATCCTGCTCTGCAGACCAAAACAATGTCTCAGAGGGACTAGGGCTGCAGGGCAAGTGCATCCAACATCACCAGCACCGAGGTCAGGGAGGAGCAACATGGATGACAGGCTGGGGCTGTGTGGCCACTGCCGGGAAGCTAAATAACAGTTATTACAATAAATTGGGAAGAACAGTCATCACACTATTAAGAGTTATTTCTGGGGACTAACATCTATATCATGCATTTCTATACTAATTTTAAAATTTGTTACCATAAACTTGTTTTCATTTTATAAACAAACCTCTTCTTTTGAAAGGGACACCCTGCTGGGACTGAATTCCAGCAGTGTGGCAGGGTCCCAACTGGGACCACATTCAGTGAGACTGTCAACAAAGCTCTTTGCTGCAGCTATAGCAGGCTGCAGAGCACCTCTGTAATTCAGGAAAGAAGACAACTTACTGTTCACCTTCAGCAGGAGGAGTCCAGGCCTCTTCAATCAGTCGAAAGACAGAATCGAAGTAAGTCAGATAGAACTGCCAGTCATCTGAGCTAAAAACAGATTCAGCAATGCACACAGGATTAAACCCAAGCGGTGACATTCACCTGACTGTCTGAACAGTGCTTGCGTCTTTAATGAGAGCACATTCTCTTGTCAGGTTTCCTCTACAGCCCAGAAAGGGCAATGCTTCAGAGGCATTTGCAAAGGAAGCACATTCAAGACCTGGCTCTTGCCGTGAGTGAGATGGCAAGGCCTAAAAAAGCATATTCTTAACAGAAAGCTCCTTAGTGGGGTCAGATGACTGGGCCAAGGGAGGAAAGACCCTCTCTTTAAGGCCACTACTGAATGTAGTGAATTAATGCTTCTCAGCTTTTGATCTGAAGATCACATGAACATCAGCCCCACAGCAGTGTTCCATTACACTTTACTAAAAGATCAATGAATATACATCAAAAACTCCCAACAGGCCTCTCTCCTCTATTTCCTTTCAAGAAGGGAAGCTCATCCTTTTGGGGTTCTAACTTTCTATAAATCTATCCTTATTTACTTCACCTTCAAAAACCAAACCGTAAACAACAAAAAAACCATCAAAAGTGCCCAGAAATGTCACAATTTGGAACTGCAGAAGAGTGGGGTGCGGTGTCACCAGCCCCGTGCCAAGAAGCTGCAGGACTCACTTTTTCAGGAGGAGGCGCCGCGAGAGGGCGTTGCACTCAGGCCACCTGTTCAGCTTCTTGTACATGGCCATGCACTTATTCTCCCGACTCTGAATCTCACTTGTCAGCTTCTCTACAAAGGAAAGTCATCAATGTTGGTAAACGGCATTCATGTCTGCTCAAACAGCAGAACAAAGTCAAGCATGAGAAGAACAATACCTCACGGTCTTACTACCTCAGAAAACGGGCAGCTATCAGATATAAGGAAGCTCTAGTGGCTCAGTGACAAGCAACTGTGCTGACCACTCAAAGGTATGCAGTTCGAATCCACCAGCTGCTCCAGAGGAGAAAGAGGAGCAATCTCCTCCTATGCAATGTACAACCTCCAGGAAACCGCTGGAGGGTCAGCTATGGGTCAGTTCTAACTCAATGGTACACAACAACAACGTCAGATCAAAACTCTTCTCTTACTCAAGACTGCTTTGTGGAAATTTAAAACGACAAAATTCTGATACCTTTAGAACCACTTCTGTTGTTCAAGACAAAAGGATTCAGAACATGTGCTGAATGATCTGGTGTGTGAAGATACAATTACTCTATGGAGATACAGTGATCTGTGGAGATACAGTTCCCATTGGTAGATGCTACTGCCATTAAGTTCTGCTGCTGAGCTGAGCTGACAATGACTCCACGTGACAGCAACTCCCCAGTGCTCTTCTAGGCTGTCACTTTCACAGGTACATTCCCAGCACTTCTTCCTGCAGAGCTGCTAGACAGGTGTGAGATGCTAACCTTGGGTTAGCAGCTGAGTCCTTAACAGGGCACATGAGCTCTCCCCCACCCCCTGCTGCCCACAAACAGCATTTAGAGGCTAGTGGAGTCTTGAGAGACTTTCCATACTAAGATTCCAAACTGTCCAATAGGCTGGAGTGAGGCAAGCAAAATGAAAGGTTAGGAAGAAGATTTAAAAGGTTCTGATGAATCAAATTCTTTGGAAGAGAAAAATGAGTACTGGGGTTCTAGTTGATAGTGAGAAGCTGGCAGTTCTACCAATTTGTCCCTCACTGGTAGAAAGGTGAGGCTGTTTGATTCTATAAAGGTTTACAGTCTTGGAAACTCTATGTCGCAGCTCTACAGAGGTCCTACCAAGGCCCTACCAAGTTCCTAGAGAGGTCCTACAGAGGTCCTACCAAGGTCTGAGAGAGGTCCTACAGAGATCTGATAGACGTCCTACAGAGGTCCAACAGAGTCACAATGAATCAGAATCAAACCAAGGCCAACAGGTTATAGTTCTGACCAAATCAAAGTTACTATGTATTTTTAGAAAAGCTTAGTAGAGAAAAGATTCTGGAAGTTACACTGTTATTTGCCTGCAGAGAAACTAAATTTCACTACTCACAGAATAACAATCAGAGGAAAAAAACCAGAAAGGCAGATCTGTAACCATCCTTTAGGAGGGTAAGTTCAGAAGCTGTGGTATATTCTCACAATGGAAAACTATGCTGTACTGAAAAACAAGGAATTCACGAAATACTATACAAAATGGGTGACCCTGGAGGACATTATGCTGAGTGAAATATCTCAGTCCCAAGAGAACAAGTACTGCATAATGCCACTGTTGTAAAATGGGACTGACAATGAGGTTGGAGGGAGACTGAGAAAGATAAGGTAAATTATGTATACTGCAGTAAAACAGATGAGGGAGAGAACGGTTTAAAAGGGATACATGATTAGGTATTATTGTCATGACAGGAGTCCAGAACGAAGGCTGCATGGTGGAATGGACTTGGGGGGAGGGATTGTATAAGAATGAAAGAATTTTTCTTTTACTCTTCAAAATGAAGGCTGCATAGTAGAGTGGACTTGGGGGGAGGGACTGTACAACAAAGAAATAATTTTTCTCTTACTTTTCAAAGAGAAGAGCGAACTGAGGGGGAGATTGGGCAGGGGGAAAAGTGCAACAATGAATGAATGGAAATCCAAAGTCTCTGTAAACTTTCATTAAAATTAATTAAGTAAAAATTAAATAAATGAAGAAAAGGGGGGGAGAAGGCAGACCTCATAAAAGATTTCTTCCTCTACTGTATGTACTTACCTGCTAAATGGTATTAGTTTTCTTTTATGACTGCACATAGTCTAATAAAAGACATAACTACTTGTAGGAATCAGTGTTTTGTAATGATCGTAACTAAAGAGATGAGCTATTGACAGACAGCTACTCCCCCAATTACAAAGGCAGTCCTTGGCAAAGCAGTCACTGTGCTACCAGGAATTTCTCTAAAGATCATACAAGATGTGGAAATACAAGTATTTTTGTCCTAAGTTTTCAAAACAGGAAAATGATTAAATTATTTATGAAGTTAATAGAAATTTGTTTTTAAACCAAAAAATGGTATTTTCAGGACAGTGAAAAAAGAGCTAAATAAGCGAGCTCTGGTGGCCTAGTGGCAAGAAGTTGCACTGCAATCTGAGAGGTAAACAGTTCAAATCCACCAAATGCTCTGCTGGAGAAGGAGGAACAATCTCCTCCTGTACCAGTCAAATCTGATTTGACGGTACACACACACACACACACACAAATAATAAAACTAAAATAAAATTTAAGAAAATTAAAAAAAAGAAAAAAGAGCTAAATATCTATAAAATGCTCTTGCAGAAAAATCAGTATGAAAAAGACAAACCAAATTCTTAGAATAAAAGGGTAAAGAAAAGATCAAATAATAAATAAATAGATAGATAGATAAATAAATAAATTAATGAAAGAAAGAAAGGAAGGAAGGAAGGAAGGGTGCTTTGGTGCCTCATGGCAAGTGGCACCAAAATACCCAAGGCGTGCAGTCTGAATCCACCAGATGCTCTGCTGGAGAAGGAGGGGCAATCTCCTCCCCTGTCAGGCAGATCTGACTCATCGGTACACAACAAGTAACAAAAAAATAAAGTAACTGGCTAGTGACTCAAAACAAATGGAAAAAAAAACAAAACAAAAAAACAAACTACCACCCTACCTAAAGAAATAAATGATCATTCTAATTAAAGAAATAAAAAATTGTAAGGTCTTCTCCACCTATCAAATTCAAAAGAATCAACAGTATAAAAGGAACATTTGCACTAGTTTGATAAGTGAACAAAGAAATCTGCCCTATTACACAGTGCGGGCACATCACACAGTGACGGTACACACAATTTTTGGAATGCTTATAGGAGGGCAAAGTCATTGGTGGCGAAGATGCTCCTTATAAAAGATGTATCAAGAAGGACTGATCAGTGCTCGCTTCGGCAGCACATATACTAAAATTGGAACGATACAGAGAAGATTAGCATGGCCCCTGCGCAAGGATGACACGCAAATTCGTGAAGTGTTCCATATTTAAAGAAAAAAAAAAAAAAAAAGAAGGACTGATCAAAGAAATTCTCCACCTTTATACTCTACTGAATGCAAAGTATTGACCTGATCATTTTTATGTCCCATCAAGTCTGAACTGACCCACAGAAGACATTCCAGCGGGTTTCTAAAGGCAGTTAATCACCCGGGAGGGGACTGCCTATCTTTCTTCCGCAGAGCAGCTGATGGATCTGAATCGCATCCCATTGTGTTGGAACCGTAACATTTTACCACCAAAGGTACCAAAGCTCCCTAAGGTACCGACATACTGATAAGTTAAAAAAAATACACAGTAAAGGTCACAAACTCAAAACCATTCATTGGACAGGCAGGTAAAAAAAAAATGTTTTATATCTACAGAATTCACATCCTGATCAGAAACATTCACCTATTTAAAAATAAAGACTGCTAATTGAGTAAGACTATTTTATGGGCCAGACATCCATGCAGAATAAATATGTTACAGTGAAGGGGGGGAAGGAAGAGGAAGATCAATACAGCTTTAGAAGATATGCTGAAGAGACGAACAGGGATCTAGAGAAGGACCTGGAAGAGCGGTCTAAGGATATAGCGCACAGTTTCTCACATTCCGTGAGTTTTCTGAAACTATAAATTATTTTCTACTAGAATCTGATACAGGCCATGGTCTTTGCAATCACTTGTTATACGTCAGAGAGCTGGACAATGACTAAGGAGGATAGAAGGAGAATTGATGCCTTAGAGCCGTGGTACTGGAGTATTGAGGGTATCATGGACTGCTAGGAAAACAAACAGATTCATCCTGGAAAGGGTCAAACCGGGCGACTCCTTGGAGGTAAGGATTCTGAGGTCGCATCTAACATACTTTGGATATGCTGTAAGGAGGGACCGGTCCTTGGAGAGGGACATCATGCTTGGGAGGGTGGAGGGACAGCGCAAGAGGGGAAGGCCCTCTATGAGGTGGATTGATTCAGTGACTGGGGTAATTGGGATGGGAGTGTCAGAGACAGTGCGATTGGCACAGGACAGAGCGGAGTTTAAGGGTCACTATGAGTAGCAAGCAACTTGACGACACATAACAACAACAACAACAACAAGAATATATTCAAAATTTTCAACACAGAGAATATTCTGGAAGAATACAGCAAATTGACTGCAAGTGACTTTTATGTCTTTGTGTAAAGGAAAACTGTCTTCGTAATAAACACGTCATATATAAATAGAGGGGAAGGGGGGATCTATTAGGAAAATTTTTTTCTTTACCTCCTAACTTCCCTCTGATAACATCCAAGGCTTCCTGGTACTTTCCCAAACGTTCCAGGATCATAAAATAAAGTTCAACCTTATAGAAAAAAGACAAACAAGAAATGCAGTCACTGAATTTTTCCAGAAATAAAAAGACAGTCATCTGAATGTTTTTAAAAAGTTATCTAACTATAAAACACTCCCTTCAATTAAGAGTAAACTGGCAGTAAGACTCAAATGGCCTAAGTTTGATCCCACTCTTAAACCTCCCACGTTGGAGAACTCGGCGAAAAGCCCAGTGTTCACGGCACCAACACCAGCACTCTCAAAGCTCCACGCTGACAAAGGAAACCAACAATTCAAAACACAGCCATGCAAACTCATTACTGGCCTTAAATGACTCACTTCAGCCTCGGCTTCAATTTTGTCTTCTTTCACCATTTTTTCTACCATTCTTTCAGCAAGGGGCAGAAACATTGTTTTTGAAAGGTTCTCATCCCGTGCTGATATAGACTAAAGGAGGAGAAAAAAATCAAACACCACATTGAATTCTTCCCATAGATGATTTGCATTTACCAAGCAGACAATTACTGTGAGGTCCATACATACTAATGAATCCACTACATCCAATGACAGGCCTATCTGAACCTGCCACGTGGATACCAGTGATTTCTTACAAGACAGTTTCTTCCTAAAGAGCCATCCTCCTCAGCTTGCTGGAAACGCTGTACTTGTACAGCCTAGTCTTCCCTCTGTCCTCACAAAAACCACAGGAGATGAGCACCTCCGTTCTGCAGGAACACCACAGAGCTTCGAAGGGAGAAGTGATAATAGGGTCCCCCACTCCAATGACCTTCACCAACCAACTACACTTGCTTAAAAGACAAACCTCAAGTCAAAATTTCTCAAACATTTTGAGGATCACATCTGCTTAAACAACCTAACATTGGATGGATGTAAAATCCAGGTGGAATACGGTCCATGCTGCACCCAAATAAACTGCCACAGCAACCCATTAAGAATTTTAAAAATCCCCAACTTAAAAAGCCCAGTGACTATATCTACAGTTGCCATTTGATAAATATCATGGGTCCTTATTCCAAACAGTCAGAAAACCACATTAAAGATAGCATCTTAACTATATATGAAAAAAACAAATGTCAGCCCCATTCTGAATGTCATACTCACTTGCATAATTAAGCTCATCACAGACCAAAAGTAGTATGGGTTTTTGGGGACAATCTTATATAGAGCCATGCCAGCCTGAAAGACAGAGAGCCAAAACACTTAATTTAGAAAACACTGTGCAGAGGGCAAGTGGGCGACACAGATGTGTGAAGAGAACCCCCCTGGAAGAACAGCAGCGTATTTACAAACCCCAGTCAGTGCAAACAGCTACTGACGCGATGGAGACAGTAGCAAAGGTCATCACAGAGAAAGCTTTTTACGACATTATGATTGCTAGTCACCTATAAAGCACAAATTTCTAAAAAGCACATTTGCAACCCAATATATTTCCAATAGATCTCCAAAAATGCAGTATTCTGACTTGTAAGGAGACATTAAGAAACATATTTAACCTAAGAAGATTTCATACTAAGCAAATAGAGTAAATCAAATGTACAAAAAAACATCCAGAGAGTGACACTGAAACTTCAAAATTAGACTGCAATAACGTAATTTCAAAGATAACTCACAGGTTAGAAAAATAGGAGGGTTTTTAAAAAAAAAAATTAACCCTCATTGTGAAAGAAGGGGGTAGCAATAAAGAACAAAACAGACCTACTCCCATGTAACAGAGAATCTGTCCAAATCAGCCCACAGGTAACTGTTACCAAGATATGAAAAAGAACTGATTATCATAAGACAATTTTGTTTTTTTAATATTTTGCCTTCTATCAAACCAATTCAGGAATCACCTGTAATCTTGACTAAGTAGAAAAAAATGTCTACTCCTGCCAATAATACAAAGACTGAACTCCTGTCTCAAAAGAATTTAAAGCCAAAGGAAGAGATAAGACAAATACACAAATAACCAAAATAAACTTGGTAACAAAAACAAACATCCTAGAACCAGGGAACGCTGGTTGAGGTCTTTTCTCTCCGGTTCTTTTAAGGGAGGGCAGGGAAGAAACTCAGCTATACCAACACCACAGGAGCTGAACAATTAAAGACAAAGTACAAAGACACTGAAGGTGCATGTAAACATTTTCAAGTCAGTGAATCAATTCTAAAACCAAAGCCACTCCCACTGTTACTGAGTCCATTCCAGCTGGCCCGTTCTGTTGGGTCCTGAGGCTGCAAGTCCTTATGGGAGGAAATTGCTTTTCCTTCCCCAGAGCAACGGGTGGAATGAAAGCATCAATCTCTCCATTAACAGCACAGCACTGTTCCTAAACCACCAGGACTCCCTGAAGCAATGCTGTGAAGGGAAAAAATGAGTCTGGACAAAAATATCAAAGAAAAAAGTCAAATGGCACATTTTTACAAAATGTCCAGTAGGACATCTGGTAGAGATAAAAGGCCAAGATTAGTAGGAGGGAAAGGGCTGAAGGGTGGACTGAAGAACTTTGGATGTAACATAGTCAAAGCAAATCCATATGGACTAAAGGAGTGGTAAGTACTAGTTTATACTCTTCTGAGAAGACTAGTTTAACCATACTGTGTAGCGACAGAGTAGGAACAAAGAAGGAACGGAAAGAATGAGGAATTAACCCTGGATGAAGTAGAGAACAGAGACTCGAAAAATATTCTTGAGACAGAATCACAATGATGTGGCGATAAAACAGACAGACAAAAATGTATAAAGAAAAATATTTCTCTTAATTAACTTTTTATTGTGATTTGAGTCAAAGTTTATCGAGCAAACCGGTTTTCCATTCATAACCATTTTGTGACATGGATTACAAGGCCGACAATGTAACGCTGCTCTCGCTGTTCCCTCCCGGCTTCATTTCCCCATTTTTATTCTCTCTTCCTCCTTATCTGCTTCCTGAGCTGGACACTTGGGTGAAGGCTGCCTTTTGGATCTTAGGTGGTAATTCTTCTAAGGGGTGTGTTCTTGATGATTACCTTATAGATCCAGCTACTATCGGGCAAGAATGATGGGGTTTCATCTCATGGACTGTGGGCACGCTACCAGGAGCCACCAGTCCCTAGAAAAAGACACCATGCATGGAAAAGTAAAGGGTTGGCAACGGAGAAGATCTTCAATGAGATGAACTAACACAGGAATTGCAACAATGGGTTTAGGCACAGAAAAGTGACCATCAATTCACTAGCACCTAACAACAACATTGTGTGGATGAAAGCTGAACCACAGTTTCCCCAGAGGATTAACCAAGAGTCTGTCTTGAGGCTCTGTTAAGCCAGAAAGTTTCTACTGTGACTCTGAGTTTTGCTCCATATTTTTCTCCCACTCTATCTAGCATGATAGAAAGTGAAGACACAGAGACTGTTAACATTTTCTGATTGCTTGGCTCCACAATCAACACTCTCAGCACCAGCAGCCAGGAAATCAAAAGACAAAGTGCATTGTGAAAGTCAGCTGCCAGGGACCTCTCCAAAGTACTGAAGAGCAATGATGTCAGTCTGGAGACTAAGGTGTGCCTGATCCAGGCTATAGTCTTTGCAATTACTTGTTATGCATCAGAAAGCTAGACAATGACTAGGGATAACAGAGAATTGATGCCTTTGAGCTGTGATGCTGGAGAAGAGTATTGAATATAACATGGACTGCTAAAAGCACAAACAGGATTGTCCAGGAGATAGTGAAACCAGCCTGCTCCTTGAAGGCAAGGATTCTGAAGCTTCATCTGACATATTCTGGGCATGTTGTAAGGAGGGAATAGTCCTTGGGAAAGGAACATCATGTATGGAAGGGTAGAGGGACAGTGCAAGAGAAGACCCTGGATGAGATGGATTGATTCTGTGACTAGGGTAATGAGGGTAGGTGTGTCAGAGACAATAAGGTTGGCACAGGATAGAGCCATGTTCAGGGATGTTGAACACAGGGCTGCTATTAGTCGCAAGTGACTGGACAGCCCGTAACAAAAAAACCAACTATCAGGACTGTGATCCCTTCCTCTTTTATTTTTTCTAATTATAATTTTTAATGAACGTTCAAAGAAAGTTTGGATTCATTCACTAATTCATTGTTGCACACTTTCCTTCCTACCCTCCTCCCAGATCACTTTTTAAAAAAAGAATACTTATTCATTGTTGCATAATTTCCTCCTTCTCTCTAGCACCCCTCTCCTCGTCCACTTTGCTATGCACCTCTTCCCTGGACTGTTGTCATACACCTAATCATATCTTCCTTTTAAACAGTTCTTTCCTTCATCCATTCCAGTACAGTGTTCATTATTTATCCCTTCTGTTCTTAATCTTTCCCTGAACTCATGTCAGTCCTATTTTATAACAGTGGTGTTACGGAGTATTTGTCCTTTTGTGACTGAGATATTTCACTCAGCATAATGGTCCCCAGTGTCTCACCTATGTTGTGTAATATGAGTTCCTTGTTTTTCAGAGCTGCGTACTATTCCATCAGGAATATAACAGTTTTTCTATCCATTTGTTTGTTGATGAACATTTAAGGTCACTTCCATCTCTTTACTATCATAAATAACACAGCAATAAGTCTGGGTGTGTATAGATCTACTTGAATGGTGGTTCTGGTTTATTTAGGGGATATTCCTAGTAGTGTAATTACTGAGTCAAATGGTATTTTTATTTCCAGCTTTTTGAGAAAGTGCCATACTGCCTTCCATAGTGGAGAATCGAATCATTTTACATTCCTACCATCAGCTAAAAAAGGTTCCAATCTCTCCACAACCTCACCACAATTTGTTGTTTTCTACTCAGTTGAACTTTGCTATTGCTGCTGGGGTGAGATGATATCTCATAGCTATTTTTACTTGCACCTCTCTGATAGCTAGGGATTGTGAACATTTCTTCATGTGTTTGCCACGTGAATGTCTTCTTTGGTGAAGTATCTCTTCATATCTTACGCCCATTTTGCAATTTGGTTGTTTTCCTTTATTCTTGCTGAGTTGCTGGAGTATACTATAAATTTTAAATCTGAGTCCCTTCTTGAGTAATGAGTCACTACCAAGTATTTTTTTCCCAGTCTGTGGCTTTCCTTTTAGCCGTTTTTTGACGTGCGTAGGGATTTGATTCTTAGAAGGTCCCACTTATCTATTTTGTTCTCTCCTGGTTGTCGGTGTGATCCCGTCAGAGCAGTCAGTACTGGCAGCTGGATACCACCTAGCTGTGCTGATAGAGAAAATTTCTGATGATGGAAAAGTCTGAGAAACATGGGCCTAAAGCTGCAAGTTCTATGACTCTGAGAAGGGAAATTTAAATCACAGAAAAAAGAAAGTCAAGTCACTCTGAGAATGACTAACTTTCTTCATTGTTGTTGTTGTTGTTGCTGTTATGTGCCATCAAGTCGCCTATGACTCATAGTGACCCTATGTACAAGAGTTCTGAACCCTGCCCTGTGCTGAGCCAGTCTCACTAACTTTAACACATCTATTCCCACTGCCCCAGTTACCCTATCAATCCATCTTATCCAGGGTCTTCCTCTCCTACTGCTGTCCCTCCACCCTTCCAAGCATGATGCCCTTCTCCAAGGACTGGTTCCTCCCAGCCACATACCCAAAGTATGTGAAATGGAGCTTGAAAATCCTAGCCTCTAAGGAGAAACTTGGTTTCACCCTCTTCAATACAGACCTATTTGGTTTTCTGGAAGTCCATGGTATGTTCAGTGCTCTCCTCCAGGACAATTTAAGGCATCAATTCTTCTTCTGTTATCCTTAGTCAATGCCCAGTTCCCTGATAAATAGCAAGTAAATGTGAAGACCATGGCCTGGATCAAACACACGTCTCTAGACGGACATCATTGCTCTTTGGCACTGTGAAGAGGTCGCTGATTGCAAACTTCCCCAATTAATTAGTCTTCTGATTTCTTGACTTCTGGTGTCAAAAAAGTATTGATTGTGGAGGTGGGCAAGCTGAAATTGTTAATGACCTCAATCTCTTCTCCATCCATCATGGTACTGCCAACGGACCCAGGGTCAGAATCTTTGTCTTCTTGATGTTAAGCTTCAATCCATGCTGAAGACTACAATCCTTGACCTTCTGCAGAAAAACTTCAGGACCTCCTCAGTTTTGGCAAGCAAGGTGGTATCATCTACATAACGCAGGCTGTTGAAGAGTTTTCCTCCAATTCTGATTTCACATTCCTCCTCATAAAAATCAGCCTATCAAATGATGTGTTCCACATACAAATTTAAAAGTATAGAGACAGTGCATCCCTGATGCACTCCCTTCCTAATTTTGAACCAAGAATTGTTTCTTTGCTCTGTTCTGACAACTACCTCCTGGTCCAATGATGGGTGTCACATGAGTATAATGAAATGTTTTGAGATTTCCATTATCCTCAAAGTTAGACACAGTTTGTTGTGATCCACACAGTCAAATGTCTTTGCACAGTCAGTGAAGCACAGATAGCCATTCCTCTGGTATTCTCCGCTTTCAGGCAAGATCCATCTGACACTGGTGATAATGTCTCTAGTGCCACTTCTAAACCTAGCTTTCTAAACCTAGTATTTCTGGTAGTTCTTTGTTAATGTCCTGTTCTAGTCATTTCTGGATAATCTTCAGCAGGCTTTTGCACGTGTGTGATATTGTTTGATAATTTCCACACTCTGTCAGATGACTTTTTTTAGTTCCTGAGAGGCAGGGTCTTACCCATTAAACCACTGGGATTTGAGATCATCTTTTTTGGAATGGTAATAAAGAGAGATCTCTTCCAGTCAGTTGGCCAGGCAGTAATTTTTCTCCAGATTTCTTGGCAAAACCTGGTGAGCACATCCATGGCAGCATCTGTTTGTTAAAGTATGTCAACTGAAATGCCATCAATTCCTGGGGCCTTGTTTTTTGCCAATTCCTTCAAAGCAGCTTGAAGGTCCTTCTTTGTCACCATTGTCTCTTGGGTTTTTGTTTGTCGTATTCTTGTTGTGTGCCATCAAATCAGATCCGACTATCACAGGAGGAGGTTGCCCCTCCTTCTCCAGCAGAGCTTCTGGTGGATTTGAACCATGCTTTGGGATTACAGCACAGGTTCTTGCCACGAGGCCACCAGAGCTCCCCCACCATTGCCTCTTGATCATATGTTGTTTCACGAAATAATTCTGTCAGCCAATTCGTTTTGGTACAGTGACTCTGTATACTCCTTCTATCTTCTTTTGATGCTTCCTGGGTCATTTCACAGTCTTCTGCCCTAGCATCCGTAGGTATTGCAACAGGAGGCTTAAATTTGTTCTTTAGTTCCTTCAGCTCAGAAAATGCTGAGCAAGTTCAGCCCTTTTTATTTTCCAACTCCAGCTCTTTGCGTATTTCATTGTAATACTTTGCTTTGTTTTCTCATGCTGCCCTTTGAAATCTTCTGTTCAGCTCCTTAACATCTTCATTTCTTCCCTTTGCTTTCACTTCTTGGAGCTCTACTGGTGGTTTTGTATTCCTTGGTGTTGTGTTGTATGTATTGGTTGTTTTCTTGTGTCATGCTATGTTATATGGAATTCTATTCTTTTTTGTTCTGGTGTGTTACGTGGGTTATATCTTCTCTACCGGAGGCATCATTTAGAGGACAACAGAAGTATGCTTTCTGGAGCCCAAGATGCCTTCTTTCCTCCTACACCACTTTATGCAGGCATTCATTTACTTAATAAATAGTAATTATATGGATACTATTCTAGTCATTGAAGATGCAACAGTGAGTGCAAAAAGTAAAGCTGTCCCTCCCTCTATTACCTCGGAATGACATGATACTTCCAAAAGGAGCGTGTGTTTGTTCATAAGCAGCAGCAAAGGCTATATGAAAAACAGACATTTTATTCCACAACATTTCCACAATACTGCATTCTTCCAGTGCATTACAGTAAAATCACGTTATTATTAAAATAAAAAAGCAGGGAGTTCTGGTGGCCTAGTGGCAAGAAGCTGCGCCATAATCCCAAAGGCACACAGTTCAAATCCCCCAGATGCTGTGCTGAAGAAGGAGAGGTTATCTCCTCCTGTGCCAGACAGATCTAATTCAAGAGTACATAACAAAATAAAAAAAAAAACACCACTGGATATAGAAATGAGAGAAGTAGCAAAAAAACTCTACAGCCTAATAACTTTAATACATGCTGTCTAGACTGTTATTTTTGAATCAATATTTGATAGCATCAGTCAAAACATTAACACAGAGTATCTAAAAATGCCAAAACCCCAATATATATAGATTTTTGGCAACATGATAAATAAACAGTATAAAAATGAAAAGTAGATTATGAAATTGAGAAAAAAAAAATGAAAAGTAGCCCTCATGTCCAAGAGGGGGGTTGCTGTTTTTCCCCTTTCAAAATTTACCTTAATATTGTTATTTCAAGAATTCTTCCTCATTATTTATGTATCTTCTTAACAATGGAAATAGATTTATTTTGTGTGATCTTAAATATTTGTTTATATTTTTATGGAAAATTATGATGGAAGAAAGTAGTTCAGAATAATCAACCATATATAATCAAAAGGGTAGCATTTGCCCAGGAACAAAGACTCAGAGGACAAGAGAAGAAGACAACATCGGACGGCAGCTGGACAAGAGCTGCTGAGAGCGTGGGGAGTGCAATCAGTATCACAAAACAAAACGTGCATTAATCGTTGAATGGAAAACCAAAGGTACAGTACAAAGTTAAAGAGCCCCCATATCCTGGTAGGTAGCCCTGGTTTCTGGGTCCCCATCCCTGGGGAGTTCCACTGCAAATCGCCACACTTCTCCGGAAGTTTCAATCCACCGCTACATCATAGTTCCCAGGCTCAGAAGCCCAGAGGAGGGTCAGCTATGAGCTGGTTCCAACTTCACGGCAATTCATTAAATCAAGCTTTGGCAACATGTGGAACATAACTACAGAGACATATGGGGGGATTTGTTTTTTTTTCCTTTTTGTTATTCTTTTGCTGGGTCAAATGGATCTCTATTTGCAACTTTTTGAGAAAGCGCCACACCGCCTTCCACAGTGGTTGCACCATTTTACACTTCCACCAATGGTGAATAAGGGTTCCAGTCTCTCTACAACCTCACCAGCACTTGTTGCTTGCTGTTCTGTTAAATTTTGCTATTCTGATTGGGGTGAGATGATATCTCATAGTTGTTTGGATTTGCATCTCTCTTAGAGCTAGGGATTTTGAACATTTCTTCATGTGCTTGTTAGCCATCTGAATGTCTTCTTTGGTGAAGTGTCTGTTCATATCCTGTGCCTATTTTTTAACTGGATTATTTACATTTATCTTGTTGTGGTACTCAAGTATTTTATAAATTCTAGATATAAGTCCCTTATCTGATATGTCATTACCAAATACTTTTTTCCAGCCTGTGGCTTCCCTTTTTACCCTGTTGGAAAAGTTGTTGGATGTGCACAGGGATTTGATTTTTTTTATTATTTCATTTCATTATTTTTTTTGTGTGTGTACCGTCAAATTGAATCTGACTGGTACAGGAGGAGAATGCCCCTCCTTCTCCAGCAAAGCATCTGGTGGAATTGAACTGCATACCTCTGGGATTGCAGTGCAGCTTCTTGTCACTAGGCTATCAGAACTTCCTGGGATCTGATTCTCAGAAGGTCCCATTCATCTAATTTATCTTCTCCTGGTTGTAGGGAGACACATGTTTTATTGTTGAGAGGTGGATGTAGGCAAAAGCAGATGAGACGATTGCTATATGTTAGTTTCTATTCTCAATTAACAGTGTATTTTAGAAAAGCCTGTGTCAATAAAGGAAGGTATAATATTATTTAGGGGAAGAGATATTTTACTCTATTATATAGATATATCATAACTATCATTTCTATACATTATTATTTACTATACTGTCTAAAAGGGGAGTGATGGTAGCCTAGTGGACAGCAGGTGCACTGAAATTCCAAAGGAATAAAGTTCAAATCCACCAGCTGCCAGCTGCTCTGCGGGAGGAGGATGGGCAATCTCCTCTTATGTGAATAACTAGGTCTAAAAACCCACTGGAGGGTCAGTTAGGGGTCAGCTCTGAGTAGAAGATCCACAAAAACAACATACTGTGTAAAGCACATTCCTAGAAGTCAAAACTATATTGAAGATTTACTTCTTTATATTTATTCTATTCTATTATTATTCTATTCTGTTCAATATTCTATTCCATACACACACACACACACACACACACACAAATAGGTCTGTCATAGAGAAGGTGAAACCAAGTTTCTCTTTGGAGGCCAGGATTTTGAAGCTCTGTCTCATACTGTGGGCACACAGCAAAGGGGGAACAGACACTGGAGAAGGACATGATGACTGGAAGAGTGGAGGGACACTGCAGAAGAGGAAGAACCCAGATGAGATGGACTGATACAGTAACCAGGACAGCGGGGGTAGATATGCTCAAGTTAGTGAGTCTGGCTCAGGACAGGGCAGGCTTCAGAGCTGCTGCACATAGGGTCACTATGAATTGCAGATGGACTCAATGGCATATAACAACAACAACATACACACACACACACAGAGTTCTGGTGGCCTAGTGGCAAGAAGCTGTGCTACAGTCCTGAAGACACACAGTTTGAGGTCAGTTGCTCCTCGGGAGAAGGATGGACAATCAGATGTGCCTCAGAAAACCCACTGGAGGGTAAGCTACAGGTCAGTTCCAACTCTACAGTACACAAAAATATGTATGTATATGTATGTGTGTGTGTGTGTATATTTATTAGTGAGAAATATATATATATTAGTAATATAAAGTTTTAAAAGTATGGCCATATTACTCAGAATGTTTTTTTTCTGTTACACTGGAGTAGTAAATAATTAGAAAGAAAAAACTTTTAAAAGAAATAATTTGAGGAGAAAGTATCTTATTTAAAAACTCCTAGGGGAGCTCTGGTGGCCTAGTGGCAAGGAGCTGCAACTACAATCCCAGAGGCGCATGGTTCAAATCCACCAGATGCTCTGCCGGGGAAGGAGGGACACTCTCCTCCTG
>NW_006399898.1:7605171-7625683 GCF_000299155.1 Elephantulus edwardii
GAAAAGGGGATGGCGTATTCTCTTAGCTACTTCCTGCTGAAAAGGGACGCTGTGGGTTTCAGGTGAAGATCTTCTCTCACTACTCTAAAGGGCCCCTTTATAAAGGTTGTTTTTAAGAAGAAAAGCTTTCTATTAATATAGCATCTTCTGCCCTGTCTGAATCATGCCACAGTTTGATATCTCAAATAAAGACTAAGACACAGCAAATACTCAAAGCAGCAAGCTTTGCCCTCTAGGAAATGAGACGTACACATGCTTGATTTCTTTACTTGTTATGTGCTAAACTGTGTGCCTTTCATTTCCCTGGCATCTCTGTCAACTCTTTCTGCATTGGTCCAAACAAGACTCTTTCATAGGGACACCTAAAGAATACTAAATAAGCTGCCTGAGGCCAAAAACCTACCTCACAGGCCAGAGAATTTTTCCTGTTGACAAAATTCTCAGCAAGCCATAAACAATTATCTTTACAAATGAGACGTAAATTTGTCTAAATACATTGCTTTTTCTATATCTGCTCATTTTTGCTTTGGGATTCTGACCCATTTGCTGGAAAATGAACAATTTCAATCAGTGACAAAACCAAGTTGATTTATCAGAACCAAACAAAACATGACACACAGCCACAAAAGAACTTTTTCCAAATAAATCACTTCCAAAATTTGAATAATACTTCATCTTCCTTTAAAGCACACAAGGAGAACTAACTGGTCGCTGAGTACATAAATTCCATTTTACATACACACCACCACCGAATCACAGTAAGACTCTCCTCTCTCATAGGAAATCACACACACTGGAGGTTTGGGGAATGGAATTACCTGTTGCATTTTCTTGTATTCGCCCACTCGGGCATAAGCCATGAAGAGGTGTGAGTGGTACTCTTCACTATTAGGAACTTTCTTCACAGCTGCCTCATAAAGTTTTGTAACTAATTCCGCTGAAGTAAAGAGAAATAAGATAGAAGTTAAATTCAATGATCCAAGAAAGCCTGACAGCATTTCATTGCATTTTCATTTTCTTTTTTGGCAGAAATAGGTAGCTCCTATCATTAAGGAAGCAGTATTTTCTTTCTCTCATTTCATCAACTCCCTCATCTTGGCTGAATGTCATTCTGATGAAGCTCAGAGTAGGCCAGGGGGGTCTCTCGTTCACAAACAAGGACCTTGCCTCTCTGGCTCTCTACTAACTCCTGGCCCAAGACCTTATGCTCAAGCCACAGCAAACTATTTGTAGCTCCTATCGATTTTCAGTGCTGTTTCAACCCTCTGTTATTTACATGGCTTCCTCTGTCTAGACTCTCTTCCTCCCTCTTCTACACAGTGGCTACGACCATACGAAGGTAATCCTGTCTCCAGACTTTCCCTGACCATGACTGCCTCTGCTCCTCCACCTCTGCCTATCATCTTTGAATCTTCTAAATAACTGTTATAGTGATAAATATCTATTTCAGTATGTTGCCAACTGATCCATATTTTATAGACTAAGAGTTACACAGTTTGAAATAGCAACTTTCATTCTTGACACTGCAGAGAAACAAGGTGTATTTGTGGAATAGATAATTTTTACAATATATATATTAAAAAAATATTGAGGTGAAAAGTCTTTATCTCTCAATTAATCACCTAACACTTCAACTTTTATCATTTATAAGAATGAAAAACAAAACTGAACCATAAGACAACATTATCTGCGTCAGCAGACAGACAAAAATTTTTCTATCCAAGAAAGTCTCATTAACAAGGATGTGGAACAACTGGAAATCTGCTGTTGTGAGAATAAATTTGGAAGACAAGTTAGCATTAATTCTCTTTATCTTTTCAAGATGACCACACAAACTCCCTATGATCTCCCCAATGTAGACCATCACCCTGTGAATGTTTCCATGGCAGTAAAAAGTCTGGAGACGCAGCTCACGGGGAGCAGGCTAATCAAAGCCGCACCTCTCTGGTGGTTCAAACTCACCAGCAGCTCCAAGGAAGAGAGAGGAGCAATCACCTCAATGATTTACTGCCGCAAACACCCACCCATTGGAGGAAGGTCAACATTAAGCTGGAAGATACCAATGTGATAAAGATTTAAACAAAAGCAAGAGGATACAAAATATTCAGAATAAAGAATCTGATCTTAGGGTAAAAGGAAAATTAAGATTGATGAGAAACATGAGTGTTTATTATTATATATAATTTATTTCCTAACACTCACCGTAAAAGAGCACCTGGGCAATAGGACCAATTAGGCGTTTGACTATTAACTGCAAGATTTACAGTTGAAAGTGCCCAGAGGTATGCTGGGCAGCGGTCCAGCAGAGCTCACAGCCTTAACACCCCTTAGGAGCTCCAACTTCTTCCACCCACGAGTCAGAAATGACTCGGCAGATACTATTCATCTCAGCATTACGAAAATGTTACTTAGAACAAAGTGTTTCTAAAAAATGAAAGCCTTTAGTTAGAACAACCTCTTATTTAAAAATGAAATGAGAGGCTATCTAGGATATGCTTTAAAATAATCTGGAGGGAACTCTGGTGGCCTAGTGGCAAGAAGCTGTGCTCCAATCCCAAAGGCATGAGGTTCAAATTCACCAGATGCTCTACTGTGCCACTTGGATCCCACTTGACAGTACATAATAACAACAACAAAAAAAACTCTGGGAGGGTCACAGATAAAATAAAACTGACCCCACGTTAATGATAGTTGGAAGGAGAGAGTAACAAAATTAGGTAATTTTTTTTTTAAGTATCATTCTATCTTCTTCAGTCTGTGTTTAAATTTTCCTATGACAATGACACCACTTAGTTCAATCTCATCCTTGTTCCAATTCTAACATATGTATAGTATCTTTTCTGGCTACCAACTCTAAATTATGATTAAGGAATCACCTGCCATTGTTTATCCTGTTTCCACACCCTCAAATCATACAGAACAAGTCAGCTGGACAAATCCACAAGTGTTCCTGCCCTTGAGTCGTCCTGACTCGCGGTGCAGTCCTCCATCCTTTCCCAAGGCCGTATACAACTGCCTCATCCTGGTCCCGTGGAGCACCAGGTGGACCCCAAGGCTGACCATGGGGTCAGCAGCTCAGCCCACAACCTGCTAAACCACAGGGCTCCATTCTGACAAAAGCATGCAGAGAATTCAAGCGGAGGTTCTGAGAATAAGGGAGGGAAAGCCACGTACGTCGGTGCATCTCCCGGTAAAGAATGGTCAGTGCCTGAAGCGAGTTGTCATCGGTGGGCTCAAGTGCGGCCACCTCCTGCGCCAAGGCAAACGCTTCTTCCTGCTTACCAGTTCTCTGCAAACCGATTGCCTTGAGAACCTGGCAGGAAACAAAGAACAATGGTCATAACACAGCAACAAGGACATAAAGAAAGCCCACTCAAAGGAACAACCTGTAAAAGACACCTGGATCGCTTTTCAAGCAAAGGAATCTTAGGACAAAAAATAAAAGCAATTCAAAATCCTTTCCTAGGGAGCTCTGGTGGCCTAGAGGCAAGAAGCTGTGCTGCAATCCCGAAGGTGTACAGTTCGAATCCACCAGATGTTCTGCTGGAAAAGGATGGGCAATCTCCTCCTGTGCCAGTCAGATCCGACTCAAAGGCACACAAGGAAAAACAAATTCTTTCCTATTGCAGTTACACTAAATGTGTACAATATTACATGTACAACATCAAAGGGTCCTGGGGAAATGAGCTAATCATAATGTTTAAAAAAAAATTACCATTGAGAATTATTTAGATGATCAAGAAAATAAATGGCAAGTGTAGTTTTGAAAAAACCAATATGAATTTCTAAACTTTCCCTCAAATAAATTTAAAAAATTAATGGTCTGAATAGCACTGTGAAATAAATCACAAATAATGGTTCTTGAAGGAAATAAAACTAAAACTCAAAGTCACCAGAGTCACTGACTGAGTCAATTCCAACTCAGAAAGACTCTGTAGCACACACAGAACTGCGCTTCAGAACAGCACGGCTATCAATGTGGACCGAGCACACTGCCCAATCCTTCTCCCATGCAGTGGTCAGTGGGTTTAAACCTCCAACCCTCTGGTCAGCAGTCAAACTGCCCTAGCCACTGTGTCATCAGGCTCCTCTTTTTATTTTTTCCTTTTATTTTTAAAATTCTTTTCCCCCCCCTTTTCTTGTTGTGTACCATCAAATCTGATCAGACTGGCACAGAAGGAAATTGCCCCTCCTTCTCCAGAAGAGCATCTGGTGGACTTGAACCACACGCCTTCAGGATTGCAGTGCAGCTTCTTTGCCACTAGGCCACCAGAGCTCCCTTGCCAGGCTCCTCTTTTAAAGTAAAGAAATACACCATACAACCCATAAAACATAACTCAAGGGCAATGAAGCTTTTACCTTAGCACAATGAAGATCCTTATGTTTCTTCAGCAGTTTATCAGCTTGCTGAATTGCCATTTTATTATTACCATTATCAAGATAATCTGAAAAAAGAAACTGTAGGTTAGTCATTATACTCTTTCACAATTAAAAAAAACAAAACAAAAAAAAAAACGTAAAGGAAAATGCCGTACAGAATCTCAAAATTCTCATGGGCTCTAGACCTTTTGGAGTCACGGAGCACAGATGTGACCATCAAGCTATTCGTCTGAGATAATACTGTTAGTGTCTATCCAGAGGATCAAACAGCCAACAGCAACACTAAACATTAGAGAGAAACCTCAGAGGGCAGTTGAGTTTTTTTAATATGAGAAACAACTCTAAAATGGAGGGTGAGAATACTGAACAACTTCAAGAATGTAATAATTATTACTAAACAGTAGAAACTGTTTACTAGGTATATCTTTTGCTGTGCATATTCCTAACAACAGAACAAATATAACTTAAAATTTTAACAGCTGTTTATCAGATTCCTCAGAAAGCACCTTAACCCACAATTAAAAACATCATGGAGCTGATTTTAACTATAAATGGCTAGGAGAGCCCAGAATTCAGTCTGATGCTCCTACTACAGTCTATGCCTCGTCCAGGACAAAGGAACAGGTTGTATTAAACCCACTACTGCTGAGGTGACAGAAACCCTAAAGGACCTAGAACAGTGTACACTACACTTTTTTAGAGTGGTAACCCTTTAAAGGTCCCTGTCTCCATACCTTTTCAACCTGTATGCAGAACAGGATTGAGGCTCATTGTCAAGAAGACAAAGATTCTCACCACTGGACCAACTGGCAGCATCTGATGGATGGTGAAGAGACTGAGATTGTTCACAGCTTTAGTCTGCTTGGCTCCACAGTCAATACACTCGGCCACCAGTAGCCAGGAAATTAAAAGACATATTGCAATCAGAAAGTCTGCGGTTAGGGACCTCTCCAAAGTACTGAGGAGCAATGGAGTCTCTCTGGAGAATAAGGTGCATCTGATATAGGCCATGGTCTTTGCTATCACTTGTTATGCATCAGAGTTGGACATTCACAAAGGAGGATAGAAGGAGAATTGATGCCTTTGAGCTGTGGTGCTAGAGAAGAGTATTGAGAGTATCATGGACTGCCAGGAAAACAAACAGATTCATGCTGGAAAGGGTTAAACCGGGCTGCTCCTTGGAGGCAAGGATCCTGAGGCTTTGTCTGACATACTTTGGACATGTTGTAAGGAGGGGCTGACTGGTCTTTGGAGAAGGACATCATACTTGGGAGGGAGGAGTGACAGCCCAGGAGGGGAAGGCCCTCTATAAGATGGATTGATTCAGTGACTGGGGTAATCAGGATGGGAAACAGTGCGATTGGCACAGGACAGAGCAGAGTTTAGGACTGTTGTACACAGGGTCACTACGAGTCGCAAGCAACTCGACAGCACCATAACAACAAAAACAACCACCCTTTAAGGAAGCAGGCTGGCACATGTTTCTGTTGTGCATTGCTGGGGTTCTAAACCACTATGCTTTCCATCAGCAGCTGAGTACCTGACCACTACAACACAACCAAGACTCCTACAGGTTCTAGCAGTCCTTTTTAATGAAGATTCAATACTATACATGTTTTTAGAAGTTAGACAAAAGGGCTTTTTATCTATAAATAATAAAGGGTCTGGTAAAAAAAGAATCAACAAAAATATATGGTACAGGAAAAATGACATATAAACACATAATTAGTGGTAAAAAAAATAAGGGGAAAGTTTGTTATGTGTCATCAATTTGCCTGCAACTCATAGCAACCCTGTGTACCACAGCTTGGAACCCTTCCCTGTCCTGAGCCAGTCTCACTGTCCCCAACACACCTGGTGCCACTGCCCCAGCCACGGTATCAATCTATCTCATCCAGTCTTCCTCTCCCACACTGTCCCTCACTCTCCCAGACACTTTTCCCTCCTGGAAACATGGCCTAAGTATGTGAGACAGAGCTTCATGTTTTAGCCTCTCCAGGATAAATCTGTATGTTCTTTTGGCAGCCCACAGTATGTTCAGCATTCTTCTCCAGCACCACAGCTTCAAAGGCATCAAGTCATCTGTCACCTCTAGTCACTGTCCAGCTCTCTGATGCACAGCAAGTAACTGAAAAGATCATGGACTGACTCAGGTGCACTCTAGTCTCCAGACTACTAGAGAGGTTTCTGACAGCAGCTTTCCCTAGAGCAAACCATCTTTTGATTCCTTGGCTGCTGGTGACAAGATACAGATTTTCATAGAAGCTACTGAAATCAAGTTGGTACCATAACCTCTTAAAGACAGCAATCCTGGTAACTACTAAGAAAATTGATCAAAAACACACACACAAAAAAAGGGGGGGATGACACAAAAGCTCACTACTATAAACTGATGAAACAATATTAAGAACAGATAAAGGCCAAGGACACTCAGATAGCAATGTACTAATAATTAAGGCGATTATTAGCAACTGAGGAGCACTGGTGGTATAGCGCTACTAATAAGGTCAACTGTGAAACACAATGTGAATACAGGACTGTAGGAACCACAATGTATATAAATGAAACTCAATGTATACAAATTTTGTATGCAAATCAATATTAAATATTTTTTTTAAAAAAAAGGTCAACAGTTCAAACCCACCAAGAGCTACATAGGAGAAAGATGGACAGCTAATGCACAAAAAGGTTTATGGCACTCTTTCTTTTGGGCTTGGATCAGGCAGCAGCCAGGTTCTTCAGCTCAGCCATGGCCAAAATCAAGGCTCAGGACCTTCACGGCAAGAAGGAAGAGCTGTTGAAACAGCTGGACAATCTGAAAGTGGAGCTTTCCCAGCTATGCATTGCCAAAGGTAGTGCATGTTCTAAACTCTCCAAAATCCGGGTTGCTCGAAATGCCATTGCCTGTGTTCTCACCGCTAAAGTCTCACTTGGGATAGTCAGGTGAGTGCATCCAAGGCTGCATCTGTTAACTACAACAAGTCAGCTGGTATGTCAATGATTCCTGGGGCCCTATTTTTTGCCAATGCCGTCAATGCAGCTACTACTTCCTCCTTCATTACCATTGGCTTCTGCTCATATGGGGACTTCCTGAAATTTTTCAGTGTCAATCAATTACTTCTGGTACAGTGACTGTATTCCCTCCATCTTCTTTTGATGCTTTCTGGGTCATTCAATACATTGCACATAGCAGCTTTCAATATTGTGACACAACGTTTTAATTTGTTTTTCCGTTCTCTCAGCTTGAGAAATGCAGAGCAAGTTCTTTACTTTCCATTCTCCAATTCCAGCTCTCTGCACATTTCATTAAAATACTTTTTGCTTCGTCCTCCTAAGCTGCCCTTTGGAATTGTCTGTTCAGTTCTTTCACTTCAACATGTTTTCCTTCAATTTTGTCTTCTCAATGCTCCAGTGCAATTCTCAGAGTCTCTTCTGACATCCATTTTTATTCTTAAGATGAACATGAAATTCAGACAGAATTGATTCAATATCATATGCTGGTTCCTCTGGACTTAATTTAAATTTTTTCGGCCTCAATTTACATTTGCATATGAGTAATTGATGATCTGACCCACAGTCTGTACTTGGCCTAGTTTTGACTGCTGATATTGAGCTTCTCCAATGGTTTCTTCCACAAATGTAGTCAATCTGATTCCTATGCAACCCATCTGATGAGATCTACATATAAAGTCATCTTTTGTATATCATTGTAAATAAAAAATTCAATCATTCTATTTCCAGCTACATTTCTATCATATTTTTCAACTACTGTTTCTTCTTCACTGTTTCCTACTTTTGCATTCCAGTCACCAATTATCATTAGTGATTAGTGACCATTACGAACAATCATAGTGACCCTCAATTCAATTCAATGGTAAAGACTGTGGTTTGGGTTTTTTATCCAAACTACAGTAAATGTATTAAAAATCTCAATCAAAAGGGAGTGGCAGATCAACGATTTTGATCCTCCCAGAAGAGCTGTGGGTGAGCATTAACATTACTGGTAAGTATATTCATTTTCTCCTGGACACAGAGCTTACTAATTGGTCCTAAAAGCCTTCTGAGGTCCCAACTCTTCTCACGATTTCTTAGTTGTTGGAATGGACAGAAAACCTCATAAGCAGTTCCTTACTTCACTCTGCCCTGCATGTGGACTTCCAAGTTGTAAAACAACCCAGTGGTAGATGGAATTTGCTCCAGGACTTAAGAACCATAAATGACATAGCTGGGCCTCTACATCTTGTGGTTCCTAACCTCTACACTATAATAGACAAAGTGCTAGCCTATAGGCCTTTTATTGTAAGAACCACCTTCCCTCTGTAACTTGACTTGTGCCACTATTAGAACCTCTACTTGGAATATTATTGCTTTTTAATTTTTGACGCATGTACTTTTAAGTTGCTAGTTAAATTTGTGTCTTCTAGGTTGCAACACTTCCATGATATATCTTCAAGGATATGAACATGTACGGCTAAGCACAACTGATAATAGTGCATCTAAATTCCAAAATCAATCTCCATAATAGTCTATGTGTTTCCTACTGCTAAAGGGGCCCTTTAGAGTAGTGAGAGAAGATCTTCACCCTGAAACCCACAGCGTCCCTTTTCAGCAGGAAGTGGCTAAGAGAGCCATCCCCTTTTCCTTATGAATCAGGGGGAAGTCTCTCTCACGGAGGATTGATAGGGAATGGCAAAGGACACACTGACAAAGGAGATTAAACAGAACTGGCTTTGACAAGCACTGTGGCAATTGGACAATTAAAACAGACATTCGGGGGCAGGGGAAGAAGAACAAACTGGGGAGGAGGGTAGAGCGAACAGTGCAACAATGAATGAATGAAAACCCAAAATCTCTGTAAATGTTCATTAAAATGAATAAAATTTAATGATAATTTTTTAAAAAAGGGAATGGCAGAGTGGATCTTAAAAGCAATGTATGCTGTTTATAAAAGTCTTTATTTTGGAAAGGGGCTAGGCTTTTGTGTGTGTGTCTGTGTGTGTGTGTCTGTGTGTGTGTGTGTCTGTGTGTGTGTGTGTGTGTGTGTGATTTTAACCAAAATTTACCAAAAGGCTGGGTTACACACTTCCCTCCCTTCCCCTTCCTCAGGTCCACTCTACAATGAGCCTCCTAAACCCTGGACACAAAGAGGCTGAAAGTGAAAGGAAGGAAAACCATTCCATGCAAATAACAACTCAGGAGACATAGGGTAGCAATCCTAATATCAGATAAGGCAAGTAAATGTTATTATAAATTCAGTAGAAGAGACAAAGATGAACAGTACATACTGCTTAAAAGGCTCAGATAATGACAATGTAAGTCATAAAGATATATGCACCCAATGTGAGGCCACTTAAATATTTAAAGCAATTGCATACACTAGTAGAACTGAAGAGAGAAACTTATAGTACCATAATAATAGTTGGCGACTTCAAAATACCACTTTCAAAACTGGACAAGACATCTACAAAAGCATAAATAAAGCAAAAACCTGAACAGCATCTTAAATTAATATACTTCACACATGAACACTCCACTCAAAAACAGTACAATATACATCCTTTGCAATGCACATGGGTCATTCTCTAAGATAGACCACATTTTAGGTTATAAACTAAGTCCTGATAAATTTTTTATTTAAAGATTGAAATTATATTGTTCTCTCTGACCACAATGGCATAAAGCTGGACATTAATAACAGAAAAGAAACCTGGCAAACACACAAACATACATTTTTTTTAAAAAAAAAAAGCATATTATTAAGCCACTAAAAGGCCAAGATAAAATTAAAAGAGACATCACAAATTTCTTAAGAGTCCTATGAAAATATAGGGAGCTCTGGTGGCATAGTGGCAAGAAGCTGTACTGCAATCCCAGAGGTAAGCAGTTCAATTCCACCAGATGCTCTGCTGGAGAAGGAGGTGCAATCTCCTCCTGTACCTGTCAGATCCAATTTGACAGTACACACACAAAATAATAAAGTAATAATAAAAAAAAATCTAAAAAAGGAAAAAAAGGGTCCTATGAAAATATAAGTACTGTATGCAGTAAAAGTAAAAAAAAAAAAAAAAAGATGGAAACTTTAAAAAAAATCAGAGTAAAAATAAATAACACTGAGAAAGGAGGGGGAACCCTATAGAGAAAAAAAATCAGTGGGGGAAAAAGGTGGTTCTCACAAAAGATGAATGAAATTGAAACTAACCTAATTAGGAGAAAAAGACATAACGAACCAAAATACAAAAAGAAAGCGGAAGCATTACACTTGAACCATCAAGATTTGAGAAATCTGGCAGAATATGCTTAATTACAAAGCAACAAAGTGAACAACCTAAAGGTAACACATTCCTAGAAGCACACAATCTAGTCTAACTGACTCAAGTTCTCTTCAGACTCATATAACAAGTGAAGAGATTAAATCAGTAATCAAAAATTTTCAAATAAAAACCTTAAAAGAAAAAAGTCCTGGAGCATAAGGTTTCACTGGGAAATTCTATCAAACATTCAGAGATTAACTGAAATCAATACTGTTTAAACTCATCCAAAAGAGAGAGCAGGACAATACACTCTAATTCATTCTATGAAGCAAACATAACTCTGATACTCAAACCAAAGACAACAGAAAACTATAGGCCATTATCTCTCCTTAAAACAGATGCAAAAATTCTCAACAAAATATTAGCAAACAGAATACAATAGTATATCAAAAGGATAATATCATGACCAAGTAAAACTTATTCCAGGAATGCAGGGATGGTTCATTATTTTGTAATAAATCGTACCAACAGAAAAAAAGGTAAACAACCACATAACTATGTCTACAGATGGGTTGGGGAGCATGTCAAAATATCGAAGGCCTTTTCTTAATGAAAACCTTTTTAAAAATTGGGAAGAAAAAGAAGGGAACATTCTCAATACGATTCAGGGAATATATGAAAAGCCAACAGTTAACATTAAACTTCAATAGAAAAAGATGGAGCTTTTGCTTTGAAACTGGGAAAAAGACAAGGGTGCTTACTATTAGACGCCTTAGCCAGCATAATTAACAAAGACAGAAAGCTATCCAAATTGGAAAAAAGAAGGTTTTTAAAAAAAAACAGACTATCAAGCTTCAAATCTATGAAGTGGGCCATGTTCATTCAATACAATATATTTAATGAATACTAACACAGGGAGCTCTGGTGGCCTAGTGGCAAGAAGCTGCGCTGTAATCCCGAAGACACAGGGTTCAAGGCCAGCAGTTTCTAAATGGGAAAAGGATGGGCAATCTCTTGACATGAGATTAACTGCCTCTGAAAACTCTCCAGAGGGTCAGCTACAGGTCGATTCCGACCCTATTGTACACAATTAACAACAACAACACCCTTAAAACTTTGCTAAATAATAAAAGAAAGTTTTGCCCAGGATTGAGGGTCAAAGTCTAAAAACTCTAGGAGTGGCCAAGTGTAAAAAGGGTAACATGGAAACAGCAGTCCAACCTCTCCTAAAACCACACAGGGTAACTAAGGCCAACAACATCCAAAACACAAATCTAACTCTTATGAGGTCAGACATGGCCTCCCCAATTCCTACTCCCACTTACAGGGTCCAAAATCCATTGCAGTAACCACACAGGCTTCACAGAAGCATACTCACAGATAGGGGGGTTGTTAGGCAAGTTAACAGGACACAATTCAGGTTAACACCAAGATAAAATCCCTCAATCTATAGAGCTTCTCAATTAACAGCTAGATAATAATCTCAGTCCATATGGCTTCTCAGTTACTAGCAAGATACTATTCCTGACACAGGAATCTTGACCCTGAAGGACACAGAGAGCATTCCCTGCTTCCTCCTTCCTGGGGGTGAAATTTCTCATTTCTGCTACTGAATCAGCTCAGTTTAAGGGGGAGACTAGCCAACCTTCTTGTGGATAGACTACCACACCCCATTTTCTTCCCGGGACACTGCAGCACTCAAAGCCGGAGTGAGAAGAATGAACCTCATTTGGAAGATCATAAATATTTTCGGTGCCAAGACTACTGAGGACATCCACAAGATACCTATTTTTGCAGGAGTTTTAAGGGATGTGGGGATCAATAGAAAAGAATCAAAATGGGCTGTCTCAGCTCTTCATTCACAAAACAATTGTACTTAAAAATGAAAAGTATTTTGTTAGTCAAATTTGTGTCTTCTAGGTTGCAACACCCCCATGATACATCTTCAAGGATATGAACATGTACGGCCAAGCCCAATCAATAAGAGTGCATCTAAATTCCAAAATCAATCTCCATAATAGTCTATGTGTTTCCTACTGCCAAAGGGGCCCTTTAGAGTAGTGAGAGAAGATCTTCACCCTGAAACCCACAGCGTCCCTTTTCAGCAGGAAGTAGCTAAGAGAAGACGCCATCCCCTTTTCCTTATGACTCAGGGTGAAGTCTCTCTCAGGGAGGAGTGATAGGGAATGGCAAAGGACACACTGACAAAGAAGATTAATCAGAACTGGCTTTGACAAGCACTGTGGCATTTGGACAAGAACAAACTGGGAGGAGGGTAGAGAGAATAGTGCAACAATGAATGAATGGAAACCCAAAATCTCTGTAAATGTTTATGAAAATTAATAAAATATAGAAAAAAAAATGAAAAGTATTAATCATCTACCAAAACAGGGGGCTTGTTGAATAAGCTTGTAAAGGACTGTTGTTATTATGTCGTCGAGTCACTTGCAACCCATAGTGACCCTAAGTACAACAGCCTTGAAACTTGCTCTATCCTGTGCCAACTTCACTGTCTCCAATACACCCACCCTCATTACCCCCGTCACTGTAACAATTCATCTCATCGAGGGTCTCCCTCTCTTTCTCCGTCCATCCACCCTTCCAAGCATGACATCCCTCTCCAAGGACCAGTCCTTTCATGCAACATGTCCAAAGTATGACAGACGAAGCCTCAGAATCCTTGCCTCCACGGAGCAGGCTGGCTTCACCCTCTCCAAGACGAACCTGTTTGTTCTTCTGGCAGTCCACGGTATATTCAATACTCTTCTCCAGCACCACAGATCAAAGGCAACAATTCTCTATCATCCCTAGTCATTGTCCAGCTCTCATACACGTAGTTAAGTAATTACAAAGACTATGGCCTGGATCAGGCGCACCTTGGTCTCCAGACTGATGTCTTCACTCGTCAGTACTCTGTAGAGGACCCTAACAGCTGTCTTTCCCAATTCAATTCGTCTCCTGATTTCCTGGCTGCTAACTAGGTAATCCCGTTCCCATTCAGCCACCACAGCCATCACATTAAACCTCAGTAAATGATGAGTAAACTGGGGGAAAGGGGTGAACAAAGAATTAAACGGTGGGGTGGGGGGACAAAGAAAGATGGCTCCGCTCCGGGCAGCTTTCCAGTTTTCATCAGGCTCTGGAGCCCTGTAGAGTCTAGTGGTGCAGTGAGTTAAGTACTGGACTGCTAAAAAGACAGCTGTTTCACCCCATCAGTGCTCCATGGAGAAAAATTAGGCTGCTTGCTCCTGTTAAGATTTACAGCCTCAAACCAACATAAAGTAAAAGTTAAAAAACAAACAAACAAACAAACAAACACACCATAAAAGCGTTCTAGCCTCAGAACCAGACGGAGGATCACCAGGGAGAAAAGGGATCTGCTGGCACCAAGTGTGGAGTCTTCTGAGAGGAGGGGACACTGTGCTTGCCTCTGCCCTTGGCTCCCTTGCAACTGAAAGAGCTTTAACTAAGGCAACCCACTACATTTATCCTAAAGTCTGGGGTCCCCTTTCCTGGGTAACGTAGGTAACGACTGATTAATTGGGTGCTGAGTCTTTTAAGGAAAGTTATTTTTATTTTATAGTAATACATTTAGAAAAGACTGGTGTCTTTTGGCATGGCACTGCCTGCTAACTAAGCACAAAGGTACTCAGTTCAAATCCACAAGTGGCTCCAAGGGAGAAAGATGGACAAGCTCCATCCTGTGTGATTTACTGCCTCCAAAAACCCACTGGAGGGTGAGCTATACACATTCCCTCACTACTATCAACTCAGGTCAGACACAGATTCTCCACTGGGTTTCTGAGGCCGTAAAACTCAGCAGTTGTTGTTGTTGTGTGCCACTGACACAGAGTCATCCCACTGCTGACCCTCGAGCGAGTTTTCAGAGGCAGTAATCACATGGGAGGAGATGCCCATCTTTCTCCCGTGGAGCGGCTGGTGGTTATGATGCAGGGGCTCTGGGACTGCAGTGCAGTTTCTTGGACTCAGCCTCTTTATCCTTTGGAGCAACTGGTGGATTCCCACCCCTGGGGCTGTGGGGTCTCTACTCTAAAATGGCTCTGTAATGCAGCCAGTATTTACATGGACAGATGTGTAATGTCAATTACCAGACCTGAGAGAAAAGAGGCCAGTAAAGATAGTACACTAAATGGTTATCAGGGTATTCTTAAAAATCAGGCGAGCTCTGGTGGCCTAGTGGCAAGAAGCTGCACTGCAGTCCCAGAGGTGTGCGGTTCAAATCCACCAGATGCTCTGCTGAAAAAGGAGGAACAATCGCCTCCTGTACCAGTCAGATCCGATTTGACGGTACACACATAAAAAAAAAAAAAAAGGGAAAAAAAATGGCTAAAAAAAACTTAATCAAAGGGAGTTCTGGCAACCTAGTGGCAAGAAGCCTTGTTGCAATCCCAAAGCCATGTGGTTCAAAATCCACCAGATGCTCTGTGGGAAAAGGAACAGCAATCTCCTTCTGTGCCAGTCAGATCCAATTTGAGGGTGTACACACACAAACACACACACACACACACACACTAAAAGTAATTTAAAAAAAAAATAAACAAAACACCTTAATCAAGCGTGACAGTGGCTTGGCCATAATTAGCATCATTGCCTAAATAACAATGTCACCCAATGTCAATCATTTACAAAGCAAACAGAGATACATCAAGATTATGATGTATCAGTTAAGGCAATGTCTTCTAGAACATCGGAACATCGCAAGTACTCCTGCATTTGAAATGTACTTGGTGACACACACAGTAACACGAATGAGAACGTAACACAGTTCCCTGTCAACCCTGGAGCCCTATGCATGCTAATTTTCCATGCACATGCACATGACATATGTGGGCACATTATACGTGGAAAATACGTTAATCCCTTTCTAATATCCCTTCTGCATTAAGAGAAAGTTTCACTTTGGTGCTAGCCTCGCTGTTATAACACTTCTTGTCTTTTTTAGAATAGGAAGCAAATTGGTTTGTAACTCTGATCTTTTTAAGTATTAAAATCTTATCAATGTTAATAATGGTTTGGGTTATACTGATTTTTATAGTTTTGTCTACTAAGACAAGTGCTATAAGTTTTCCACTAAAGGTACTGATTTAAATTATTTTTAAAATTCATGTTAGTCAGCTTTTAAAAATATTTTCTTAATAGTAGCAGATGATTCTGAACATAGCAAACACCATCTGATGGGGTAAGAGATGGGAAAAAAAAATGGGGAACACTGGGCTAAAGCACTGGTTATAACAATGACTCTGGGGAAGAGCCAGTAAGAAACCATCAAAACCTGCTGAATGAATGAGAAAGTCACACTATGGAAGAGAAACAGTCCAGGCTGCCTGAATGAGAAAGTCACAGTACAGAGCAGAAACGGACGCTGACTGAACGAGGAAGCCACACTACAGAACATGACTGGTTGCTCAAAGAGAGAAAAAGCCACACCTCTGTCTCTGAGTCGCAGTGAGCTGAAGGCCTTGCACACGTGCGTAAGAGAGGAAAAGGGAGTGGGCAGTCCGTGGCTGCTGAATGGGACAACACAAGGTACAAGACTGTCTAAATCTTTATAGGAGTAAATCTTTATAGGAGAAGACTGTCCATCCTTCTCTTGCATAACCACTGGTAAATTCAAAGTGCTGACCTATCAGTTAGCAGCACACATACACGATTAAAAAATGCCAAGTCAGAAACAACTTACAGTGGATCCTCCAGGGAGCTTGTGAGGCTGTAAATCGCACAGGAAAGCTGTCTTTCTCTTTTTCTGCTGACAGCATGCTGTAAGATTTGGGCTCACCTGTCTCTCTCTGGGATCCTCAACCCCCTTCCCTTTTCTCACTTTACCGCTTTTGCAGGGCCCACCTTTCACTCACTAGCTAGGCCTCTGTTTTATGGCCTTAATAAACTCTTTTCACTTGTTTTGCTAAAGTGGGGTGAGGTGGGGGGACTGCACAGAAGAGTGCTCACCTTCTTGCTTCTTCAGTGAAGCAGCTGATGGATCTGAACTGCCCGAGAGGTGCTTCCTGTGGGTGAGCTGTGTAGCCCCTGGGAGCAGGCCACAGGAACTCCCTGCTGTGCCAGTGGAGCTCCTTAAGGGAGTCCAAGAAGCCCAAGGAATTCTTGGCCCTCTTCTACCTGGAGGTACAGAATGCTGGGGAAGTATTTGAACCTAGCAAATAAAAATAAGTCCTGCAGTTTTATATTCTTGCAGCTGCCATGAAAACACCAAAGCAGCTGAAATAATCCAAGCCATTTCCACGTCCTATGTGAGTTTCAGAGACTAATGCTCTATCTCCAGTTTAGAAAACTGCCAACTACAAAACAGCTCAGTCGGCTCTTCCTTTTCCCATGAGTAGCCTCAGGTGATCTCCCAAAATGGTTCACTACTCACTTGACCTGGAAAATCCCACAAAATCAAGAGGCTCAAATCTGCGGGTCCATTCTAAGAACACCCAGGAAACTGCCCAGGCTATCAAGGGTATGCGTATCTGGAAAGCCATCAAGTATCTGAAAGATGTCACTTTGCAAAAGCAGCGTGTGCCATTCCAACATTACAATGGTGAAGTTGGTAGGTGTGCCCAGGCCAAAGAGTGGGGTCGGTGGCCCAAAAAGAGTGCTGCATATGCTTATAAATGCCAAAAGGAATGCTGAAGGGTTAAGATGTTGATTCTCTGGTCATTGAGCATATTCAGGTGAACAAAGCTCCCAAGATGTGCCACCGCACGTACAGAGCTCATGGTCGGATTAACCCCTACATGAGCTTCCCCCTGCCATATTGAGATGATCCTCACTGAAAAGGAGCAGATTGGTCCTAAACCAAAAGAGGAGGCTGCCCCAAAGAAACTGAGGAAACAAAAACTTACGGCTCGAGAATAAATACGTCATCGAATAAAATGAAAATAACTTAAAAAAAAAAGCTCAGCCTTTAAATTCCACTATCTTTAGCTTTTAAAAAAAAATTATAAATGCTTGAGAGTAGACTTAACAGAAATTTTAAGTGTAACATTCTTTTGGAGTTGCTAACTTTTGCTAGATGCCTACTATTTCCCAGCCTGTACATTGTGCCAAGTGGTAAGAAACTGCATTGCAATCCCAAAGGGACACAGTTCAAATCCATCAGATGCTCCACAGGAAAAGGATGGGTAATCTCCTGTAAAATTTACTGCCTCTGAAGACCCACTGGAGGATCAGCTATGGGTCAGTTCTGACTCAACAGCAAACAACATCACCAGCATACTGTGCTCAGGGAGTGCTGGCGGCCTAATGGTAAGGAGCTATGCTGCCCACCTGAACGCACACATTCAAATCCACCAGCTGCTCCACAGGCATTCTCCTCCTGTGCAATTTACTGCTTCTAAAAACCCGCTAGAGGGTCAGCTATGGGTAAGTTCCATTTCTACAGTACATCACACTGTGCCTGGTCTGTATTCAAACCCTTGCCATCTAGTTGATCCTGGAGAACAGAGCAGAACCGCTGCACAGGGTTTCTGAGGCGATGGATGCAGACTGTCTCCTCTTATTCCCAGGGAGCATTGGGCTTTCAATGCAAAGGTATTAAAATAAGTAGACACGTGACTGAGCTGCTATGCTGCCAGACCTGCACTAGGCATGTGTTAACTCTTAATAAGTGAAGAAAAGACTAAAGACTTCATTTCGTTGCACTTCATATGACTGTGCATCATAGCTACTGCATTTTTAACCAACAGTAGGTCTCTAATAACCCTGCTTGAACAAATCTATTAGCACCATTTTTTTCCAACAGCACACGCTGACCGAATTTGTGTCCTTTGTAATTCTCACCATATTACAAACTTTTTCATAAAGCTATTGTACATGCAACAGACTTCAGAGCAGTATAAACATTTCTATTCACAAGGCAACTGAAAAGTTCCTGTGACTCACTTCACTGCAATATTCACTTTTTGTGGTGAACTGGAGCCAAATCCACAGTATCTCTGAAGTATTTCTGTAGAGAAATAAACAAACTTTATGGAAAGAAAAAAGAAAGTATAACAACTGCTGAATTTGGGTAGTCTATCATGGAAACGAGAAGCAAATACATCTACAAATGATGTGCTGTTGAGTCACTCATAGCGACTGTATGCACAACAGCTCTGAAGTCTGCGCCATTCTGAGCCAATCTCAATGTCTCTGACTCACCTGTCCCCATTACTCCAGTCACTGTGTCAATCCATCTTATCCAGGGTCTTCCTCTCCTGCACTACCCCTCTACCCTTCCAAGCATGATGTCCTTTCTAAGGACTGGTCCCTCTGGGCAACATGCCCAATGTATGTGAGATAGAGCTTCAAAGTCCTTGCCTCCAAGAAGACACTTGGTTTCACCCTCTCCAGGATACACCTATTTGTTTTCTTGGCAGTCCATGGTATGTTCAAGACTCTTCTCCAGCACCACAACTCAAAGGCGTTGATTCGTGTTCTGTCATCCTTGGTCACTGTCCAGCTCTCTGATGAACAGCACGTAATTGCAAAGTCCATGGCCTAGATCAGAAAAACTTCAGTCTCCAGACTAACATACTTGCCCTTCAGCACTCTGGAGAGATCCATGACAGCAGATTTTCCCCAAGCAATTAGTCTTCTGGCCTAGTGTCAAGAGTGTTGATTGTAGAACCAAGCAAGTGGAAATTGTTAGCAATCTCAATCTTTTCTCCATCTGTCACAATGTTGCTAAAAGGCGTAGTGGTGAGAATCTTTTTAAATACAAATTGGAGACTGCAGTCCTTGACCTTCTGTCTCAGCAAGCAATGTTGTATCATCTGCATAAATGCAGGTTGTTGAGTCTACAAGATACAATGTGGCTATTCCAGGAAGTTGAGAGAGGCAATTGTTAGTAATGGTTTCCAGCTATTAAGGAACCCTGGTGCTGCTAGGCCAGAGTTAAGCACTTGGTTGCAAGATGGGTGATCTGCACCTCTAGGGAGAAGATGTGGTAGTCCACTTCCTAGGATGCTCGAAGTGACAGTTCTCCGTCTAGAGGGTCATTATGAGTCAGAGCTTACTTGATGGCAATGGTTATGGTTGCATTTCAACCATCAGACTTCTCAAGACTTTTCCAACTGATTTTTCTACACGGTAAAAATCATACATATACAGGTTGTTTTTAAAAAGGTTCTTAAGAATAAACTATAAGTCTTTTCACTGTGTCTTCAGTGCCCACTATCCTCTAACCATTTGTATTCTTCTAGGAATGTCATTAAAAATCTTTTACATCATCTCAAAGTTTCTAAAACTAAATAATTAATGACTTTTTAAGGGGTCATATTTTTTCCTGGAAAGAAATAAAGTGACCTTTCTACAAAGAGACAAAGCCAGTTCCCAGTCACCAAGCGGCCCCGTCACTCCTGGGCCCTGCACAGCACTAAGGGAAGGCTCAGATCACACTTGAGGAAGACCAGAAAATAATTCTCTCAGCTGGAGTCTGACCAGCATCCTAACTTATCAAGCAAGTGACTATCATCACTTAAGAAAACACAGCTAACAAATATGGTACACCTGAAGCCAGGCAACAAAACTTCAGGGTCCCGAAAAATGATCTGAACAAAGAATCTCATATCCACAAAAGTAACTTCAAATATATTTGTATATTCGAAAAACTGTGGTATTACCTACAACCAGGAGAAGATAAAACAGATGAATGGCACCTTCTAAGAACAAAATCCCTATACACATCCAAAATCTTCTCCAACAGGATAAAAGGGAAGCCACAGACTGGGAAAAACTATTTGGTAATGAGAGGTCTGATAAGGGACTTACATCTAGAATTTATCAAATACTCAAGTACCACAACATGATAAACAACCCAGTTGCAAGATGGGCACAGTATGTGAACAGACACTTCACCAAAGACATTCAGATGGTTAACA
>NW_006399898.1:7627643-7635043 GCF_000299155.1 Elephantulus edwardii
CGAAGACAAAGATTCTCACCACTGGACCAAATGGCAGCATCAGCTGGATGGTGAAAAGATTGAGATTGTTAACAAATTTCGTCTGCTCGGCTCCACAGTCAACACTCTTGGTACCAGGAAATCAAAAAATGTATTGCAATCAGAAAGTCTGCTATTAGGGACCTCTCCAGGGTACTGAAGAGCAATGGTGTCACTGTGGAGACTAAGGTGCATCTGATATAGGCTATGGTCTTTGCAATCACTTGTTATGCATCAGAGAGTTGGACACTGACTAGGGAGGATAGGAGAATTGATGCCTTTGAGCTGTGGTAATGGAGAAGAGCATTGAATGTACCGTGGACTGCTAGGTAAACAGATTCATCCTGGAGAGGATTAGACCAGGCTGCTCCTTGGAGGCAAGGATTCTGAGACTTTGTCTGACATACTTTGGACATGTTATAAGGAGGGAGAGGTCCTTGGAGAAGAATTTCATGCTTCGGAGGGTGGAGGGACAGTGCAGGAGGGGAAGACCCTCTATGAGGTGGATTGATTCAGTGACTGTGGTAATCAGGATGTGTGTGTAATAGGCAGTGCGACTGGCACAGGATAGAGCAGGGTTTAGGGCTGTTGTACATAGGGTCGCTATGAGTCGCAAGCAACTCGACGGCACATAACAACCACCACCACCACCTTGCTGTGTGTACTGTTGTCCAACCCAAGATCAAGCATACAGCAGTTTTTCAGAGGCAGTAAATCACACAGGAGGACAGTGTCCCTTCGTCTCCTATGGAGCTGCTGGTGGGATTCGAACCACAACCTTTGGGTTGCCAGCACAACTCCTTTCTAGTCGACCACTAGAGCTACCTATATGACTGAACTGTGGTGGCGTGGTCTATAGGAAGTTAGAGTGCTAAGCTAGAGAACGTTCGTCTGTGGCTGTTCACAAATAACAATGACTCCTCGAGAGAAAGACAGGAAATCTCCTCCCATACAATTCACAGCCTCTAAAAACCTGCTGGAGGGTCAGCTGCGAGTCAGTTCCAATTCACAGCAATGAGGTTTTTACTTTGATACGTATGGATATGTATAGGGAGCTCTGGAGATGCAGTTTGTAGGGAGTTACGTCTCTATGGTGGTTCAAATCTACCAGCAGCTTTGAGGGAGAGAAATGTCCTCTGGTGGGATTTACAGCCTCAGAAACTCATTAGAGGGCCAGCTATGTTGTTGTTGTTATGAGCCATCGAGTCACCTGCGACCCATAGCCCCTGTGTACAGCATCTCTGAACCCTGCTCTGTCCTGAGTCAGTCTCACTGCCTCCGATACATCTACCGCCATTGTCCCAGTTATTTTATCAATCCATCTCATCTGGGGTCTTCCTCTCCTGCGCTGCCCCTCCACCCTTCTGAGCATGATGTCCTTCTCTAAGAACTGGTTTCTCCTGGCCACATGCCCAAAGTATGTGAGAAGGAGCTTCAAAATCCTAGCCTCCAAAGAGAAACTTGATTTCTCTCTCTCCAAGGCAAAACAATTTGTTTTCTTGATATGTTCAAGACTCTTCTCCAGCACCTAAAAGGCATCGATTCTTCTTCTGTCATCCTTAGTCATTATCCAGCTCTCTGATGTATAGCAAATAAAGACCATGGCCTACATAAGGCATACCTTAGTCTCTAGACTAACATCATTGCTTTCCAGTACTCTTGGAGAGGTCCCTGACAGCAGATTTTTCCCAATGCAATTAGTCTTCTGATTTCCTGACTGCTGGTGTTAAAAGTGTTGTCTGTGAGGAGCTCTAGTGGCAAGAAGCTGCACTGCAATTCCTAAGGTGTGCGGTTCAAATCCACTAGATGCTCCACTGGAGAAGATAAAGCAATCTCTTCCTGTGCTAGTTGGATCTCACTCGACAGTAAACAACAACCACCACCAAAACAAAATAAAGTGTGTTGATTGTGGGTCAGCTATGAGTCGGTTCTTCTAAATCAAAGGTAAAGTATGAATGACTGATACATGTGTACAGAATAGGGATGGAGGTTCAAATCTGTCTAAAAAGGTTTGGTGATCAACTTTAAAACTTCTGCCACTGGAGCTCTGGTGGCCTAGTGTCAAGAATCTGTACTGCAATACCAAAGGTACTGGTTCGAATCCACCAGATGCACTACTGGAGAAGGAGGGGAAATCTCCTGCACAAGTCAGATCCAATTTGATGGTACACACACACACACACAAATAATAATAAAAAAAACACACCACTTCAGCCATTAAATGCCCAATGGAGCAGTTTTCCACTGACAGGCATGAGGTGGCATGGGGTCAAGGGCAGCTCCATGTATTAGCCACCACACCTACCATCTCCAATTATTCAGAAGTACAAGGTCTGAAGAGATGCCTGCCTTAATGAAACAGACTCTAAAATTTATTATCCAGGGGGGAGGGGTGGAAAAAAAAATAAATAAAATAAAATTTATTATCCCTCCCTATCCTTCTGCTACCCCGTAAATTACACATTTAAAAACAAATTACCCTTACCTTATCCATTTCTATCCCCAGCAGTATTCAGGAAGAGCTGAACTTCCAGGAAAGGCTTCCAAAGCTGTAAAAACCTAAAACTGAGGCAGTACTGATATTTCTAACCAAGGAGAGTGATGCTGCTACATCTACAATGCAAAGACCTGAGTTCAAATCCCAGCTCTGCTACTTTGATAACAATAACCTTATCTACCACACAGGGCAGTTAGTACACCAGCAAGCATTCCATTTCTGTTGGCAGCTGCCAGCTTTTGTCAGGGAGGCAAGTACCACCATGTATAAGCTTGCTGGTATGTCAGTTAACCAATGGCTGGATTCAGGGAACAATAGTGGTTTAAGGGCATTTATGTATTTAAAAAAACAAAGCCAAAGCTTTGTGCTGTTAAAGACATTCTGCCCTTTCTTTTCTGCCAGTTTACATTTATTGCTTTGGATTCTGATGAAAGTCTTGTCTAAACCTATTCCCATGCAGTTGTAACAAAATGAACATTAACCTTGACTTTAGTGTTTGAGGATATGACATGTCACTTCTAGTTAGCATGCCTTTTTTTTTTAATGGCACTAACAGTTTTTACCAGTGGCTACAGAGAGAGAAGGGTCCTACACGAGAGGACCTGCTTCCAAGGTGGCTTTCCGAGTCTTCAGCAGTGACCTCAGCATGTCTTGATGTTTACAATGTGAGAAGGACATGGATGTTCTTGGTGGTGCGTTCAAAGCACCACTAAATGACTTACTGGACCTCACCCTGTCCCTAAGGCTAAGCCTGTCCCTGCTGCTATCCCTACCCCAAATGAGTCTTGGCTTGGGAGTCTTGGCTTGGAAGCTCCGCTGAAACCTGTCCACAATAGGTCACCCTACAGGTATCTGAAATACTGGGGGCATCACTCCCAGCATCACAGCAACAAACAAGACACCACAGGATAGCAAACTAACAGACCAAGGAGGGTCAAGTAGAATGTTAAAACTCCAATTATTCGTAAAGGTATTTTCCTCCCTCCACCCTGCTTTTTTAAAAAAGGCTCTCATTCATTATCCCCTCTCCCTCACTCACTGTCCCCCATCCCTCACTCACTGTCCACCGTCCCTCACTCACTGCTCTCTGGTCCCTCACTCACTGTCCTTGGTCCCTCACTCACTCACTCACTGTTTCCTGGTCCCTCATTCATTGTTTCCCAGTCCCTCACTCACTACTCTCTAGTACCCTCCATGGGGTTTCCGAGGCTGGAAACAATGACAGGAGGGTCTGCCAGCTTCCTCCATCGGAAAGCCAGTGGTTTCCACCTTGCAGAACCTCTGGATTAGCAACACAACTCACTAAAGACTGAGTCACTGGAGTTCCTGGAGGGAGCTCTCACTGCTGCTGAGCTGGAACTGACCATACCTGACTCACCACTGGGCTCCCCAGGCTGAAAACTGCAGAAGGGAAATTACCCATCTTTCTTTCTCTGAGCAGCTACAGATCAAAGTGCTAGAGAGGCAGTTACCAGCACAAGACTCTGCCAGCAGCAGCAGCACTCCCTCCGAGCTGGAGAAGTCACAGCTGTGAGTTAGGACTCAGCTCTTACCGTCTGTCACCACTGGCAAACATGCCTTCGACCCTCTTAAAAGATCACAGTGTAGGGAATGAGAATACGCATCCCTGAGGAAAGGGAGCGAAGGTCTGATCTGACCAGCCTGACACAGTCCATCAGGATTCCAACTCCAGGTCCCCCAAACAAAAGCTGAGGGTCCTTCGACAAACTGCACATCATAAAAGCCCAAATCTCCACACTTATTTGAAAAAAGAAAGAATTAGAAAAAATAGACTATCTAAGGAAAATATTTCAGTTAAATGGGAAGACCTATCTATAATGCCATGTACCACTAGTATCTCACCCTGTAGTCAGAATCTCGTGTGAACTGATGAGACTCTTACGAAGCATCACACAAAATATAAAAACAGGACCTGTCGTGCCAATAACAAAGTTCCTTCATCCCGCAGAAAAGTGACATTAGCTCAGCCATGTACAGAATCTTGGTTTAGTAACACCCACATCCTAAATGTTAATAGAACCTTTGACCTTGATGCTTTCTCACATTTACTCAGATGAGGAGCAGAAAGCCAAGGGGACTGATATCCAATTAACAGAATATTGCAGTTATTCAAAAGGTGTTTCCCCACACAGAAAGCTGTGGTTCTCCCCAAACAGGTCGCCACAACAGCACCCAGGCCTTGGGTCTGGGGTCAGCATGAGGGTGTGACCTGCACTTGGGGAGGCTGCTGGGGTCACTCCGAGACACACACACACACACATATACTCACACTCAGACACTCACCTGCACTGGGGATGCCCTTGGGTGAACACAGGCCTGCACTAGGGACCCCACTGGGTGCCCAGACACAGGCCTGCACTGGAGATCTCTCCTGGGTGCTCAAACACCAGCATGCATTGGGGATGGGGGGTGCTGGGCCGCCAGACACTGGCCTGCATTGGGGACCTCTCAGTACCTGGACACCAGCCTGCATTGGGGACCCCCCAGGCGCCTGACACTGGCCTGCACTAGGGATCCCAATGGGTGCCCTGACAGTGGCCTGCATTGGAGACTCCCCCAAGTGACAGACACCAGCCTGCAGAGTGCCTGGACACTGGCCTGCATTGGTGGTATCTCCCAAGCGCCGGGAAACCGGCCTGCATTGGGGAGTCGCCAGGTGCCCAGACACTGGCCTTCACTGGGGACTCACCAGGTGCCCAGACACTGGCCTGCATTAGGAAACACCCAGATGCTGGTCACTGGACTGCATTGGGGACACCCCTGGGGGCCCAGTCACTGGCCTCCATTGGGGAACCCCTAGGTGCCCAGTCACTGGGCTGCAATGGAGAGCCCCGCAGGTGCCCGATCACTGGCCTGCACTGGGAACCCCCAGGTGCCGGTCACTGGCCTGCACTGGGGACCCCCCTGGGTGCCTGGTCACTAGCCTGCATTTGGAAATCTACACCAAAGAGCTCTCGGCAGGGCGCAAGCATCCGGGCCTGCTCCGTACGCGATTGGGGTGACCTTGCGTCTACTGCTCTCCGCACCAACGTCCTGCGGGTGCAGCTTGCCCCTTATCCTGTTCCCTTAACAAGAACTGCTGTGAGGATCCGATGTCGGGCTCGGAGTCCCATTCGCACCCTGGCGCCAGCTTTCCCAGGCGGGCTCTCGGGTCCCCTTTGGAACAGAGATCCCAACGGGGCCCGTGGGAAGGGCAGGTCTCCGAGAGAAAAGGTATTCTCTAGGTGGTGCCCACTGGGCCAGCCCTGCAGGGAACAGCGTCGCCGCCGCCTGAGGTTCAGGGCGGCGGGGACGGCGCTCACGCGAGGCCCGGGGCTGCGGCCTAGGTGCCCGCGCAGCCCGTCCCCCGCGCCGGCGGCCCCGGCCTCAGCCCTCGGCGCCCCTCTAGGGTTTTCTCTCCATCGCTGCGGCCCCCGGCACTGCAGGCTGGCGGCGAGGCTGGCACCAGGCACTCACCGTAGATGGGCCGGAGGCGCCTGTCGTTAGGGTCCTGCACATGGCCCCGCGTCGCCATGATGACAAGCGCAAAGCCACAGAGCGCATGCGCGCGGCCGGCCCCCGGGAAAGGGCTGTTAAAGGGCCAGCACGGGACTCGCTCGACTATCGCGATAGTCACGCGCTGTGGCTGAGTGCGCCTGCGCGGAACCCGGGGCTTCTGGTTGACGCGTCAGTGGTGTCCTTCTGGTCCTGGCTGTTGGCTTCAGTCTAGCCAGAGGTGTTGACTGTTACTGTGGATGCCCTTTCAGAGTGGCCAAGTGGGGAGAGAGGGCCGAGGAGAAAGTGCTTGGTCAAAGGGCGCAGGTGCACCTGCTGATTCTGTTCATTCTCTTCCTGAAGGACCAGTTAGACTTGTCAGCTACCTGTTGAATTCTTTGGGAGGATGAGTGACCCAGGAGATGAAGAATGGGACAGTAAAAGTCTGCCATAGTTCAAGTGCTTTTTGCCGCACTCTCGGAGTTAGCGGACTAAGAAGCCCTCTACAATAAAAGGAATCAAAGAGAAATTATAGGAATTCGTTACATTCTGCTATATGCTTTCATATATTTCCTTATTTAATACTCGTAACAACCCTAGCATCTGTCCACTTAGCTAACAAGAAAATCCAAATCAATCCCAACTCATAACCATCTACCCAGGAGGTAAACGCTGTTATCTTCATTGTTGCCGGTGAGTTTATGTAATTACTGAACTCCCTTTATGTGGCAAGTTCTGTCTTTGGAACCTTCGAGAAATGAAAGCAAGCCTTTAGTGGTGGAGATTGAGGCTAACTAAGTAAAACGACGTATTGCTGTTGGATGTCAACAAGTAGATTCAGATAGTGACCTCATGTAACAGATGAAAACTGCCCCATAGGATTTTCTAAGCTACAATCTTTACAAAGCAGATCTTTGGAGCCACTGAAGAGATTTGAATGACAGGCCTTTCTTGTTACCAGACAGCATTTAACCTCTGTACTGACAAACCCGAACAAACCAAACTTGTTCTCTAGTTGATTTGAACTATTGGCTTTTTGATGAGCAGCCCAATGCTTAGTTCACTGCAACACAAAAACTCACTGTCATGGCTTGGATTCCAAACTCATGGCAATTCTCTATCTGGTTTCCAAGAGTGTAAACTTTACAGAGAGGAGACTGATAGCTTACTCTGGAGGTAAGCTGGCAGAAACAAAGCACCAAGGAATCAAATCACTTGGCCTTTTGAGTAAGAGAACAACACACGGTGGACGAGGCCACCAGGGCTCCCAGCTAGCCGCACCACCAAGGCTCCTTTAAAAAGTCTAGACTTTCCACTTCACCAAAGAAGACATTCAGATGGCCAACAAGCTCATGAAGAAATGTTCAAAATCCCTAGCTCTAAGAGAGAT
>NW_006399898.1:7636263-7658658 GCF_000299155.1 Elephantulus edwardii
AAACTGGGACCCTTATTCACTGTTGGTGGGAGTGTAAAATGGTGCCACCATTGTGGAAGGCAGTATGGCACTTTCTCAAAAAGTTGCAAATAGAGATACCACTTGACCCAGCAATTCCACTACTGGGAATATATCCCAAAGAGACCATAACTGACATCCAAGCAGATATATGCACACCCATGTTTATCGCGGCTCTGATCACAATAACAAGGAGTTGGGAACAACCCAGGTGCCCACCAACAAACGAATGGATAAAGAAGCTGTGGTATATTCACACAATGGAATACTACTCTGCATTGAAAAACAAGGAACGCATGTAATATTATTCAAAATGGGTGAGCCTGGAGGACATTATGCTGAGTGAAATATCTCAGTCGCAAAAGGACAAATATTGCATTGCGCCACTGCTGTAAAATGGGACTGATATCAGGGTTGGGGTAAGACTAAGAAAAACTGGATAAATTGTGTATACTTCACTGAAACAGATGAGGGAGTGAATAATTTGAAAGCAATGTATGAAAAAAAAATTAAAAGCAATGTATGATAGGGTATTATGGTTATCACAAGAGTCCACAATTAAGGTTGCATAGTGGAATGTACTTGGGGCGGTGGGAGGGGTGCGGGGGGGATTGTGTACCAGGGAGGGAGTGTTTCTTTTACTTTTGAAAGAGAGGAGTGAACTGGAGAGAGGGGGAAGGGAGGGAGGGCTGGGCTGGGAGAGAAGTGCAGCAATGAATGAATGGAAATCCAAAATCTCTGTAAATGTTCAATAAAATTATTATTAAAAAAAAACAAACACCAACTCAAGTTGAAGGTTTAAAGAAAACTAAAATAAAATTTAAAAAGTCTAGACTTTCTTTAATAGGAATGTACCAGTATTGGTTTCTTAGTTTTGAGAAATATAATTAAGACTTTAAGATGAACTGGGTAAAGAGCATGTGGGAGCTTTTTCTACTGCTTTGGGACTTCTCCATTAATCTAAAATTATACCAGAATTAAAAGTTTTCTTTCATATATATACAAACACACAAGTGTATATATATTTTAGATACATTGATACAGTTTGAGAAACTGTATAAAAGTACCTGAGTTTTTAAAATTAGACTTTGGTATTTATATATTATGTATCAACTTTGTTGGATTCAAAAACGTTGTAGGCATGGACAATTTGTTACAGCACCTTTGAACGTTCTGAAGTATGTAAATTCCTTACACACAAGGCTATCTATTTTTGTCATTGTTTAGAAGTTGTTGTTGTTATGTGCCTTCGAGTCACCTGCGACTCATAGCAACCCTATGTACAACAGCCCTAAACCCTCCTCTATCCTGTGCCAACATCATTGTCTCTGACACACCTACCCCCATTACTCCAGTTACTGCATCAATCCATCTTATTGAGGGTCTTCCTCTCCTGTGCTGTCCCTGCAACCTCCCAAGCATAATGTCCCTCTCCAAGGACTGGTTCTCCTTGCAGCATGTCCAAAGTGTGTCAGAGAAATCTTCAAGGGGAGCTCTGGTGGCCTAGTGGCAAGAAACTGAACTGCAATCCCAGAGGAACACGGTTCGAATCCACCAGACGCTCTGCCGGAGAAGGAGGCGCAATATCCTCCTGTACCAGTCAGATCTGATTTGACGGTACACGTACACAAAATTTAAAAAAAAAAAAAAAAGAAAGAAAGCTTCAGAATCCTTGCCTTCAAGGAGCAGCCTGGCTTCACCTTCTCCAGTGCAAACCTGTTGAATTGTTTCGAGTTGTGTGAAATCATGTCGTTGCATCATTTGAGACACGTCAATGTATTTCTTTTCTATAAATAAAAGGGAGAAAGCAAGTTGTTTGTTCCATTCAACATATTTAATTTAGTGAAAATAAACAATACATTTTAATAAGATTTTTTCCCAAAAAGTTCAAAGCAAACATACCCCTTGAATAATGAGAAAATAAGCTTCTATCCCTGCCCCTCATCAGTACACTACCCTTCGTTTCCAAGTGCCCTTACCTTGTCTATATAAAGAAGAAAATTTCAGTAGCAAATGTGTAGAGAAATAACTGCTGAGATAGGACCCCTCCAGCAAATATAGAATCTCTGATCCTTGTGAAAAATCTCTCCCACGGCAGAGAAGGCTTTAAAGTATCCCACCTAAACTAGACATTTAAAAGTTGAAGGGAAAAGGAAGTGGTATTCTAGGTCATTGTTTTCAAAATGTGGCTCCCTAGTCAGCATCTTGTGGGAACTTGTTTGAAATGTGCATTCTCTGACCCTGCCCCAGTCCTGCTGCATCATAAACTTTTTAGGTGTTTTTTAAATATGCTTTCCTGGTGAATCTGATTTAAGTGAACATTTTGATTCTCAGGGATTACAGACTATGACCTGTGGATCCAATGTAGCTTACTTTCTCAGTACAGCCTATACACTCTGCAAAATTTTCATTCTTTTTAATTGTGATACTGTTTTTATTTAAGTGGTCACCTCTAAATCATAATAACAGTAAAGAAACAATGCACTACACAGCTGCTTGATTTGACCATTTCATTCTTCTGGGAAAAAATATTCTATAACTTCGTCATCGTTGTTATGTGCTGTTGAGTCATTTGTCAGTGACCCTGTGTACAACAGCCCTGAAACCTACTCTATCCTGTGCCAACCTTATTGTCTCTGACACACCTTACCTCCATTACCCCAGTCACTGAATCAGTCCATCTCATCCAGGGTCTTCATCTCTTGTGCTATCTGTCACTCCACCCTTCCAAACATAATTTCCCTCTCTAAGGACTGATCCCTCCTTGCAGCACGTCCAAAGTATGTCAGACAAAGCTTCAGAATCCTTGCCTCCAAGGAGCAGCCTGGTTTAACCCTCTCTAGGACAAACCTGTTTGATCTCCTGGAAGTCCTTGGTGTATTCAATACTCTTCGCCAGCACCACAGCTCAAAGGCATCAATATAACCTTAGACTTCCACTAAGACAACAACAAAGGAAAGAATACAAAGAATTATGAAGCTTATGAAAATCTCATTGTAACTTTTTTTTTAATTTTTTTAAATTATTTTTATGTGTGTACCGTCAAATCAGATCTGACTGGTAAAGGAGGAGATTGTCCCTCCTTCTTCAGCAGATCATCTGGTGGATTCGAACCGTGCAACTCTGGGATTGCAGTGCAGCTTCTTGCCACTAGGCCACCAGAGCTCGCCTCATTGTAACTTTTTATTCTTTCAGCATGGTTTTCACCTTTGGAAATGGTGGGAGAAAAGAAAGAGTAATTTTTCAAGACGTGTAAATGAAATGAACCTCAAATTTCAGTGTCCATGTGGACAATTTTCTGGAACACAATATCATCTGTACATTTTCTATGACTGCTTTTGAATTTCAAGGGCCAAGCTGAGTACTTGAGTTGCAGCAGAAACTCTCAAGCCCTCCAAGCCAAAACTATTCACTTTCTGGCCCTGTATGAAAGAGCCCTGGTAGTATGGAACATAATATGGCTGGCTGCTAACTAAAGGGTCGTCAGTTCCAATCCAGGAGCATCTCCTCCTGTGAAGATTTACAACCTCAGAAAGCTGATAGGGGGTCACAATAATCTGGAATCAGCTCTATGGCAGCAGGTTTGATTTTATGTTTTGACCCTAGATGGACAAAATCTGCAAACCTCTAGATTAATGGAGGGCATTTAAATAGTCTAAGCACAGAGCTAACACAGCCACAGTGGCATGCGCACTGTGGGGCCAGCACAAACCTAGGCAGTCTCTTTCTCTTGTCCCTAGTGTCACTAGGAGTGGAACTAATCCATGATACCTGAGGACCCAGCAAAAGCAGCAGCGCTGATCAGTAATATACAATACTTGGGATGCATGTGAAATCATTACTCATGTTCTCTACAATTCAATTACTCAACATCCTGTAATTTTCTTAGCTAAATCTGGAAGTTTGATGCCAGAGAGACTTCTGTGTCTCCACAATCACACTCACCAGCAAAAATAAAGTTTAGGATCTTCAGGAGACTGACATCCAAGGTGTGGGCTGGCTAATGTGAGGCCTGCAGAAGGGAGGAGGAAGGAGACTGGGTTCATCTTTGGTGACGATGAAAGGGACCCCCAATCACCTGAATTTCCCTAGTGGAAAATGACATCTTCGAGCAGAGCATTCTGAAGGCTGCTGGCTAGGTGTGTGGTTTTTCAGCCATGCTCCTAGGTTACCTTTGGCATGACCCCAGCAGAATGCTGACAAGCTAGACCCCCAACTCCCCAAACCTGGCAGAAACTCCGTAGGTCCTGGCCCTGCTTAATCAAGGCCTCCCAACCCTGGAGTCTCCATCCTTGAAGGGATTTCTTTCCCTTCCCCCTAAAAGCCTATTTGGCATCAAGCAGGATAAATTGGCCTTTCTCTTTCCCATTTCTACCCCTTGTTCCCAGGGTCTGAGCCTAGGCTGTGACTGGGCTCCAGGCCTGTCCTCACTTGCTAGGTAGGAGGCAGCTACCACACCCTTTGACAGACCTGAGTCATTTTAGGTAACAAATGAGACAGCCAGGACCATAGCCACTGTGGCAATTCTAACTAGCAAAAGCCAAGATCCCATCCATCTTTCTCTACAATTTGGAGCACCTACAGATGGTATTATGGGAGAGGGCTGGGCGTACAGTAGGTACTCATTAAATAGTGGCCTCATTAACTTGAAACAAGGTCCATTCCCAAGGCCATAAAGCTATAGGAACAGATTGCCTCATCTCTCTCCTGGGAAGCAGATGGTTCAAAACACCAACCTTTTCGTGCCACCAAGACTCTTTCATTCCTGTTTGGTAGTAATTTGCTCTGGTGAGAAAATCTTTCCCTAAATTGTCAGTGATGCATGTGGTTGAAAGCTTGAGAGATGAGAGTGGGGAGGAGTGAGGAGAGGTGGCTAAATGGGGGAGGGAGAAGTTGGGGACAGGTGAGCTGGCAACCAGGGAGGAGGGCAGGCCCGTTCTTGTCGTGTCTCCACCCCATGACTCCTCTAGTGTTTCTTTGCGTTTCTTTTCCAGTTTGATGAATAAATTCTGCTTTATGATCCCAATCCTTCACAGACTAAACAGAAAGATGGCAGATTCACAGATCTCATAGTTGATCTTCTGTACTTTTGACAAGGGTATTGACAAGTTACTCTGAAATCAAACAATTTTGAGTCCAAATCCTCTGATTTGGATTCAAATGCTTTGAGTCAAAAGGCTCTGACATTTTCCAACTGTGAAACCTCCAAGCAAGTTTCCACCCTTGTGAAATTAGGGTTGTGAAAGAATCTTCCTTTTGCAGTTGGTGTGAGGGTGAAATGCGATGTTGTTGAGTGTCATTGAGTCAATTCTGACAGAATAAAACTGCCTCAGGTAGGGGGGCTCTGGTGGTCTGGTGGCCTAGTGGCAAGAAGCTACACCGCAATCCCAGAGATATGTGGTTCGAATCCACCAGATGCTCTGCCGGAGAAGGAGGGGCAATCTCCTCCTGTACCAGTCAGATCTGATTTGACGGTACAGACACACACAAAATAATAAAAAATTTAAAAAAATAAAACTGCCTCAGGGTTTTATTAAAAACTATTTCATGTAAAAGTTCACATAGCAAATTGACTTTTCATTCAGTATAGGGGGTTCTGGTGGCCAAGTGGCAAGAAGCTGTGCTGCAATCCTGAAGGCACACAGTTCAAGGCTATCAGCTGCTCTACAAGCGACGGGTGGGCAGTCTCCTCCCAGACAATTAAATGTCTTTGAAAACCCACTGGAGGGTCAGCAATGGGTGAGTTCCAACTCTGGCGCAACAATAACTTCATATATCTATCTATATGGCTGAAACCAAAGGGATCCTGTCTCACTGACCTTCTGACCCAACCTGAGTAAGTCCCTGTGTCCTGAGTGATGTTTAACCCTAAACAGGGTTTTATGATCCACCCCAAGAGATAAAACAGACTATGGAAATAATGAGGAAATGGCCCCACGCCCTTGAAACTGCTATGACTCCCCAAACAGGCCCATATAGAATGGATAAATAGCTATTTCTCTTTGTTCCGGGTTTTCACCAGAACACACATTTTAATTAATACCTATTTGCTCTCTGCTTGTCAGTGTTGCTTCTAGACTTGACAGTGAGTTTGGACCTTTCAACATCATGTTTTGTGACATTGATTACCGTCCCCCTGTTGGAACAACATTCTGCCCCTTTCTCATCTGTATTTCCCTTTTGAATTCTGACTTTTCTCTTTGGGCAAATGCTGCATTTTTTATCTTTTACAGCTGACTGTTCCATGGAGTAAGTGTTGACAGATATGTCTTAGAACCTTCCTTAGAGGTAAAGAGATGAAGCTTCATCTCACATCTTTTGGACTCGTTATTAGGTGAGACTATTCCTTGGAGAAGGACATCATGCTCAATAAGATAGAGTCAGCAAAAGAGAGAAGATCTAATGAGATGAATTGTCACAGAGCCAGACTGTGACAGCGGGCTCAAGCGTGTCAGGGGTAATAAGAACGATGCAGGGCAGGGACAGGGTTCAGATCTGTCATTCAGTGGGTTGCTCTGAGTCATTTTCAACTTGAGACCATCTAACTACAACAACAACAAAATCAAAAGCTAGGGGAAAGTTTACATACAGAATCCATGTTAGGGAGGGGAGAAGAGTAAAAATTTATAATTAGACAAATTGGGTGTTGGAAAGGTTGGATTGTAATAACTAATCATTAGCTGTGCAGGAGAAAGATGGGCAGCCTCCTCCTGTGAGATTTATCGCCTCTAAAAACTGCTGGAGCGTCAGCTAGGAGTAGATCCTGATCAACTGTAATTAATATTACAAAACTAAATATTTACAAATAACTGAATTTAAAAAATTATGTGATTCTTAAATGTTCACTCAAATAAAAATAAATTGACTGAAAGCAGTCAAAACAAGGGTTTGTAAAGAATTTTAAGATAAATTGTTTAAATCCCTACAATATTTAATCTTTCTGTGCTGGTTTTGGTAAGGCTATATAGATCATCTTTGGCTGGCTGGAAGCCTCTTGCTGTGAACCAATGAGAGCCTGATGTGTGGGCCTGCAGCCTTTTAAAATTCATCTGGGCCCTTGGGCCTGGTTGTCATTGTTTTTGAAAGAAACACTCCTAAATGGTACAGCAATTTTCTGTCATTCCTCTGTATTGAGGTAACTTTGTTTTTTTTTTTTTTTGTATTGAGGTAACTTTGGATTGCTGTGATACTGAATGTTGTGTCATTGGTCTGTCAAGTGCCATAATGTTTACACATGGTTGACAATATCTGGTTAGCTAACAGATTTAAGACAGTCTTGCAAGCAGGAGTGGCATCCACTTCCTAAACATACCTGTGGAAACTCTGTGAATGTAAAGACAATACTTACAGAACAAGGTTAAAAATATTTTCTTTATAGGGTCAGTACTATGTGGCACTTAACAACAACATCAACCACTTACATTGCCAAGACCTTGTCTTCCAGTTTGGACTTCCATTGGCTTGACTCTGTACGATAGTGCTCTGGCTTTGGTTGAAGATCTGTGTGGATTGTTCCATTGTTAAACCTCTTGTTCAGAGTCAACAAGACCTCCAGGAGGACACTTGCATACAAGGCCATGCCTTTGTGTCCATTTTGGAAGCCACTGGACTCTGTAAAACGAGTTCTCTTGTTTTGGTTGAGGGTTACTGTGGAATCTTTGGTTGGTTGTTGGTTTTGTTTGTTGCTTTCTATTAGTATTAACACCTCTTGTTTAGAGTCAGCAAAACCTCCTAGAGGGTCCTTATATTAAATAAGTTGGGTCCAAGGGGTTCTATTTTAATCCTTTGCTACTTTATTTTGGAGGAACATTCTTCTAAGTTGTACAGCACTCTTCTGTCAAATTGCTGTGCTGAGGTAACCTGGGTTTGCTGTAATGCTAACCTTGTACCTTTGGGGTTTCAAATGCCATAATGACTGCCCCCGATGGACAGTGTTTTGTGGAGCTCCCAGTTTTAAGACAGGTTGGGAAGCAGGAGTGGCATCCACTTCCTAAACCACATGCCTCTGGAAACGCTGTTAACTTGGAGAAACGATAGTTCTAGAAAGGCCTCAGGTCTTTTGTTAATGGAGTCACTATGAATTGTGCACCACTTGACAGCAATCAACAACAAACAATATTTAATGTTGTTGATTGCCATCGATTCGAGCACGACTCATAGCGACCCTGTGAACAAAAGGCCTGAAGCCCCTCTACAACTATCGACATTTTCAAAGTTCATAGAGTTTCCGGAGGCATGTTGTTTAGGAGGTGGATATAAAATAGGTACAGAGTTAAAAGTAGAGCGGGATCAAGGTAGAGAAACCACGAACTATGCATTCAGAGAGCCTGTATCATGGTCTTGATTTGGCCAGTAATTCACAGTGTGAACTTGTGCCTCAGTTTCCCCATTGTGAAAAGGGCCTGGAACTGATTGATGCCCCGTGCACCTCTAAATCACAACTGTGCCGACCGTCCACCCTTGCACTTCCAACTCTTTCCACCAGATGGCAGATAAATTCCAATATGCCTTGTGCCACTGTGCAAATCAGAAAAAGATTTCAATTATTTTTGATTCATGAAACACAGCAAATATGATCCTTTTACACTCTTTGCTTTTCCATTTTCCACAGTCGAGTTTTATGAGGTGTAATTTGTATATAATAAAATTCACCTAGTTACAGTATACAATTTAGTGATTTTTTTAAAATTCAGTGATTTTTAATGCCATTATAAAACATTTACAACACTCTTATATAAAGAAATTTTTTTTATGTTTAAAAGGTTATTAATGTAAAGCATCTATAAAAATAGAGATTATATACAAGGGAGCCCTGGTGGTGTAGTGGTAAACCATTCAAATGGTAACCAGAAATTTGGCAGTTCAAACCCACCAGTGAGTGGCTTTATTGGTGAAAGGTTTTGACAGTCTGTGTCCGGAAAGATTTACAGCCTTGGATTCCCTATTAAGCAGTTTTATCTTGTCCTGTAGCATCACCACGAGTCATAAGGGATGCAATACAACAGGGCTACATATCACGCCACGGCAACTCATGTGAAGAGTTTGCAAGTGTTATAGATTGAATCATGTTCCCTCAAAAATCCACGTATGTAATGATATCATGGCGAGACGGCAGCTCACAACAACAATGCTGTCATATAGAACTCTGGTGGTCTAGTGCTAAAGAATTGTGCTGTCGACCCAAAGGCATATGGTTCTAATTCACCAGCAGCTTCAAAGGCAATCAACTCCTCTGCAACTTAATTGCCTGTCAAAACCTTCTGGAGGGTCAGCTATGAGTTGGTTCTGACTGAGGGTACACAACAACAATATCATGTGGAAACTATGTAATGATCCCCCATGATCTAAAAACCAAGTCGCTGGAAAAGGATTACCAATGGAATGAATACAAAACCCCTTAATCTCATCACAACCTTGACTGACAGAAGCAGAGTTTGTTGACGAGCATTTGGGTTGCTTTGGTCTCTTTGCTATCATGAATAATGCAGCAGTAAACATGAGCATGCATTAGTTAATTTTATTCTTTATGCCTATTTCCTTTTATTTCCCCCCATACAAGCATTTAAGATGGGAGGAAGGCACAAACGCTCCACTCTCCCTATTCAGATCATGGCAACATTCATTTATCTCACCAGCAATAAATACTACTGCTGAGTCATTTGGTTTTCAATGGCCTGTTATTTCTGAAGTGGATGGCCTATTCTGCTTCTTAAAAATCTATTATTGTGGCGAGCTCTGGTGGCCTAGTGGCAAGAAGCTTCACTGCAATCCGAGAGGTGCATGGTTCAACTCCACCAGATGCTCTGCTGGAGAAGGAGGGACAATCTCCTCCTGTACCAGTCATATCTGATTTAACAGTACACACCAAATAATAAAAAAAACAAAAACAAAAACAAAAAACCACCCACATGATGACTTCACACACACACACACACACACACACACACACACACACACACAATCTATTATTGTGAGAATAGGAAATGGGGGAAAAGCCGATGTGAAAATTATATATATGAACTTTGTAAATAAACCAGCAAAAAATAAAATATTTGAAAACAAATCTGTAAGTGATTAGCAAAAACCAAACCAAACCAAACCCCTAATGTCGTCCCCTCCGCCAAGGTCTTTTAACAAAAAACAAAAACAAAGCACAACCACCACCAAACTATAATGTTTCCTCATTCAGTTTGCACAACAGAGGAAAGTGCAAAAAATGAAAAGGGGATCCAATTAAATGAAAAGAGATTTGGTCTCGGTCAAGCAAATAAAATAGAGCTCCAGTAGAGCAGTGCAGCATGTGTTGGAGTGTTAACCCCAAGGTTGACTGTTCATATCCATCAGCTCTTCCACAGAAGAGGATGGGCCTTCCCCTCCCACACACTGATGGAGCTCTGAAACCCACTGGAGGGTCAGCATGAGTGTGAACCGACTCGAAGGCAGTAGATTTGGTTTTCATTTTAAGCATACAAAATTATTATTTAGTGGTTGGTATAAAGCAGCAAATAAATCATTCATAAACTAGAAACCCATAAATTGTGAACTGACTTCTTGATGTCATTCTGCAAATATGAGTGGCTTCCATGTGTCGGAGTTTAAACCAGGCACCTGGCCAGGAACAAGTGAGACTAAACAGGGCTAGAAGTGAACACGGGAGGGAGAATGGACAGGGCTAGAAAAGAGGGTAAACAAAGTTCAGTTGAAGAGAACCCCAGCTTTGAGCTGTAGGGATCAACCAAGAGGGCCCTGAAGGGTGCATGGATGTCCCTGCCAGCTCTCCAGACAAGAAGGATTTCCTCCTGCCTTACGCCCAGTGTCTGGGTTTGGCTGAGCTGGAGTGCAGGACAGACACTTCTCCACCAGGGCTTGACCAGCCTTCCCCTACAGGCTCTGAATCTGTAGGAGCAGAGAAGGGAAGCTGAGGTAATGGCTCTGGGAATTCAGAGTCAGTATATGTGAGGTATGTTATTGGGGATGGGTATAGGGATTGGTCAGGACCTAAATTTTTACTTTTAGCAACTCATTGAACAATTCTATAAGAAGCCTTGATGGCACCAGGATTAAGCACTTGGTCACTACCCTATCTTTAAGTTAAACCTAACAGCCAGGAAGTCTGATTACACTGTAGATATGGTAATTATGCTATAAATATGTGTATAAGTGGTTAACTGAAAATCAACTTGCTTTGTAAACTTTGATTCATATGACAGGTTTTTTAAATTTTTATTGTATTATTTTTACGTGTACCATCAAATCAGATCTGACTGGTACAGGAGGAGATTGCCCCCTCCTTCTCCAGAAGAGCATCTGGTGGATTTGAAGTGTGTACCTCTGGGATTGCAGTGCACCGTCTGGCCACTAGGCCACCAGAGCTCCCTTCATATGACAGGTTTTTTTGTTTGTTTGTTTGTTTGTTTTCATATGACAGTTTTTAAAATTAATAAATGTCTTAAAAAACCGCTCCCAAAACAGCAAGAGAAAGATTCGCTATCGGCTTTTGTTAAGATTAACTCAGACAGTTAGTTTCTGTAAGTAGTGACTCTTTTTTAGTCCCAAGTTTTAGCAACATTTGCATGCTATCTCTGCCTTCTCTAACCCACCATGAGCTGCTCCAGACAGAAAGCAAAACGTCTTGCTCTTGTTGTTGTTAGCCATGACTTTTGATTAGGTGTCTCAGGCTGTAAAATATTTTTAACATAAAAAAGGTTTTATTTTTTTTCCCGTTGTTGCATATTTTCTTACCCTGTCTCTTCTCCCCTCTCCTAGCCCTCTGTGCAACTCACCCCTTATTCCAGCGTGTTGTCATACATACAATGTCTAACCAGATATTCCTGTTGGGCAGTACTTCCTCTCATCTGATCTAATGCAGTGTTCACTATCTATCCACTTTTTCCATTTTCTCCCCATGCTTCTCATGTCTATGTGTTGTAATTTATAACAATAGTGTTATACAGTATTGTTTGCCCTTTTTTTAGAGTGTCCTTTTGTGATTGAGGTATTTCATTCAGCATAATGTCCTCCAGGCTCCCCCTGTTTTGGGTGAAACACTGCTGTCTAGTTATACTATGTGGGGTGGAATCCTTTAAACTCAAGAGGAAAGGGTCAGGCCAGGTCAAGGTGGCCATTACGAGTTCATTGTTTTCCAGTGCTGCATCATATTCCATTGTGTGTGTGAATGTACCTTGATTTTTCTGTCTGTTCATTTGTAAATGGGCACTTGGGTTGTTCGGGAGGAGACTGCTCATTTTCTTTCTCAAGGAATAGCTGGGTGGACTCAAATAAGTAGCCTTTTTGGTCAGTTGCCCAATCCATTCCACAACATGCCACCAGGCCTTATAAACCTTACTGGCTGGCTCTACTCTGCCCTAGCAATTGCTGTAAATCAAGAAGGATGACCAGGTGGCTGAAACTGTCTCCTCTGGTGTACCACTCTGAACTATGATGATTGGAAGTCAAGTATCCCTGCAGAAGAAAGACCTGAAAATAGGCTTTCATGATAATGACAGCCAAGACAAACCCTATGAGCCCACACAGGGTCACATTAGGTAGCAATCCACTGGAAAGGAACAGGTTTAGGATGCTGAGGAGCAAATCTTCCTCATATCTAATCCACCTTCTTTCTTCTGTCACTACAACCTCCACGCTCTGCCTGCCCTTTCTGGTGGGAAATAAAATGTTAGTGCACTTCCATCCTCATGTTTGCTGCTGGATCAGACCATCGTCAAAGAGTAGGCTCTGACTCATCGCAACCACATAGAACCAAGTAGAACTGCCCCAGAGGGTCCCCACGGCTTTCTGGAATTGCTGGTGAAGAATATTGAATGTGCCCCTGGAGGTGGGGGTCTGTTCCTGGAGAAGGACATTAGGCCGGGGGAAAATAGAGAGTCAACTAAAGACAGGAAGACTTTTTTTTTTAAATAAAATTTTTATTCTATACTGGTTTACTTACAAAGTTCATATACATTGTTTTTCACACTGGATCTTTCCCATTTCCTTAACTCAGAAAGGAAGCCTCTTAATACAAAACATGGGTGACATAGTGACTGAATGGGCACAGGAGCCATTGTGAGGCTGTCCCACGACTGGACAGGGGTGTGTGCTATTGCACATGGGTTTGCTGTGAGTTAGCGCTGAGTCAACAGCTCCTAACAATCTCCGTGCTAAGGGGAGAGGCAGCTGGTCAGCTATATTAAACAGGGGTTATTGTCTAAAGCTGGTGAGGTTCATGAAAATGGCTATTATTGGAAGTCTGGATGAAGAGGTTTGAGTAAGGAAGTGTTTGGTTGATCCTTCAATTGATTATGGGCTGTGAGGTTTAATAGTTAGTGGGATCATAGCGTAAAGGTTTATTTCCAGGCCTACTCATGCTATGAGTCCGTGAGAGCTAATTATGGTAAGGATGGAGCCTGTGAACAATGTGATAGGCTAATGGGGGGGAATTAAGGGGTTAATAAGTAGGAGAATGCTTTAAACAATCATTTTTGGGGTATGGGCCCGAAAGCTTGTTGAGGTGACCTTACTAAACAGAATGTGCTGTACTGGCAGCACGGAGATTTCTGATGCCTCAAGTTTAGGTTTAAATCCTAAGGTTCTATGAGCTCTGGTGGCCTAGTGGCAAGAAACTGCACTGCAATCCCAGAGGTGCGCGGTTCAAATCCACCAGATGCTCTGCTGAAGAAGGAGGAACTATTGCCTCCTGTACCAGTCAGATCCAATTTGACGGTACACACAAAAAAATAATAATAAAAAAAAATTAAAAAAAGAGTTAAATCTCTAAAAAAAAATAAATCCTAAGGTTCTAGAAATAAGAGGGTTTAAACCTCTTTGATTTTGCTGTCTAAAAGTAACTCTTTAATCAGATATATTTCTGTGTTTGTGGAGGAATGCAGGGTAATCTACCGGGAATGGAGACATGTCACACGCATAGTGCAAATGTAGGAGGTAGAAAGGTCTTTCAGAGGAGGCGTCTTAGTTGGTCGTAGCCAAATTGAGGATAAGATGCTCGTACTCATAGGAAGCAGATCGTTATGAGTATTGTTTTAAGTGCAAAATTGGCTACAGTTCAGTTATCAGGAAATCATGATAAGGACCGGGGAATAGGCTAGTTGTAAGAGCATTTACTATGATGATGTCAGTATATTCCTCTAAAAAGAATAAGGCAAAGGTTCATGCTAGGCAGCCTGCCTCCTCATTCTCCTGAAGAGCCATGGTGGATTCCAATTACACACCTTGTGGTTACCCACTGAGTGCTTCACCACTGTGCTACCACAGTTCCTTGTCTTTCCCTCAGCATAATGGTTGTGCAGCTCATCAATATGATTGACCATCTTGTTGTTGTGTGCCTTCAAGTAAGAACTGATCCATAGCTGACCGTCCAGGGGGTTTTCAGAGGCAGGAGGAGAGGAGATTGCTCATTCTTCTCCCATGGAACAGCTGGTGGATTGCAGCACAGGCTCTTAGTGTGATGCAACCAGAGCTCATTGGTCATTGTTGTTGTTTTTAAGTGCCATCAAGTCGAGTATGGCTCATAGTAACTTTATGAACAGTCAACCTGAACCTTACTGTATCCTGTGCCATCCTCATCATCTTTGAAACACTCTCGCCCATGGCTGAAGTCACCATGCCAACCCTTGGTTGGGGTCTTCCTCTCTCCTGACTCTATGTCGTTCCATCCCTCACCTTTCCCTTTCCAGTGAACAGCCTCACCTAGCTATATGTCCAAGAAGTGAATGATTAAGCTCCCCAGCCTTTGCCTCCAAGGAGCACTCTGGCTGCATTTTCTCCAAGAAATCTCAATTTGTTCTTTTGACAGTCCATGGGATGTTCAGTACTCTTCTCCAGCACCGTAACTCAAAGGCATCAATTCTTCTGTCATCCTTATTCACTGTCCAGTTTTCTGATGCCTAGCAGGTGAATGAGAAGACCATGGCCTGAATTAGGCACACCTTAGTCTTCAAACTGACAGCATTACTTTTCAGCACTCTGGAGCGGTCCTTGATCGCAGACTTGCCCGGTGCTGTTTGTTCCTATTTAGGACTAAGCAGCTCTCCGTCTGATGGATATCCTACACTTTGTGCATTACAGGACATTACAGGTGATTGCATGTTTGGGCTAGTAAAAGTAATAAAGCTTCGAAGGACATTCTTGTTCAAGTTTTTTGCAGACTGGCTTTTATTTCTTTTGGATTCTTCAGAGTGGAATTGCTGCATCATTGAGTAAGTCTACATTCTAATTTTACAAGAAACTGTTTTCCAAAGTGCTTGTATCATCTAATGCTCCTACCAGCAGTATTCGAGGTTTCCAGTTATTCAGCATGTGTGCCAGCCCTTGGTATAAATGTATCTTGAACAAACAAACAGAAGAGTGGATGTCCTGTCTCTGGGAAGAGCTGACTTCATTGTCCTGCTTATGGGAGACACGGATGACATGGTCCAGGGTTACAAGGAAAACACTGCAGAGAATGCCAAGCTCAAATTTTGCTTAAGCCCCTGTCATACCTTAATTTGTTGGCCTTTATCCGGTAGCAAAGAAATTGTGGGGGTGATGTTGTTGATCATTCAACTGCTAACTGAAAGGTCAACAGCTCACGTCCATTAGCTGCTCCTCAGGATAAAGAGAGGATAGTCCGTTGGAAGCACGAGTGGCATCCACTTCCTCTGAAAGGAAACCCTATGAACTTTGGTAAATGCTGATAGTTGTAGAGGGGCTTCAAGCCTTTTGTTCATAGGGTCGCTATGAGTTATGCTCAACTCAAAGACAGTCAACAAAAACAGTCCACTTCCATAAAGATTACTGTCTTGGAAACCCTATGGGAGGTCTAATCAGATTTTGGTTTTTTACTCCGCTGACCACTTTATATGCTTCATGGGTCAAAAGGATCCATGGATAAATGCAAGCTTTGAGATTTCCTTTTATTCCCTTGGTAACCAAAAAGTTAGCGTATCTACTAACCAAAGAGTTGATAGATCAAACCCACCAGCTGCTCTGTGGAAGCAGTCTTCTTCTGTCATATAAGAACTGTCTTGGAAACCCTAGGAAGCAATTCTAGTTCAAATGCATCACTTCAAGTGCAAGGGACCAGGGACAGAAGTCCACAAGTTGGAGTGCATGAGGGAGAAATAGAGATATTTTTTCCTGCTTGCAAAAATCTTCTTTACAATATTTTATCATATGAAAGGTATATTTGTAAAAACATTCTTCCAGAAGCCACAGCTGGTGTTCCTTCAAGTTATTTCTAAGTCTATTCTAACAGCTATTAATTAGTATTAATAATTCCAGTATTTCTGTAGCTGTTGACAAGTACTGTTGAATCAGCCCCAACTCAAAACCACGCTGTGTGTGATAGATGGGAACCTGGCCGAATCCTGTGCTGCCCTTAAACCCACTGCTGCAGTGGCCGTGTCAGTACAATGGATCGAGGACCCCTTTTTCGCCGACTCCCTGCTTCACCAAGCATGCTGTCCTTTCTCCAGGGACTAGCACCACCTGACAACATGCCCCCTAAAATAAAGTCTCACCCTCCTCACTTCTTTTTTGTGGTTTTTTTTACCCTTCTCCTCACTTCTAATGACCACTGGCTGCATTTCTTCAAGACTGATGATTCATGTGTTCTTTGGATCATCAGTCTGTTCAATACTTTTCACCAAGGCTACGGTTCAAAGGCACCAATCTTTGTCAGTTGTCCTTATTCACTGTCTAGCTTTAACATGAATATGAAGCAGTTGAAAATACCAGTCAAACACACCTTAGCATTAAACTGATATCCTTGTGCTTTAGCACCTTTAAAAAGTCCTTTCCAGTGGCTTTGTCCAATGTAATACTTTGTTTGCTTTCTTAACTACTGCTTCCACCTGTGTTGATTGTGGATTTAATATTGTCAACATTGTTGTTATGTTCCATGAGTCACCTGCAACTCATAGAGACCCTATAAAACAGCCCTAAACCCTGCTCTATCCTGTCCCAATCTTACTGTCTCCAACACACCTACCCCTGTTTCCCCAGTAACTGAATCAATCCATCTCATAGAGGGTTTTCCTCTCCTGCGCTCTCTCTCCACCCTCCCAAGCATGATGTTCCTCTCTAAGGACTGGTCCCTCCTTGCAACATGTCCAAAGTCTGTCAGACGGAGTTTTAGAATCCTTGCCTCCAAGGAGCAGCCTGGTTTAACCCTCTCCAGGATGAGTCTGTTTGTTTTCCTAGCAGTCTTTGGTATGGTATATTCAATACTCTTTTCCAACACCACAGCTCAAAGGCATCAATTTTCCCTCTATCATCCCTAGGTTTTGTCCAGCTCTCTGATGCACAGCAAGTGATTGCAAAGATCATGGCCTGTATCAGGTGTACCTTAGTCTCCAGACTGACATCATTGCTCTTTGACACTTTTGAAGAGGTTTCTAACAACAGACTTTCCCAATGCAATTGGTCTTTAAATTTCCTGGCTGCTGATACTACGAGTGTTGATTGTGGATTCAAGCAAACTAAAGCTGTTAACCATCTCAATCTCTTCACCATCTATCATGATGCTGCCAATCAGCCCAGTAGTGAGAATCTTCATTTTCTTGATATTGAATATCAATTCATTTTGAAGGCTGCATTCCTTGAAGCAGCATGCACTTCAGGTCCTCCTCAGTTTTAGCAAACAGAGTTGTGTCATCTGCTTAACGCAGATTGTTGATGAATCTTCTTTTAATCCTGATGTCACATTTCTCCTCATAGAGCCCAGCCTCCTGGATAATCTGTTCTGCATATAGATTGGAAAGGTATAGAGATAGGACGCATCCCTGGCATACACCCTTCCCAATTTTGAACCATGCAGTGTTTCCTTGCTCTGTTCTGATTACTGCCCCCTGGTCCAAGTATAGGTTTCACATAAGCACCATCAAGTCTTCTGGGATTCCCATTCTTCTCAAAGTCAGCCACAGTTTGTTGTGATCCACACAGTCAAATGCCTTTGCACAATCAATGAAACACGGATAGACATTCCTCTGGTATTCCCTGCTGTCAGCCAAGATCCATCTAACATTAGGTACAATATCCCTAGTACCACGACCCCTTCTAAACCCAGCCTGCCCTTACCAACATTACTTAATAATTATCTATTTATAAATGTAGGATCATATGTATGGACTTGAGTTTCAGCTTTTCTTTAAAACTATATGTTTCACAAATCTTTCCATACTTGAATTCTTTTTATTTTATTGCTTCAATATTTGAATCTTTTTTATTTATTTAACTAGTTCTCTTTTGACGGGTGTATTTTTGCTATTTTTTTTAATTGCTGAAAACCAGTAATTTTGTGTAGTTATGTGTCATGAGTTGGAACCGACTCATGACTGACGCACCAGCATGTTTCCAGAGGCTGTAAATCACCAGAGGAGACTGCCCATCTTTCTCCTGAGGAGTAGTGAGTGGATTCAAACTGCCGACCTTTGTGTTACTTTGTGTTACCTTTGTGTTACCCAGCAGGCCACCAGAGCTCCCTGGAAACAGTAACCGACAGTCTATACTTTGCCCTGTCTATTCTATAGGATCAGTATGTGTCAAAATAGACTTGATAAGAATGAGGATTTTAGGGGAGCTCTGGTGGCCTACTGGCAAGAAGCTGCACTGTAATCCTAGAAGTGGTGGCTGTCGTTGTTAGGTGCCATCGAGTTGTAGGTGACTCATAGAGACCCTATGAACGAAAGACCTCAACACTTGTATAACTTTCATCCTTTCTCCATGTTCATATGAGTCGAATTCCAGAGGTATGTGTTTTGAATCCACTAAGTGCTCAACTGGAGAAGGAGGGGCAATTTCCTCCTGTATCAATCAGATCCAATTTGATGGTACACACACACACACACACACACACACACACACACACACACGAATGAGGTTTTTCTGTTTTAATCTTTACAGGAGTAGATTGCCCTATCTTTCTCCAGGGCTGGTGGATTCTAATCCCAGATTTTCTTATTAGCAGCCAGTGCTTTAACTACTGTTCTACCAGAGTTCTATGAAGGTTTTTTTTCCCTACTTAGACAAAAATTCACAAGACATTAAACACCAACTCTAAGTGATTTAGCAAATACTTTTTTTTTCTCTGAAAGAGTACTTTGTAATTTGTGAGATTGTTATAGAGTTTAGTTACACGTTTAAAAAGGTTATGTGTGTAATTTAAATTGTTGTTGTTATGTGCCCCCTTGAGTGGCCTGGGACTCATAGGGACCCTATGAACAATTGCTCTGAATCCTGCCCTGTCCTGAGGCAGCATCATCATCTCTGACAGACTTAATCTCATTTCTCCAGTCAGAGAGCACAGTAAAAAGCACACTTTTTGCTTTTCTACTTTGAAATGCAACAAGATGATTGGAGGGTTTCTGTTTCATTTTATTTGGGGTTTGATTTACTAAAGAGACTTGTTGGCCGCTCTACATCTGATGATCCTATGGCTGTCTGCTTTTCACTGTCCCCTGTGTCAGTTATGGATTGCATCACTGGGTTTTCGTTTGCTGGTTTTCAGAAGCTTTTCTTCCTATTCCATTGTAGTCTGGAAGTTCTGCTGAAACGTATTCAGCATCAGACCTGGTGCACATGAGGTACACTGTCTGTCCAAGCTGCAGCTACCACTTGCAAGGCCAGGAAAGTCCAACTTGTGAGCCGTTTCAGCTGATATTCAGGAAATGACCTTTTTTACTGAAGCACATACCTGTGTTAGGTGAGGCCCAAATAAAGGATTTTCAGTAATGACATTAATTAACCTTTGGATAGAGTGTCTCTCAGTCTTCCTTGTGAGCATTAGGTAATTAAAGATAGAATGCTTACAATCCTTTTCTATTGAAAAAATACAATATTCAAACATATCAAAAGATAGAGAAAATAAAACTTCCCCTTCCTTTAAAATGGTGTATCTTTCTCTTCTAAACATAATTGTTGATTGCCTTTGAGTCAAGCATGACTCATACCTACTCTACAAACAAAAGGCCTGAAGCCCCTCTACAACTATCGACATTTAAAAAAACAAACAAACAACAACAACAACTATCGACATTTATCAAAGTATTTTATATTTATCATAGCGTTTCCGGAGGCATGTTATTTAAGACATGGATGCTACTCCTGCTTCCAAAGCTGTTATGGTGTATTTTTCTTGTTATGTGCCATTGAGTCTCCTGCAATGTATAACGACTCTATGTACAGCAGCTCTGAAGCCTTCCCTGTCCTGAGCCAGTCTCACTAACTCCAACACACCTACCCCGCCATTGGCCCAGTCACTGTATCAATCCATCTCCTCTGGAGTCTTCTCTCCTGCACTGTTTGTCCATGTTTCTGAGATAAGGCCTTGTTGTTATGTGCCCTGAGTCACCTGTGACTCATAGCAACCCTGTGTACAATAGCCCTAAATCCTGCTCTATCCTGTGAAAACTAGGCCAGGTGCTGATTGCGGAACAGACCACCAACTACTCATAGGCAAGTTCAAGCTGAAGCTAAGGAAAATGAAATAAAATCCATGGGAACCAAAATATGACCTTGAGTCTATCCCACCTGAATTTCAAATCCATCTCAGGAACAGGTTTGAGGCCTTGAACACCAATGAGCATAGACCCGATGAGTTGTGAGTGGATATCAAGAATGTCATCCAGGAAGAGTGCAAAAGGTCATTACAAAGAAAGAGGAGGAAGAAAAGACCAAAATGGATGTCAGAAACCAAAGCAAAGGGAAGAAATCAAGATATTAAAGAGCTGAGCAGAAGATTTCAAAAGGCAGTGCGGGCAGACAAAGTAAAGTACTACAATTAAATGTGCAAGAAGCTGGAGTCAGAAAATCAAAAGGGCTGAACTTGCTCAGCATTTCTGAAGCTCAAGGAACTGAAGAACAAATTCAAACCTCAAGTTACAATACTGAAGGATGCTTTGGACAGAATATGAAATAATTCAGGAAGTATTAAAAGAAGATGGAAAGAGTATACAGAGTCACTGTACTGAAAGGAATTGGCAGCCACAGATAAGACATTAAAAACTAGTAACCCAGCATCAGCAGGTAGTCACTTAATAGAGCTTTCCACACACAGACATCACTTCTTAGAGCAGCAGCTAGGGGAGAGGACATCTCTATTTACTTGTAAATGATGAAATAAAACAAACATATAAAACCAGGAAAAGTCACATCTTTTTCTTTCCTTTTATTATTTCCCCCCTTATCTATTTACTGATATTTACTCACATCTCCCTCTCCTTCCATTCTTTGGTAATGTAAAAAGAGCAAGAGCCGTGTGAGGAGCACCATATCTGACCTTTACCAACCCCATCCACAGCATCAGTCACACAAAACCAACTCCCATGAGGGTCAGACATGTCCCATGCTGCCATGCTCCCTTCTACTCATGTCAACACCAATCCTACTGCTTGGCTGGGCCCAGAATTCCATGTGACAGTTCACAGATCACACAGAACCATATAGGGGGAGTAAAAAGGTTATACTTCAGAGAATACTGTCAAGACAGCTCCCAAAATGTGCACACTGTTCCCTCAGCCTGGAGCCTTGCGGTGTTCCCAAGTTCTCAGTCCTGAAATCTCGTTTTCCCACGAAAAGATCTCATCTCACATCACTATCACATGGCAGGTCTCTAGTTCAGCCATGGCGGAGGATGCTGCCTCCAAGCACAGCCTGTTTCTTTTTTACTGGGCTGAGGAAAGGGCTCTCTTCTTTTCTAGGTAAAGGAAGATCTGTCTCAGCAGCTGTTGTTGGTGTTATGTGCCATCAAGTCACATGTGACTCATAGTGACCCTATCTGCAAGAACCCTAAACACTTTTCTATCCTGTGCCAACCTTGTTCTAACACACCTACTCCCATTACCCCAGTTACTGAATTGATCCATCTCACTGACGGTCTTCCTCTCTTGCACTGTCCCTCCACCCTTCCAAACATGATGTCCCTCTCCAAAGACTGGTCCCTCCTTGTAACATGGCCAAATTATGTCAGACGAAGCTTCAGAATCCTTGCCTCCAAGGAGCAGCCTGGTTTCACAGTCTCTAGGATGAACCTGTTTGTTCTCCTAGCAGTCCATGGTATATTCAACACTCTTCTCCAGCACCACAGCTCAAAGGCATCAATTCTCTTCCTATCATCCCTAGTCATTGTCCAGCTCTCTGACTCACAGCAAGCAATTGAGAAGACTAAGGCCTGGATCAGGTGCACCTTAATTTCTAGTTTAATGTCATCACTCTTCAGTGCTCTGGAGAGGTCCCTGACAGCTGATTGTCCCAATGCAATTCGTCTCTTGATTTCCTGGCTGCTGATACCAAGAGTGTTGTTTATGGAGTCAAGCAAACTAAAACTGTTAACAATCTCAATCTCTTGCCACTGTTGTAGAATGGGACTGTCCTTGGGGTTGG
>NW_006399898.1:7660059-7661698 GCF_000299155.1 Elephantulus edwardii
GCATATGATACTAATGATACTGTTTGATAATTTCCGCACTCTGTCGTGTCACCTTTTTTGGAATAGGAACAAATATAGATCACTTCCAGTCAGTTGGCCAGGTGGCTTTCTCCAGATTTCTTTGCCACCTGAAGGAATCTCAACAGTTAGAGAGAATTTCAGAGCAGCTAAACAATCTCAACAGCTAGAGCTCTTCAATTTATTGGCAAGACAAGCCAATCTGCTTGTAGACAGTCAGCCAATCTCCACATTCACATAGTCCTGCCCTTCCACATGGGTTAGTTATCCACATTCCAATAAAACTTGAAAAGCAATATTGAAAGACAAAATCCATAGGTAACTATTCAAAATGTCTCCTATTTTATTGATTTTCCCCCTTTCCTAAATCAAGAGAAATCCATATCAAAGCTCAGTCCTGTCTCATCCATCTTGACCCCTGACCCCTGGTGACCCTATCGGGTGGGTCAGAACTGCTTCCTCTGGCTTCCATGGCTGCCTGCAGTCCTGGCAGAAGCAGTGGGCTTCGTGCTTCTCTCCCGAGTGGCTGGCAGCTTTGAGCCACCAACGGCCTGCTTAGTAGCCTAGTGCTTTAATCCTGTGCCGGGAGGTTCCCTTACAAGAGAGATACAAAAGAAATTCAGTGTAAAAATACAGAGAACAGAAAAGTATGATAGGGTGGTATTAATGAGTTCAGAATTCTTTCTATATATGTATCCATTATAAAACTGTAGTTATATAATTATAAAACTAACATCAGTTTTCTTCAGCCTGCATAACTAGTTACTTAGCCTCCGAATTCTGTTTCCTATCTTTAGTCATGTAAAGTACTTTGATCTTCTGTTTACCAGAAGAGGAAATGCATCTCTCCTAGATCTCTCAGAGGCTATTTCCCAGTCATATGTAAATCGTATCTTAATCTGCCTGTTTATTGGGAAGGGGACCGAGTGGCCTTCCTTAATTACTAGTACTTACATATGAACTGAAATTCAGGTGGGATGAACTCAAAGTCATATTTTGCTTCCCATGGATTCGGTTTCATTTTCCTCAGCTTCAGCTTGAACTTGCATATGAGTTGCTGGTGGTCTGTTCCACAATCAGCTCCTGGCCTTGTTTTCACAGCTGATATTGAGCTTCTCCAGTGGTTTTTTTCCGCAAATGTTATCGATCTGATTCCTATGCATACTATCAGGTGAAATCCATGTGTATAACCTGCGTTTATGTTTCTTATAAAACATATTTGGAATGAATAGGTCATGGATTGTGCAAAATTTAATCATTCTATCTCCAGCTACATTTCTCTCACCAAGTCCATGTTTTCCAACTACTGATTGTTCTCTGTTCCCAACTTTTGCATTCCAGTCACCCATTATTATCAAAGCATCTTGATTGCATGTTCGATCGATCTCCAACTGTAAAAATTGGTAGAAATAATTTATTTCTTCTTCTTTGGCTTTGGTTGTTGGTGCATATATCTGAATGATAGTGGTATTCACTGGACTTCCTTGCAAGTGACTCGACGGAACATAACAACAACAACAACAATATATGAACTGTTCTTGTCATTATTTTCTTACTAACAAAAGTGCATTGTTAAGTGAGTCTCACCCTCCTATATAAAAGCCCATGACCACTCCCAGAC
>NW_006399898.1:7662698-7663745 GCF_000299155.1 Elephantulus edwardii
GTGTCTTGGAGTCTTGGGTCTTCGCCGTCCGCTCGGGATAGGACCACCGGTTCGAGGGTCCTTCAAGGGCTGTTGTGCATAGGGTCGCTATGAGTCGCAAATGACTTGACGGCACATAACAACATTTGTCTGATTTGCTATTTATTGACTATGGAAAGAACCCCTTGCATTCAGTAACAAGTGTATGGGGGGGAAAATCCTCTGATCACTTTCCAGTCTTTTCTTTTTTATCTATAAAATGGGTGTTTGCCCCTGGATCTTTTCAAAGCTTGTGTAAATTCTTTTTTTTGGAGTGTAGTAAACCTTTCGTTGTTTCTTAGTATCTGCATGTATGTGAGTATAGTATGCATTATCTGTCTATTAAGCAGCCTTCGTGGTGACTACATTACACCTTGGACTGCTAGCCAAAAGGTTGGCAGTTTTAATCTCCCATCTATTCCATTGGAGAAGGATAGGGAATATCTTCCCATAAAGATTTATAGCCTCAGAAACCTGATGAAGGAGCTCCATGAGCCAGAACTGACTTGATGGCAATGCGTTTTTTCAGGTTTGTGTACATGTTTACTTTCTGTGTATGTAATGGATTGACATTGTCACTGCAACAGTAGGCTTAAGCACATTGGAAATTATGAGGCTGACACAGCATCAGGCAGGCTTTTACTTTGTTGCTCTGACAGCACCTAAAAACAACAACATATTTAAAATATGAATATGTTTCATATGAATACAAATACATTTTCTTATTTTCCTTAATGTTTAACAATTGTGCTTTTGGAGTAAACTTTTATTGTAATATAGTATACAGTGGGAAGTGCATAAGTGGATAGTCTAGTAACTATTTTGCTAATAAGTGTTACTTTCTGTTGAGTCAGTTACAATTCATGGCCATGTATAACAGAATGAAACACTGTTCTTGTGTCATCTGCACAATGGAGTGCATTGCTGTGGCCACTGGTTGTTCTGACTGCCTTCCTTTTGTTTGGTTTTTTTCCTTGTTTTGTTTTTTATAATTTTTTAAGTAATACTTTAACAAAAGTTTACAGAAAA
>NW_006399898.1:7664770-7666172 GCF_000299155.1 Elephantulus edwardii
AAGGTCTCTGACAGCAGGCTTTCCTAATGCAATTTGTCTTTTAATTTCATGGCTGTTGAAATTGAAATCCAAGAGTGTTGATTATAGAGTCAAGCAAACTGAAGCTGTTAACAATCTCAATCTCTTCACCATCTATCATGATGCTGCCAATCGTAAAGGATATATATTTATTTTTATATAAAATTCATATATGTTGTGTTTCATTCATATACACTGCATTTCACCCATTCCTGCATTCATTTTGTGCTTCATAAGATCTTCCCCATACATGGTTTCATTAGAGTTTTTTTACATACAGTAGGTTTTATAAAACCAATCAACAGACTTCTCTTTCTTCTGTATGTCCTTTCAAGGAGGGAAGTCCATTCCTTTGGGAATACAACTTTCTAATCTATCTTTACTATTTTACCCTAAAATAAACCCCCCCAAAACAAAACCCCAAACAAATAACAAGGGAATCACCATGGATTTATGCCACTATCACCCCTTCTTTTCAGGTCTCCACTGGATCTCTCCTGATTTCACTACCTCTTCCCACTACCCACTAAGCTCTGTGAACCTGTGATTTATGCTCCTCCTCATCCAAAGCTCCCACCTGCTACCCTTCTCTCTTCGGACATTTATACACCTCTGACTAGTTATCCTTCTGCTTTCACAGAATCATGGTCATATGCAGCACTTGTCATTATGAGACTGACTCAGTTTACTCAGCATAATGGTCTCTAGCCTCTCCCATGTTATAGAGTATTTTTTTTTAAATCATTGCTTCTGAGTTCTGCATAGTATTCCATTGTATAAATGTACCACAATTCCTTAACCCATTTGTTTGTTAAAGGACATTTTGACTATTTCCATTTTCTTGTTATTGTGAACAACACTGCTATGAACATCAGTGAAGGGGACCTTCTAAAGATTAAGTCCCTTTGTGCATAAAACGGTTTTGCCTAGTGAAAACCAAATCTATTGACTGGGTCAGAGTAGGGGGGCGGGAAACAACCCAACAAGCAACAACCATTTGGCAATGCCATCTCAGAAAAGAGTCTCATAATAAAAGTTTCCAGAATCTGACAGTACCTTCATAAGGAAAAGACTGATAGCCCAATCAGAGGATGGGCAAAAGACATGGAAAGGTTTTTCACAGGAGAAAACATTGCAATGGTCAAAAGATGCATGAAGAAATGCTCAAAATCACTGACAATCTGAAAGACACAAATCAAAGCTACAATGAATACCATCTGAGCCAGTAGCAGTGGCAAAGTTTAACAGGACAACAAGCACTAAATTGTTGCAGACGAGGGTCCCAAAGAATAGAATACTTTTATAATAAAGAGACAAACAACCAGGAATGAGATAGAGCAGAGAGCGTAAAACAGGGGGTCAGCAGTTCTCGACTGAGGACCTC
>NW_006399898.1:7668968-7670227 GCF_000299155.1 Elephantulus edwardii
GAAAGATCCAGAGGGGACTTGAAAAGATGATGTTATGATGGACATAGTCCAATAATGATTAAATTTATAAAACACAAAGTATGGGAATGATTGTATGAAGCATGATGTCAGGGAAGGAAACTGTGAAACACTCCCCCATATATACGAATGAGACATAATGTATATGAGTAATTATATGCATCACAATAAAAAAAAGCTGAAAACAGAAATTCCATATGACGCAACTTATTCCACTGCTATGAATATACTTCAAGGACTATAAAATTGAGACACGAATAAAGATTTGTGAAATCTGTTTGATGACATGTGCAAAGTAAATGCGATGAAATTTTGCCAGCCTGGCGTCTGTCTAGGGAGTACTCGGACTGTACTCCTTCCAAGACATGTTTGTTCATTCTTCTCACAGTCTATACTGTAGTCAGTGTTCTTCAACATTAGGGAGCTCGGGTCGGTTCCCACTCGATGGAACAACAACAACATTAGCTCATAATCAGTTATAACATGCAACAAAAGGATGATTTTTAAAATTGATGCATTGTTTGTAGCACATACTCAGAAACATGTAACTGATTATTCTTTCCTTTTCATTCATAAAAGCAGCTCAGAGTCCACATAGGGAGTAAGTGGAGGAACGGGAACTCGAACTTGCCTCTAAGTCAAGGATTGTTCCATTGAAAACCCAAGATGCTCAACTATAGTCACAACAGCTAGAACCGTTACACAAGGATGTTATGACTGCAAGAATGACTAATGAGTACGAATGACTCATGTCAAGAGGAAAAATGCCACTAATTATCTTAATATACAGGTACTATTACTGACGTCTGCTCACTATTCATACCAGTATTATTAGTCAGCATCGGAGGCAGTTTTCGGGTTCAGCACTGGGCTCACTCTCAGATCAGAGCCCTTCCCGCAGACCTACAGGGGCTGGGACCGTGTGGGTTCCGCCCCCCGGAGCTCCAAGGAGCCAATAGGCGAGGAGAAGGCGGGGCCTGGAAGCGACAACGACGCTATCCAATGGGCCGACAGCCCCGGCCGTGGCTGGGCCAATGGGCGCGCGGCGTGCGACGCTCGGAAGCGGTGAGGCGGCGGGGCCGCCGTTGGGAGCGGGGCCGGTGGGGCGTCGTGCTGCGGTGGCGGGGCTGCGGCTTGTCGCTCGCCGGGACTCGGGTGAGGGCGCCGGCCGCCTGCGCTTCGCCTCGGGAGAAAGCCGCCTCGGGGGCGAGGACGAGGGTGGGGTCTCCTGAGCCGGCGGG
>NW_006399898.1:7670497-7683745 GCF_000299155.1 Elephantulus edwardii
CGGACATTGTAGACCCGGCTGTGAGTCCAGGCGTGAACCCTCCGGAGACCTGGGTGTGAACCCGGGTGTGAGTCCAGGTGTGGACCTGGCTGTGAATCCAGGTGTGAATTCTGTGTTTACCTGGGTGTGAACCCGGGTGTGAGTCCAGATGTGGACCCCGTATTTACCTGGGTGTGAACCCGGGTGTGAGTCCAGGTGTGGACCTGGCTGTGAGTCCAGGTGTGAACCCTGTGTTTACCTGGGTGTGGACCCGGGCGTGAGTCCAGATGTGGACCCCGTGTTTACCTGGGTGTGAACCCGGGTGTGAGTCCAGGTGTGAACCCTGTGTTTACCTGGGTGTGGACCCGGGTGTGAGTCCAGTTGTGAACCCTGTGTTTACCTGGGTGTGGACCCGCGTGTGAGTCCAGGTGTGAATTCTGTGTTTACCTGGGTGTGGACCCGGGTGTGAGTCCAGGTGTGAACCCGCGTGTGAGTCCAGGTGTGACCCCTGTGTTTACCTGGGTGTGGACCCGCGTGTGAGTCCAGGTGTGGACCTGGCTGTGAATCCAGGTGTGAATTCTGTGTTTACCTGGGTGTGGACCCGGGTGTGAGTCCAGGTGTGGACCCCAGGTGTGGGCTTCAGGGTTGGAGACCTGGGCACCACTTTGAGACCCTCTGAAGAGCCATCCACAGCCAGTGGGCATCAGCTGGGCAGTGGATATGTGCACTGCTCAGGACACACTCTGTCTGGAATGCTGACCCCGAAGCCCCCTTAACACCTGGCTTTCTTGTGGGGCTGCGCCACCCCCAGCGGCGGCCTGAGGACAGGCAGGTCCTTCAGAGCGTCCTCAGTTGGAGAGCCCCTCGGCCGTGTGAGTTTGGAGTATTGTCGATGTGGCTAGCCTGGCGTGCCCCTTCTCTATGTTTGCTTTTTTCACTTCTTGGGGTTTAGTTCCAGCTCTGAGCTGACTGAGCTGTGACGTTTCGCAGAGCCCTCGCCACCCCTGTTCTCTTTTTCTCATCTTAAGGCTGCTTTCTCTTTCAGTTCTTAGAGGAAGAGTCATCCCGCAATGAGGTCTAACCTGAACACCCTTAGGTAAAGAAGAGTTTGCCTCATTTTATCCACATTTGTAGGTTGGTTTGCCCATCAGAATACTCTTACTGTTTTTCTTCTAAGTTTCTCTGTTTGGCTAGGCATTATTTTTCTTTAATGTGTAAAGTACCCCCGGTTCCAGCTCACGTGTTTTGAACACGGAAAGATGATATATTAAGATTACTATCATTCAAGATCCCTATTAAAAGTCACTGGTGTAAATCAATCCCAGCTTGCAGTGAGCCTGTAGGACGGAGCAGAACTACTCTGTAGGGTGTCCAGGTCTTTATGGAAGCAGACACTGCCACATATTTCTCCTTTTGATTAGCAGTTCAGTGATTAATCTACAGCCTCACCAGGGCTCCTCTAACTAGGTTTTTTGTCATGCAGAAGAATATCTTTAATGAATATTGGGTGTGATGTTGCCAGTGCTTTGCTTTCTGCGTTGTCATCTTATTTGAAAAAGAGGGAAGAGTAAGCCACAGAAACCTGGCAGACCTCCTCTCCCCTGTCTTAGTTATTAAATGTATTTTCTCACAGTGTAGGAGGCTTTCTTTCTCTGTAGTCAGAGTTCATAACCAACTCATTGAACGTTGCTGACCTTTCAGCGGGTTTCTCAGCCTGTAAACTGCATGGGAGGAGATGACCCATCTTTTTCAGAGTAACTAGTGGATTGGAACCAGCAGAGGGGTGTAGTCTTTGGGCTGGCAGCACAAATCCAACCCCAGAGCTCCCAAGTAAGGCTAGAAGTTCAAGTTCAGGGTGCTGGATCCAGCAGAAGGCTTTCTGTCTTCTGCTTCTTGAATTTTCCCGGCATAAGAAACTGGGTCCCAACACTGCAGTGAGATAAAAAGTGTAAGAGAAACCACCTTTATATAACATCAAGGTTGTATCACACCCATACCCGTTTTACAACTGTTTGGTCTATCACCTCATGGAGAATAATTACATAACTCCCATATTACATCATTAGTTACATATATCCATGACATCCACTAAAGATTAAAGTTAACATCACCAGTAAAATTAAGCCAGTGCCCATCATCTGTATTCTGATGTAAGGCACCAAGAGGGATGTGCCATGGCTTTCGTGGTAGTCTTGCTAAAATATATAACCTGATTTTAATTCTGAGGTAACACCACATATAGTCATATTGAAGGATGGTGCGCAAAATAATTGGCTACAGAATCTAAACCAATTGCCCTTGATTTTGGGATGACCAGATATTTCAGAAAACTGTGTGCCATAAGGTTTTCAGTGACTGTGGTGACACAGTGGTTAAATGCTCGGTTTTTGACCCAAAGTCTGGCAGTTCCACCTCATTGTTCCACTCAGCAAGAGGAAAGATGTGCCCTGGGGTGAGTCCAGCTGAGGACACCCTTTCGGGCATGTCTGCCATGTGTCTGAAGTGAGTAGCACACAGTAACAGCAATATCTTTTGGAAGTCCGTTACTAGGTCTTTCATCCAAGTTGCCTCTAAGTGAATTTGGGCTGCCAAGTTTTTAGTTAGTAGCTGCGTACTTCTCAGTGTGTGCCATCTTGGGCTCATAGAAATGTTGTAGAACTCGCCTAGATTAAGCACAAGGAAGTGACAAATGGAATGTGTAATACTGATAGGATCAATGATAAGATCCTCCTTGGGTCACAGAAAAGGGTATTAGTGGGGCTCATGAAATGAAGTAACAAATTAGTGGTATTGTAGAAATGTTGATTATCCTGCATTTGATAATTTCATCGTAATTATTTACGGTACTGTTCAAGGAACATTCTTTCTGGAAGCAGGAGCGGCATCCACTTCCGAAATGGCTTGCCTCCAGAAACTGTACAAACAGTGCTCAGGCCTTTTGTTCATTGGGTTGCTATGAGTCGTCTACGACTCGACAGCACCTAACAACAACAACAACAATGTTCAGAGAAGCTGGATGTAGTGCAGATGGGTGTTCCTTGTAATATTTTGCAGTTTTTTCTGTGAGTCAAATGAAGTTTAATAAAGAGAAAGTCAAACCCAAGTGTTTGGGATATTAAGTAGTGCACTGATTTGGGTGACATTTTTCTATGCATGAGGTTTTTGTTTTTGCATGTCATCCTTAAAGCAGAAGTGAAACTGAAAATTTATACCTTTTTTTGTGGTTTTTAGGAGAAACTAGAGATGGCTGAGTTTCTGGATGACCAGGACACCAACACTAGACTGTGTGACAACTGGTAAGAAACCAAGACTGAGAAATGCTGTTTGAGTGAGCTGGGGTTTATGTTGTTTTAAAATGAAATCTTTTCTCATGATCTAGGCGAAAGTTGGCTTATTTGGTGAGAGAGTAAAGTTGTGGCCATATAATGTTTTGTGCCAGTATATAGGACTACAGCTTTTTAACAGTTTGAGTTGTTGCCTGTCTTGGTAGTCTTGACAAGATAGTTTAAAGATAGGGGAGAGCCTGGAGTGGGGTGATTCCTGCCTTCCTTCACCTTCAGTCACTTTTGGCAAAGTCAAGGCTGCGTTAGAGCCTCGCCTTCCTAGTTGATAAAGAGAACTTGCCTCCTTTTTTGTGTGTCTGGAAAACATCAGACAGCTTAGTTTTTGGTCTGTTTTTTAAAAACTTTTTTTGTGTATACCATCAAATCAGATCTGACTGGTACAGGAGAAGATTGACCCTCCTTCTCCAGCAGAGCATCTGGTGGATTACAACTGTATACCTTTGGGATTGCAGTGCATTTTTTTGCCACTAGGGCCACCAGAGCTCCCTAAGATCGGTTTTTTTTTTAAATACTAAAGACATAATAAAATGTAATGGTGGCCAAGGTCAATAGGAGGCCCCTGACTTAGGACAAACAGTGCTGATGGCCAGCCTTATCTTTAGAGTGCTCTGTACTGCCTGTGAAGTTTTAGTGCATCATTTGAGGATTGTTATCATTCTGAGATATTCACTCACAGATGTTCAATTTTATGATTTACTGCTGTTTAAAACACTGCTATATTTATACAAACACTGATAATAAAATGCAATCATAATAAAAACATAAAGAGTTCACCAGAACTGATAAATGACAAAGTTGTGGAAATGGAATTCAACCCATTATAAATTGAACACTGCTTACATTTTTCAAAGTTTCCTTATAGAATAGTTCTAACATGCCACTTTCTGCCATTGCTTAAACTATTTTGACTTTGTTTACAAGTAATTGAGCAGATATTTAGAGCAGTTGTCTTGGGGTTGAATGGAAGCAGGGTTTGGTGAGCTTGGCACTTACCTAGGCCAAAAGCAGTGAGACCAGAGAAACTCAATTTTAACTTTATTTTTTATAAATAAAAGAAAAATTTTAATTGTGATTTTAGTGAAAGTTTACAGAAAAGTTGGGTTGGCATTCATTCCTTGTTGCACCTTTTCTTCCCTCCTTCTCCCCTCCCTCCACCTCCCCCAGTTCACTCAGCAATGCACCTCTTGTTCTGGATTTTTTTGTGGTAATGAATTCCTTCCAGACATTCTTCCTCTCATCAGTTTTAATGCAGTGTGCATTAGTGAGCCAGTCTTCCAGTTCTTTCCCAACCCCTCATGTCTGTGCTATTTAATAACAGCAGTGTTATGCAATATTTGTCCTTTTGTGACTGGGATATTTCACCCAGCATCATGTCTTCCAAATTCTCCCATGTTGTGCAGTGTTTTACAAGTTCCTTGTTTTTCTATGCTGCATAATATTCACGGTGTGAATGTACCATAGTTTTCCTTTTTGTCCATTTGTTTGTTGATAGGCACTTGGGTTGCGTCCATCTCTTTGCTGTTGTGAATAATGCAATAATAAACATGGGTGTGCATAACCTGTTTTGAGTTGTGGCTCTAGTTTCTTTAGAGTATCTTTTCAGTAGTGGAATTGCTGGGTCAAACAATATTTCTGTTTCCAACTTGTTGAGAAAGTGCCAGCCTGCTTTCTGTCCTGGTTATACTATTTTATGTTTCCACCAGCAGCGAATAAGGGTTCTTACCTTTTCACAGCCTTGCCAGCAATTGTAGTTTGCTTCCCTGTTGAACTTTGCTATTGTTGCTAGAGGATTTTATCAAAGAAATCATCCCTTTGCTTATTTAAAAATTTGTAATCTCACTAAACTCTTTACATAGTCCATCTGCATTATTTCAAGATTCCGTTAGTGAAGCCTGGGTGCAGTCTCCGTGAAAGAAAGCTCTTCGTGTTTGTAACTCATAGGAATGACATGAAAGAACAGCTCTTTCCTAGTGAAATGATACCTATTGTTGTGTGCTGTCGCGTTGGAACCGACCCAGAGCAGACTCTCCAGTGGGTTTTCTGCACCAGTAGATTGCTCCAGAGGAGATTACCCATCCTTCTACAGCTAAGCATCTGGTGGATTTGAAGCACGTGCCTTTGGGATTAGAGCTCAGCTTCTTAGCACTAGGCCACCAAAGTTCCTGAACTGAAACCTGACAATTAATAGGTTCCTGGACAGAATTTCTCAAGGATTTATCTTGGTTTTTAGGTCATCAGCTAGGGCTTTGGAACCTAGTAGGAGAAAAACAGGCACAGCAGAACTGTCTGTACTATATTGAGTTTACAAATCGTGATGAAAAAAGCAGGACACAACAGAAGGAAGAGTTCCACACAGAGGAATGACTGCTTTGAGCTAGGGAGCAGTTTTTCTTTCTTTCTCTTGCCTAATCTGACTTTGCACTCAATTAGAATATAGTTAGAGCCATTGCATAGAGCTAAGATATCATTTCCCTGAGGGTGTACTGCCTTATATTTCTTTTTCAAATGTCACTTTGGCGTTTCTTGAATGATATTAGCTAACAGTAATCAGGGAAATAGATAATCACAGGAAACACTGTGATTTTATATGAAAACAAGAATATGGACTTTGGTATTAGTATAGATTAAAAAAAAGTAAGAATACCTTCTTAGTCCAATTTGAAGGAAACTCAAGCCTAAAACAATATATAAATAACTATGCTAAGGGTGATTTAAAAAAAAAAAAAGGATAATGGAAACAAGGTTACTTAAAGCCAGAGCAGTTTATATAAAGGAAGAAAGTAGGTTAACATGCAAGGCTGAGTATGAGAAAACATGTTTCAGAGTCTATCTTCAGAGCCTTGTCTCTGGTGTTCTGTGAGGAAGCTCTGGCAATTGAGGATGACTCTTTTCTGAGGGTGTTGGGTGAGGTGAGGTGAGTTGGAGTTACCATAGTAGTGGAAAGGGAAGCCCCAATATTAAAAGGCACAAGTAAAGAATTGATTTTTAGCCAATTGTGTTTGGTATTTGAAAGGCAACTGGGAATTTTTCTTGAAGTATTGGGTTATCTTTCAGTCTTCTCTGTTGTAAAGTAGATTTCATCTTTCACTTGTTCTCCCTGCCTTTGGAGCTTTGAGCAGTTTCATTTCAATGAAATTTATGTATTTATTTCACTATTAAAACATCTATATTGTCCCTGCAGGTAAGAAGCAAGTATTTAAGTTTTTAGTTTGGTTGAATAGTTGGTGGGAATATGGTAAAAGTCATACCCTGGTAGTCCCAGACTTAAGACAGAGTTCTCTTCTAGTGATTCCATTGTAAGTAATTTTGACATAAGTTGAATACTTCAGTTTCCCCCCCCACCTTGTTCCCTTATTCTTTATTATCAATTTTTTAGAAATTTTTGAATGTTTTGAACAATAAATCCCAAAATTTAACATCCCCAATTTAACATCAGCACATTACATGCTGCAGCATGTAGACTCATCCAGCTAGCTTTGAGAGGCATAATGGGGTATAAGGAAGCAATTTCCTTTTTCCTCTTTAACCATTCCCTGAGCTGGTGTCTGCTTCCGTTAGTTGGTTTTTTGTTTTTTTTTTTTTAATGTTTTGTTGTTAATTTCTTTAATAGAATAATATTCAGTGAAATGAAACTACAAGTGAGAGTGAAAGTAAATGGTCGTTGTCTGTTGACCCTCTATGAGATGTATTGATTCAGTGACTGGGGTAATCGGGATGGGTGTGTCAGAGGCAGTGGGATTGGCACAGGATAGAGCAGGGTTTAGGGCTGTTGTACATAGGGTCGCTATGAGTCGCAAACGACTTGACGACACATAACAACAACAAACAACATAGTGCTGCTGTGGAAGCTGCGTAGTTCTGGAAAGGCCTGGCTGAGCTCTTTTTGGAAGCTGACTTTATATTGTTGAACTCTTGACTTCTAAAAGGTGAACCTAAGCCTTCATCGCTCAGGGTTTTGCCTAGGACCATCAAACCTTTGATGATCTAGTTGCTGTTTTTGAAAAGCAGAGGTGATAAATACTCTTAGGAACTTGTAGACTAGATACTCCTTACAGAAAAATAATGGAGATCAAAGATTGGAGGGGCAGATCTTCTTTGATGCCACTGTGCAAGAAAGTTATCTATCAGGCAAGTAATGCTTGTCCTTTTTTTGTCAATTTCTGTAGCAAAAAGGAAATTCCCGTGTTTAACTTTACCATCCACGAGATTCACTGTCAAAGGAACATTGGTATGTGTCCCATCTGTAAGGAACCGTTGCCCAAATCTGACATGAAGACGCACGTGGCCACAGAGCACTGTCAGGTGAACCACCAAGTACCCAGATGTTCCTGGGTGTGTCCTGCTTGCTGGTGCATACTACCAGGTGAGCAGGTTTTCACAAAGCCAAGGCACTAATTCTCACTTCTTATCCTAGGTGACCTGCAGATGTAACAAGAAGTTGGAGAAGAGGCAATTACAGATGCATGAGGTTAGTCTCCTGGCACTGGGAGGGAGTGGCCAGTCCTGCTGAAATGACAGGGACATTTGAAGAGCATAAAGGCCGCTTGATTGAATTTTTATTCACTGCCATCCCCATTTCTGCTGGCCCTCAAAGCCCTACTCTGCTACTATGGCCAGACTTGGCTCCGTGGCTTTTGTGCCAGAGGCTCCGATTTGTGGAAGTAAGAATCTCTCTCATTTTGGCAGGGCTTGCCCCTGCTGACCTCTCTTGGTGCCACGCCAGGTCTAGGTGCCATGCGAGGTCTGTGTGTTACGCCAGGCTCAGATGCCAGGGCAACCTTTTTGGGACTGACTGTCTTCCAACTTTAATTTTATTTGGACTTCCTGATTATACATCTTGGGTAATTTGCTGTATGCACTTAAAGAGAATTTCCCTGTGAGTAGTTGGTGAAAGAGAAAATGGTATGATTTTATCCCTAATTGAGATAAAACTGGCTATAGTTTTACCTAATAATGAGCTAATTTTATTTTAAAGTCCCAGTAACACTTGATACAGGCGTTTATATCTAAGTAAAAATTCATCAGTCCTCAGTTTTTAGGATTTTACTCTCTTCTTCAAAATAACTTCAACTTATTTTATTAATTCATACTTAAATAAAAAGTAGTTTGTCATCATTGTAGAAAATTAGGGAAACATCAATTAAAAGAAAAACAAATGGCGAGCTCTGGTGGCCTAGTGGCAAGAAGCTGCACTGCAATCCAAGAGGTATGCAGTTCAAATCCACCGGATACTCTGCTGAAGAAGGAGGAACAGTCGCCTCCTGTACCAGTCAGATCCGATTTGACGGTACACACACACACACAGACACACAATTAGAAAACAGAAGAAAGTATTTTTGAAAAAAGAAGGACTTCTCATAACCCCACAGTTTAGTAAAGAATGTCTCATAAATGCCTTGGCTGTTCCCTTCTTTTCTTTCCCCCTGTGCTTTTAACCTGTGTTTCACTAGGCCTCACTAGTCTGCCTGGTTGGAGGGTGGTGATTGAGGCCACATTAACAAAAACACCTGTATTTCTCGAGCTCTGGCATCTTCCCCGACAAACTGCCTGCTCTCCTGGCTTCTCTCCTAGCTATTTCTGGGAGTCCCACGGTGATACACCAATCACTGTAACGGTACAAGTACAGAACATTCCTTAGCATTCTTTCAAGTCCAGAGTTGGATAATTTTAGATCAGAGATTAACTATTTAGAGCTGTAAAAAATACTTATTTCCCACCCCCCAACCCCCGCTTACTATTCTGGGAGCAAGCATTTCTTAGGGTACTTAAGATAAAGAGCTCTGGTGGCCTAGTGGGTAGGGAGTGTTGTGCTCCCAGCCCATAGGTGGGCAGCTCTGGCCCAACAGCTCCTACTCCAGACGAAGTGGACAGTTTCCTTCTGTGCAATTTACAGCCTCTGAAAACCTGTTGGAGAGGCAGCTACGAGTTAGTCTGAGTTAGCAGCACTGAGAGTGATTATGCTCTGTTATACGATGTGTGCTGTTGGTCATTTTAAGGAGTTCAGCTGGCGTAGGCCATAATGTATTATGTACTACATAAAAATTATGTAGTACACTGCTGACCGAGAGGCCCTGAGTCTGTTGGTTTGAATCCACTGGCAGCTCTGTGGGGAAAAAAGATGGGTAGTCTCCTTCCCTTAATATTAAAGCTTGGAAACCTGATGGAAAGTTGCTGTGTGTTGGAATTGGCTCATTAGCAATAAGTGGGTACTCTGAGAAACTTAAAACAGTAGCATTTTTCTGTTTAAAGGCTTTTTTCTTTCTGAGTTGGTTTTACACTTGCATGGTATACAGCTTTAAAGCCACAGAAGGATGGCTATGTGTAGAATATATCTGCTTCCAGCTACCCAGATCCTCTGTCAGTTGTTAAGTCTCTCACCAGAGATTGGCCAGTTTGTGGACCAAGAGTGTTAAAACAAATTTGGAGTAGCATTTAGAAAGGGAGCTCTGGTAACCTGGTGTAAGAATCTGTGCTGAAATCCCAAATGTCCGCTGTTAGAATCAGCCAACTGCTCTGTGGGAGAAGGATGGACGGTCACCTCCCGTGCAGTTAACTGCCTTTGACAACCCACTGGAGGGTCAGCTGTGGGTTGGTTCCAACTTGATGGTACTCAACAACAACAACATTTTTAATAGAGCTTGGCTTCAGTTGTTGTTATGTGCCGTCGAGTTGCTTGCAACTTATAGCGACCCTATGTACAACAGCCCTAAACTCTGTTCTGTGCCAGTCGCACTGTCCCTGACACACCCATCCTAATTACCCCAGTCACTGAATCAGTTCCACCTCATAGAGGGCCTTCGCCTCCTGCAGTGTCCTCTACCCTACCAAGCATGATGTCCCTCTCCAAGGACTGGGCCCTCCTTACAACATGTCCAAAGTATGTTAGATGGAGCCTCAGAATGCTTGCCTCCAAGGAGCCGCCAGTTTAACCCTTTCCAGGATGAATCTGTTTGTTTTCCTAGCAGTCCATGGTTCCCTCAATACTCTTCTCCAGCACCACAGCTCAAAGGCATTACTTCTCCTTCTGTCCTTCCTAGTCATTGTCTAACTCTCTGATGCATAACAAGTGATAGCAAATACCATGGCCTGTATCATACACACCTTAGTCTCCAGAGAGACACCATTGCTCTTCAATACTTTGGAGAGGTCCCTAACAGCAGACTTTCCCATCAGAATATGTCTTTTAATTTCCTGGCTGCTGGTGCCAAGAGTGTTGACTGTGGAGCCAAGCAAACTAAAGCTGTGAACAATCTCAGTCTCTTCACCATCCATCCTGATGCTGCCAATTGGTCCAGTGCTGAGAATCTTTGTCTTCTTGACATTGACTGGAATAGCACATTAGCAGAGAACTGCCAGAAGTCCAGGCTGGGTTTAGAAGGGGTCGTGGTACTAGGGATGTTGCAGCTAACGTTAGATGGATCTGAGCTGAAAGCAGGGAATACCAGAGGAATGTATATCTGTGTTTCATTGATTATGCAAAGGCGTTTGTGTGGATCATAACAAACTGTGGCTGACTCTGAGAAGAGTGGGAATCCCAGAACACTTGATTGTGCTACTGGGAAACCTGTACTTGGACCAAGAGGCAGTAGTAAGAACAGAGCAGGGAAACACACTGCATGGTGCAAAATTAGGAAGGGCGTACGCCATTGATGTGTCCTGTCTCCATACCTTTTCAACGTGAATGCAGAACAGATTATCCGGGAGGCTGGGCTCTATGAGGAGAAATGGTGGGGTCAAGATTGGTGGAAGATCTATCAACAGTCTGCATTATGCAGATGACACAAACCCTGCTTGCTGAAACTGAGGAGGACCTGAAGTGCTTGCTGCAGCGGGTCAAGGACTGCAGCCTTTCAGTATGGATTGAGGCTCACTGTCAAGGAGACAAAGATTCTCACCACTAGCTTCAATTAGTATGAAATAAAAATTTGTTTGCCACAACAGTTACAAAGTATCTAAAGTTTTGAAAGGATGTTACTTGAAAATTTGAAGCTTAAGCTGCTAAGTTTAGACTGAGAATCTCATGGTGACATATTCTTTTATATCTTGATAATGTAATGTTTCAGGAACAATTTCCAAGTGAGTTAAGGGTTATCTGTTATCTGCAGAGTACATTTACATTCTTGGAATTCCTGGCTTAATTAGACAAGTAAAAGCCCATGCTGTCCACACATGAGCAGTTAGAAAATCAGGGTTCTGATTTTCAGTCTCTTTTCCTACCTACAAATGCTTGTGGCCCAGTGCTTAAAGCACTAGGCTGCTGAAGGAAAGGCTGAATGAAGTGGTAGTCTGCTTCTGTACAGATGTACAGCCTTGGAAACGGGGGGTGGGTTTCCTCCGCCTGTGAGTTAGAATCAGCTCGATGGCAGCAGGCTGCTGGGTTTCCTGCTGACAGGTACTTAGGCTGCGGGTGAGTTTGGTTGGTGAAGCTTTGGCACACTTAGCGGGGGAGTTTCTTGATGCCTCTGGGCACCTCTGGCTGGCGTGGGGTGACAGTATGTTGTGTCAAATGTTAATAGTGGGGGTGGCTAGGTAGATTCCTTCTCAGGATTCCCTTCCCTTTGAGGAACATTGTGGCAGAGACAAAAAGAGAAGTCAGAACTCATCAAGTCATAGGAACAATGTATGGTGGGTGGAGCGAGGGCTGAGGGAAATCATGATGCCAGTGCTATTCACTTTCCTGGCTCTTATCTCGCCCAGATATGCACATTATTAAGTGGCCCATTCTCTGTGTTGCAGGAGACCGAATGTCCTCTGCGGCTTGCCCTCTGCCAGCACTGTGATTTGGAACTTTCTGTTCTCAAACTGAAGGACCATGAAGATTACTGTGGGGCCCGGACAGAACTGTGTGGCAGCTGTGGACGTAATGTCCTGGTGAAGGATCTGAAGACTCATCCTGAAGTTTGTGGGAAAGAGGGGGAGGAGAGGAGAGATGCGGCCTCCCTTCCTCCCAGCACCAGTGATGAGTCTTGGAGTCATGATGGAATGTGGCTCGCATCCCATCTCCTCAGTCAGATTGAGGCTTTGGATCCACCCCTGAGGCTGCCCCTGAGAGCCTTTGAATCGGACCTTTACCCCACCAGGACTGCCAGCCTCAGGGACGTGACAACCCAGTTCCCCATTCAGAATAATCTGTGTGAGTTGTGTTTGGGGTCAGGAAGCAGGAGTAGTATCAGAATCAAAGAAGTGGTAGAACTAGGATTTGAATTCTGGTAATCTGACCCCATGCATTCAGCAGTTGTATTGTAATACAGAAAACACATGAACACACTTCCTGTCGATCTTGTTATTAGGTGCTGTCAGGTTGGGTCAGATTTGTAACAGTCCTGTGCACAGCCCTCTTGACTTCTGTACTCGTCACACAGTTACGGTCTAACAGCATTGCTTATTAATACAATCAGAGTAAAAGAAGGATGCTTTTGCTCCTGGCAGACTTGATATTTAAGGTTCAGTAAGAATTGGAGGGCTGTGTGTGTTGGCAGCGCTGGGCCTCTTGTTTCTGTCTGGATGCTTGCAGTCCTTGGACTGTCTTCTGGGCCTGAGCTTATGTTTTAAACTGGCAGCGTCTTATGTGTATTTTGTGTGTTACTTGCTTTGTTTTTCAGTTGAAGAACAAGAAAGGCAGGCAAGGAATAGAAGCTGCCAGCCCCCCAGAGAAGGTGGTGAAGAAAATGCAAACTTGGACTTCATGTTGGCCTTGAGTCTTCAGAATGAGGGCCAGGCACCCCACATGGCGGGAGAGGACTCGTGGAGGGCTGTGTGTGATGCAGAGCGGCCCCGCGGAGGGCCCGGTGCCCTGAGTGACAAAATGGGTAGGTTTCTTTATTCTGCACTATCCTGGTGTCTCTTCATCCACATCTTCCATCCCTTTGTCATTTTTGACCAATAAAATTAATTTAACAATATTATGGAAAAGCTATATAAAACA
>NW_006399898.1:7683854-7743802 GCF_000299155.1 Elephantulus edwardii
ATACCTCAGTTGTGTTACATGTCTTTAAATATACAAAATAAGCTGCAGAAAATCAAACACTGCAGCTTTCCATATGTATTGCCTCTTAACGTCAAGAAAACAAAAATTCTTACCACTGGATTCATAGGTGACATCATGATAGATTGAGAAAAAGATTGGAACTGTCAATGACTTCATCTTTCTTAGTTCCACAGTAACTACAGTTGGCCCTAGCAATCAGATCAGGACACATTGTGTGCTGGGAAAGGTCTGGCGTCAGGGAATTCTCCAGATTACTGAGGAGCAATGATGTCAGTTTGAGAGCTAAGATGCAACTGATTCAGACCATGGTTTCAGTCATTTGCTATGCATCTCAGTAAGCTAGTCAGTGAATAAGGATAGAGGAAAATTGATGCCTTTGAGTTGGGGTGTTGGAGGGGGGAGTACTGAATATTCCACGGACCGCCCAGAGAACAAACAGAGAAGGTGAAGCTAGATTGCTCCTTGGAAGCGGAGATAGTGAAGCTTTGTCTCCCATTCTCCGGGCATGAAGCTAGAAGAGTCTGGTCATTAGGGAAGGACATGCTTGGAAAGGTGGAGAGATGTGAGAGAGGAAAACACCCAATTAGGTGAATTCACACGGTGACTATGGCAATGATCTCAAGTGTGCCAGAGATTATAAGGTTGGCACAGGACAGGCCAGGGCTCCGATCTGTTATTTATTGTCAGTAGGAGTTGACTCGATGGCACCTAATAATAAATAAATATACTAAATATATTTACTTTTTGTTTGTGTCTGAAAATACCAATGTCTGTGTGTGTATTGTTGGTTTTCTACTGTGTCTGCTGACTCTCACTCAGTCACTTTCTGCCTCTTTGTTTTTCTGTTTTCTGGTGTGGTGTATGTATACTTCTGGCAGGCAACTGGAAGTATGACCAACTAGGGTGCATTTTAAGTAACTGGATTGGGCATTTAAAAATCATAAATGTGAATTTTTGTAAGAATACACATGTTAAAATGTAGAAACAATGTGGGTTTTGGCCTCAAACCAGTAAGGAGAAGCTGCAGTCTGCTGATTTCTAACACTTTCCTCCCATCTGTAGTCAGAGCCAAGACTAGATAGACGCGCTTCCTAATATTCTCACTCATTTGTTCAGCATTCTAGTTGGGATTTAAATGTGTTTACCTATTTAACTTTGCACAGTTTTCAGTATTTGTACTGCAAGTCTATTTTAGAGTATTTGTCTGTTATTAGTGGATGAGTCTCCTTTCCTTCATCTGGAAAATGATAAGGATCTACCATGAAGTTTTTTCTGAGGATTGAAATAATGCATAAATCGGTGCCTTGAATTTAACATCTGAATCAAATCCTTAATTGAAGTAGCAGGTAAACTGCTGCTACTCAGCTGCTGTTTTGTTCCATAGTGGAAACTTCTGCCTAGGGTTTGTCTCCTAGATGATTTCCTCTGAGGAGTTACTGCCCCACAAATCTCTCTAACTGACCAATCTCAAAGGAAAGGACACTTTGATATAAAGTCTCATGAGGAGGAGGAAAGTTACACGTGGGGGGGGCTCGAGTCTGACAGTGGCCTGATTGGCAGGTGCAGCTGGCGAGACCATGTTGCCTTGTGAGTTTTGTGAGGAGCTCTACCCGGAGGAGCTGCTGATCGACCATCAGGTGCGTTCTTGTTCCTCCAGGGTTTTTAGTAGATTGGGTGCAGGCTGCGCTGGGTCAGACACTGTCGCTGCAGCACCTGTGGTGGGACCAGCAACTCTGCTTCTATCCTGTGTGACCGTGGGTGTGAGAAACGGCTTCATTAAAAGCTGTGCAGTTCCCTGCCAGGGTCATCTGCTTCCATAAAGGTTAAAGCCTCGGAACCCTGTGGGGCAGGTCTGCTGTGTGGGAATTGCACAGCACTCGCTTGGCTTTGGTTCTGGACGCTCAGGGATCTAGTGTGCATGATTCTCTGCCTAGAGGGTGTGTGGCCTTCTGCCCTTCCGCCTCCATGCTTCAAAGGACCTGTCCTTTCCAGACCTCTTTTTTTTTTTAAATTTTTGTGTGCATGTACCGTCAAATCAGAGCTGACATGTACAGGAGGAGATTGTCCTCCTTCTTCGGCAGAGCATCTGGTGGATTTGAACTGTGCGCCTCTGGGCTTGTAGGTGCAGCTCCTTGCCACTAGGCCACCAGAGCTCCCCTTCCAGACCTCTTTGACACCCTTCTTTCAGGAGCTTTTCTGGTGGGGCACACTCGTGGCCAAGTCAGAGCGTATGCTTCCCAAACGCCCTTTACTTGCACTCAGATATTTTGAAATCTTTATGATCTTTTTTTCTAGAAAATTGGTGTGGGTTTTTTTTTTTAATTTTATTTTGTGTGTGTGTGTGTGTGTGTGTGCGCGCGTATGTGTACCGTCAAATGAGATCTGACTGGTACAGGAGGAGATTGTTCCTCCTTCTGCAGCAGAGCATCTGGTGTATTTGAACCGTGCACCTCTGGGATTGCAGTACACCTTTCTGCCACTAGGCCACCAGAGCTCGCCTAGAAAATTTTCAGGCATGTAATTTTCACCCTTAACCAGTGCTTGCTTGCTCTCTTACTTTTTTTTTTTACCCTGTTCTTTTTGAATGACAGACAAGCTGTAACCCTTCATGTGCCTTACCACCACCACTTACCATGGGCAGCTCTTCCCCCAAAGCCACAGTGGTGGAGGACTCTGATGTAATTTTTCAGAAGTTTCTGCAGCAGGCTAACAACTTAGACTCTTTCATGGGCCTCACGCGCTTACCCACCGTGGAAGACAGCATCATTATTCCATGTGAATTCTGTGGGGTGCAGTTGGAAGAGGAGGTACTATTCCATCACCAGGTAAGACTCCTGTCCACTTGACCCTCTGCTGCCCTCCTGGGAACCTAAGGCTGTCAGAACTGAGAAGACCTCTTGAGCCTTTAAATTTCATTCCTATCTCATTTGGGCTTCATGCACCTGTTTCTGCCCTGGTCAGTCTTATGAGCCCCCTCATCCAGGCTGACAAGAGTTTCTCTCTCCCCTTTGGCAGCAGGAACTGTCACATCACATCACAGGATTAAAAGCTTTTGCTTGAGTAGCATGGTGGGTTGGAGAGGAGCTGTTCTTCTGTGGTGAGGCCACTGGAGCCTTCTATTCCAGAAGGCCTGGCAGGGGAGGTCCAGTCCTTGGGCAGGCCCAGTCTGTGGACATCTGTAGATGGAGATGCATTCTCCCTCTAGCTACTTGTCCATTTTTCCAGCTTTGTTTCTCACATGTCATACTAGCATGAAAAGTCTCTTCACAGTCATTTCTCTTAAGAGCCATTGCTTTCAACTTGCAGTGAATGAAGCATTGCCCATCCTGCAGTCCATGCTGTGTCAGTCCTCCTTGTTGAGGGTCTTCCTTTTTCACTGGCCCTCTGCTTTACTTAGCAGGATGCCATTTCTCTAGGTGATGCAGTACAGCTGTGGGTAGAACACTACATTTCATTTTTGGAAACAAGTGCTGTCTCCTAGGGTTGACAGAAGCAACCATGCATAGCTCTGTGGTCAGAATAAAAAAATGCTCTTCTGGGCTTCCAAGGCCAGCCCACCCTTCTAGCTCAGAGCAGAAAGTACTGGCTCCGGTGTTCACAGAAATGATCACTGGTACTTTCAGAGCTGCCCCAAACCCCCAGGGCCTCTTCTCAGGTGGTGGCTACTTCCTCCAGGTAAGGAAAGGGGGTGCTTACCTGGCTCCCTCCCTATGGAATGGCTCAGTGCTCAGGTACTAATTGTGGATTTTCTTGTCAGGACCAGTGTGATCAGCGCCCAGCCACTGCCAACACCTGTGTGATGGAAGGCTTTCTAAGACAGGACTCCCAGTCCCGAGACATCTCGCCAGAGCTGCCCCGGAGGCGTGTCAAACACCAGGGTATTAGCCAGGGCCTGGCCTGGCCTCAGATACACTACTTGCCAGTTGTCATCCAAACCTACTTGTGGGGGCTGCTTGAAGCCCACACTGTCGAGTCCAGGGACATGTTATTCTGTGGCTTCTTGCAGGCCATGCTAGGCTGAGCTGCAGGTATAGCTGAGTGAGTTTACAGGGCCACGTGACTGGTAATCTGTGCTGAGGCCCCTGCCTGCCCTTCATGGGTTGTTGAGCGGGAACCTGCAGGTCTGAGTGTGGCTCTCCTGGGCCTTGCTCCTCACTGATGGTGAGGGCAGAACCACAACTGGACAGCCCTGCCTGCTTTTTCTGGGTCCTTGACAGATTTCTACCTTGAACAGGGTGCATCTTTTAGTGGTGCTCTGACAGGTTTCCCACTTTACACATGTTCCGGCTGTCCAGAGTTTCATTGTGTATGCTTAGGGCACTCAGACTTACTTGTGGTTTTAGTTAAGGGCCTCATGACTAGGCACTTAAACCTTTAAAAGCTTTATCATTACACAGCCCTTTAGAAATTCCAAGCTTGATTGTACACTATTGGTTCCCAGCTTACATTCCGGATAGGCAGCTGTACCTAAGTGTGCCATGGATAGAACGTCCCCAGCTTTGTTGTGGGGTTCTGTCCCATACCCTATTGCTCCTGCCCTAATTCCAGCTCCAGTATCTTACTTTCTTCTCAGGAGACCTGCCTTCCAGCTACATGGATGACATCAAGCAGGAAGAAGCTAAAGGGCCCACCTGCCCTCTGCCTCCCAGCAGACCGCTGAACAATATGCTTGCTACCTGTAACCGACTGTCCAAGGCACCATCAGGCTCCAGGCCTGGATGCCAGCCCAGCCCTCCTCGAGTACTGAAGCTCAGCAACCCTGACAGCCCAGATGTCCAGGGACGGATTCAGAACAGCCCTAACATGGCTCTGGTTCCTGATCACCTTTCAGCAAATCACTCTGCTCGAAATGGCCCAGAAACCCTTGCGCCCTCCTTCCCCCATGGGCCTGTAGGGAGACATGGAGCAAGGTGAGAATCAGCAGCCTGGGTGTAGAGCTGAGTGCAGTGAAGGGCCAGAGGCCTGGACCAAAGGTCTAGTGCCCTCGGCCCTGCAGGGAGGAACTGGGCTTCCCTGGGATGCTGGTCTTCTGGCACCAGTGTTATTTCCATAGATTGTTCTGGCTGTGCTAGGGCATCTTAAGAACTGTGTTCATTCCTCTTTTTTCAGTGGGAGGAGTGAGGGCAGCAGGAGCTCCCGGCTCACCCCCACGGCTGTCAGCTACCGTAACAGAACCACAAAGGTAACTGGATCCAGCCCAGAATGTGCTGGGTGGGGTTGGGGGGGCTCCTGAAAGCAGAGAAGGGGTTGCTCTGGCTGCAGGACTTTGCTCTTGACTTTTGATGAGGGAAGGAGTCTGAGAAGCCTGTGTGTGGCTGGCTGCTAACTGAAATGCCACGTAGGAGGCGGTGTCTGCTTCTGCATATTCAGCCTTTGGAGCCCCTGTCGGCTGGTTGGGGAGGAGCACTCTCTGGCTGGTGCTATGTTTGTTTGTGTTCTGGGGTTCCACAGGCTAAGAGCCCCAAGCAGTCAGGTGCGGGAGATGCAGAAGAAGAGGAGTGAGGCCCTCTGAGCCCCCGTGGTCCTGCCTGTGGACAGCATCACTTGGCGCAGTTCAGCCCTGCCTCTTAGGGCAGAGATTTTACCTTTTTCTAGGTCATGTGGCCACTTTGTGTCTTTGAGATTGTGCTGTGGGAGTTTGGGGTTTCAGGGAGGGTTAGTGGGAAGGCTGTTGAAACATTTTCTGCTTTAGCTGCCACTTGGCAGCAGTTCTTGCCCCTCGACCCACCAGGGCTCTACCTTTGACATCAGGTCACTGCTGCTTTTTGGTGCTGTGTGGTCTGAGGGCAACAAGGGTTCTGGAAGCCTGGGACCCATCTGTGATGGGAGTCTCTTCAATGTAGAGGCTTTGGGAGGAACTTCCTGTTTACACTGTCCCTTCCCACCCTAGAAGTTGGGCAGAGTGCTGGCAGTGTCCAAACTGGTTGCTACGTTTGAGTTAGAAACCAGACTTTGGGGGGGGGGGGGCGGAGCTGAACTAGGTGCATGGCCCAGGGTCTTTGTTTTAAGCTGCTTTCCTGGCATTGGCATCACTGCTTTGGGGTCCTGGTGGAGAGCCCCCTAGTGGGGAAGGCTGGCTCTGCCCTGAGGATGGAGGCCTCCGCACCCCTCTTTTTTGACTATTATTCTTACACAACTTCCGTGTAATAGAAATAAAATTTGTACTTGGAGTTTCTCTGCGTCCCTGGATTGATTCTTTGTTTGCACCCAGTGGAGACTCGGGCGTGGGCAAGCTGACCCTACTGTTAGGGTTTCCAGTTAGCACCTCAGCATAAGCTGCTCCCCTGAGGCCAACATTTAGGGTGAAGTTTCTCTTCTCTTGGATGGGAATCTTGGGGAGACGGATGGTTTGCAGCAGGTCTAGGGGTGACCGGGAGGGGAAGGAGCCCTGCCAGATGGAGTGAGAGCCTCAGAAGCCACAGCCTTTGGTGCCTTACTTAGGCCTCTTCCCCCCAGTGTTGCACGGCTTGCACAGGCCAGCTAACACTTGTGCCATTTTGGGCTTGTGCCCCATTTCCAACACCCTGAAATCACAGAAAAGGGAGGGAAGTTGTCCTACATTTGAGAGTGTCCTTACTCCTCCTCAATAAAGACAGTCTGCCACTAAAAGTTAGCATTTATTACACAGGAACGGTGGGGTTGGGGTGCACTTCCACAGAGTTGTGTTTGTCTAAGTTTGCTGTCTGCTCTGTTTTGACTCTCATAACCTACAGGATGCACAGTGGCCCTTACGGTTCCAAAGCTGTCATCTTACAGGAGCAGCTCTCCAAGGTCCACCCAAGTGGTGACGAGTGAGCCTCAGAGTGTGAGCTGAGTTCTTCTAAATGCCCTTAGAGCTCCCCGCGAGTACGCTGGCCTTCAGAGCTGTCTAAACTGACCGCCAGCACCCAAGGAAGACACAAAGAAATCCCTGAGCCAGAGCACACAGTCCAGCTGCCACGATGGGAGATGGAGGTTAACCTTTGACCTTAGGTTTTTCACAAGAAAAGCATAGTCTTCCAGGGTGCGGTAGAGGCTAAGGTAGTTTGTGAGCCGGGTGGATTCAGAACCATGTCATGTGCAAAGACCAGAACCATTGGCAACACTTTGATTCCCAGCCATGTGGTGGTGCACAAGTCCCAGTGCTGTCAGTAAAGCCCCTGCCCTTTACGCAGCCAGAGGCCAGCACACATGCTGAAGGTGAATCAGAATTAGATGAAGGTTATTTATTGGTGCCACTTTCCTCCTGTAGTGAGCCTCCTTTACACAGCAGTGGTGTAAATAGCATCAAACTGAATGAAAAGTTTGTTAAATGCAACCATAAATAATTATAATAAATATACATCAAGTAACTTTACAGCACACGTGTTTTAGGGCCAAGGCTGGGCTCTGTCTGGACCTCATGTGCTCTCTGGGACAAGCAGTCATGTTAGCAGCAGATATCACAGCTATCACCTGATCAAGTGATGGGCCGACAGGAGCTCCCCAAACCCCTCTTGGGGAGGTAGCTGACAAATTTTCACGTCCGTTCAGGAATAGGAAGGATTGGAGGGTACCAAGGATTTAGGATGAAGGGAAGAGTACAGTAGCCACTTGGAATAAACATAAAGGCTCTTTCATTATGCAGAAATGAAGTACAAGGATCCTTGTCAGGAACACATCCTGATGTGCCCTTCTCAGCGACCCTGTCTAGGGGGCTGTGGCCTGCGGAGGCGACTTCTCCCAATGCAGTGGTTTTGCTTCTTGCTCTCACTTCGACGGCCAGCCTGATGCCACACCACCACCTTGGCCCAGAGCGAGCGAGCGAGCTCTTTACACCATAGTCCTCAATGCACTTCCTAAGGATGGCAGGGAGGGGATGGGTGTTCCCAGCAGGCCAGGGCCACAGCACAGATGGGCAGTCCTCTCCCTCACCAGCCCACACTCAACGTCCACTATTCACAATATCTTACAATAAATACAGCAATGCGATTCAGTGAGACTGGTGAGGCCCAAAATGTCTGAAAGTGTCCAAAAAGATGCCGTGTGCTGCTCATGAACAAAGGGCCACTGGACAAGGCTGGTTTGGGGCACAAATGCACTGGGCAGCTCAGTCCTGACACACACATGGGAGGAGGGGAAGGAGCTGGGTGGGGCCACCTGTACCCCCTGGGATCTCTGGAAAGTCTGAGCACAACTTTCTGAATGGACCTGGTCAGAGTGGTCCTCTGCTCCCCAGGGTGTCGGTGCTGATGCTATGGGTGGGCTGAGCCATGTGGGGTACAAAAGCCACTGTCCCTCCAAGTGCTGGAGTGAGGGTGCACACAGCATGACTCCACAAGCAGCTCAGGTCCCAAAAGACCCTCTGGGCGCCTCCTCCATGAACCCTTCAGACCAGGGGCTAGAGTGTCAGAGCATACAGACTGCCGGGGTTGGGAAGGGGTCTCTCCTCAGGACAACATTCTCCAGTGGGAGGACTTAACACATAAGGCCCCACGTGTGTGTCTAGTGTCGGGGTGACCAGTGTCACCACTCCCAGGCCATGGGCAGGCACAACCTGGTCTTTGGAGTGGAGGTGTCCGCCTGTCTGTGGTCACCTCACCAGCCTCCAGCTCAGTTCTCTGACGAGGACCTGTGGGGCCCTGACATGAGAATCCAGAGGCCACGAGGACTGTCCTGGAAGGTCAAACTCGACACACACTGTCTGGGAACTAAACTATCCTACAAATACACCACAAACAGGCAGCAAAAGAACCAACCCATCACAAAACGCATGGATACAGAAGGTTAAGTCTTCCCCAAGGCCCTGGGACATGGACCAAAGTTGAGAAAAGCAAACTCCTTGCTTGGGCAGGGCCACGGAGGGTTGCTCCGTGAGGCAGGCTCCCCGAGTTGTGGAGCTGATGCCGAGGTGACCGCTGACCTGGGGCTCCTCCTGTCAGCCACTTAGGGGGTCTTCCCGGTAGTGAATGGCACAGCGCAGCTTCTCCAGCATGATCTCCAGTGAGGAGTACTGGGGCAGTTTGATCATGAACATGCAGGTCTCCACGCGGATGTAGCGAGAGTCTGGGGAGCCTACAGGAAGGAGGTCACGTGCAGGTCGGCACCCTGAGCACCCAGGTGGATGCCTCTCAGGCCTGCCTCTGACCCTCAGGGCCCAGCAGGAGCAGAATGAGGGACTGCTTAGCTGGGGAGGGGTGGGAAAAAACCAGACAAATGGCAAATGAAGTGGGTTGAGCCTGACAGTAAGGTGAGTATGTGGGTCAGCAAAATGGTGCTGGGTGCTTTTTACAAATGGAATTATTTTCCATATTTAAAAGATGTTGGCACTTAGAAGTTTTACAATGAAGAGCTTTGTCAACACTGAGACTGTTTCCAGCTTGGAAGGTGGGATGTGCGGGGGGGGCGTGGGGACGGACACGGACGGACGGACTATGCTCCCTGGTTCACATGGCCCTTTCCCTCTCTGTCTCTGGATGTCCCTGCTCCCCGCAGCCACCCCCATTGGGAGGCAGTACCTGCTGTGCCGTCTGGTGGCGCGATCTTCATGGGGTATGGGGGCACATGGGCCGTGTCGGGGCCCCCGTCCTTGCAGGGGCAGGTGAACGGAATGCGCTCCTGATTGCAGGCGAACTTGATGAACTTGCATAGCTCTTCCTGGGCGAACGTCTCCAGCGCACCCCAGAAGAACTCAATGTGCTGGTCTGTTTCCATCAGGCCCACCTGGTACATGGTGTGGGCCTGCAGGCGCCGAGGAGAGTGGCTCCTGAGCTCCTACCCTGGGTGGGACTGGCCCACCCATAGAGTTTGGAGAGGGGGTCACACTGAGGCTGCCTCAGGGGATGGTCATGCACTACTGTGTGACTCTGTGTGATCTGTGTGCTGGGCCCCCAGACCTACTATCTCAACCCTCTGCGGCAGATCTGTGCAGGGTGCCCATTGAAGGTGATGCGCCTGAGTAGGGCCCCTCTGCCGGCCAGGAGCCACGCCAGAGGGCCAGGGCTGGGCTGGGTGAGGAGAGCACGGGGTGCTGGATGGGGGCAATGGCTTCCCTCCGGGTAGTGGCCTCAGGCCTGAGCTCTGGAGGCAGGCAGCCTGTCCTGGTTCAGTCTCACTCCACCAACCCTGGCCACAGGTCCCTGGCCTAGGACTTCTAATCACCTTGCCCACCTACCTTGAGAAACTCGAGGTTGATGTAGGGGAGCCCGCAGGTGCGCAGCTCCATCTCCAGTGGGCTCAGTGTGGTGAGCAGCTGCAGTGGGATGATGGAGCCTAGGCCGGCCCGCACAGCCGTCATGCACTCCACGTTCTGCAGCTCGCGAAGCCGCAGGCTCCGGATGGCAGCTGCATAGATGTCCTTGTTCTCCCACCTGCTGGGCGAGGGGCCAGGTGAGTGGATCCTGGAGGGGGGCATTGGGGTGCACCTTGTCTGGACCCTCTCAGCAGCTCTACCCCTGCCACCGCCTCCGGGGGGGGGCGGTTTGGCAATGCCCCTCAGATGAGGCTGCCCCATTGTTCTTGCTGCCTCCCATTGGTGTAGTCAGGCTGCTGTCATCTGACTTAGCCCCTCAGGCTGCTGCCCACATCCTTGCCCATCCCTGGGCACAGGGGTCAGCCCTGTCCGAGTACTCACGCCACGGGAATGTGCCGGCCACGGCTGCACAGCTCCACTTCCTCGCCTGTCATGCTCGGGTAGGTGAACCTGCAGCAGGGCCGGCAGGGGCCCTCGGGGCTCTCCGAGGCCAGGTGCTGGGAGGCAATCTCCGCACATAGAGCCTCCAGCTCTGTCTCATCGTTGATCTACAAGTAGAGAGAGGTGATGACCTATGGGCCATGGGGACATGTGCTGAGGGCAGAAAGGGCCCTGCATTCTCAGGAGAAGGCTGGTCTGTGTGGAGAGGGGAGTTTGCTGTCCGTGCCTGGCCAGCTTCAGATGACCACTAGGAGCTGAGCTCTCTTGCTGAGGACCCATGATCCTCCCACCACATCTGTTCAATCAAGGACGAGGGCCCTTCACGTGGCACATGGGCCACAAGCACTCGGAGAGGATGAACCAGCAGGCTGGCCAAATCATTGCCTGCTCTGCTGCAGCCAGAAGGTGGACCGTGTCACAGCCTCGGTCCCCATGAAGGGGGCTTTCCACACAGATGGCGTACGTGACAGATCGCTCCTCAGGGATGCTCCCTGGCAGCGGCTACAGAGGGTTGTCAGGGACCCAGGACATTGCTCCCCACAAGTGTGCCTTTCACATACACTCTCGAATTTCTTGACATAATTATAGGTAAGAATGTCTGCTTCTTTCAGGTCCAGGTCAGGGTCCAGGGGCTCTCCCACCAATGTCTTCCAGAAGGAGGGCAGGAGGTCCAGGGGAAGTGGGACGTCTGCTCGAATAGCAATGCCCAGCAGTTGTCCCAGGAAGTGCAGCAGCTGCTCCTCTGAGTAGGTGATGGGGCTCGGGGTGAGGATGTACTTGCCCTGGAAGGGAAGGCACAGTGAGGGATCCAGGGAGAGCTTAGCCTGCTGCCAGGATGCCAGCCCTATCTAAGCCAAGAGTGACAGTCTGGTTTCACCCAGGCTAGGATGGCTGCTGAAGGGCTGGGGGCATGCCTGGCCCTGCCCCTGGGGCCCCAGAGCTGGTGAGATTAGTGCCTCATCAGAGGCCTCGACTGCCAGTGCTCACTCGCACCTTGTTCTTGTTGACAGCTGAGCTGGGGCACAACAGGAGTAGTGATAGCGCCGAACTCTGCAGCTCCTTGCACACCTGCCACAGGAAGTGCCGGAAGGAGCCACCTGCAGGGTGATGGAGACCCCTCAGCACCTGCATCCACCTGGCTGCCCTTGCCAGTGCACCCCTTTCAGGCCGAAGGGCCCATCCATGGGAGTGGGGACCGCAGGGCTTGGGATGGGGTGGACACTCAGGGCACAGTCCCTGCTTCCATGTGCTCAAGTGAAGGAGGAAGTGGCTTTGCTGATGGAGGGTAACTGGAAGCTTAGGGTACAAACAAGCCCTTGGGCGAGGAAGGACAGTCACTGACAGTTCTAGGCCAGGCCTCCTCCCTCCACCTTACTGGACAGAGTCACTCACTGGTGCCGTGGACCTCCTCCCCAATGAAGCGGATGTTGAAGGCGTACGTGGGGTCACCGCCGCTGGCCAGCTTGACACACAGCTGAGACGAGGGCACTGAGGCCAGCTGCCTGGCAGCCTGGCAGAAGTAGGAGTTTTCGGATGCCCGGATTTCCCCTGCAGGAGGAGGGAGGAGCTGACCACGCGGGACAGCCACTGCCCCACACCCACACTTGCCTTCTCTCAGTCCTTGGGCATCCAAAGGCCTTGGCGTACATGCTGTCCTCTGCCTTCCCCGTGCTCATGGCCAGCTCCTCTCCTCCTTCCATTTCCCCAGGGTGGAATCCATGCCATCCATATCCCACTTTCCCTCATCTCCACTCTAAGCAGAGACTCCAGCTCCCTGTTACCATTTTCCTCGTCTCTGGAGCCGGGGCCTGGATCCCTCAGCCCATCTCCCAGCCTCCCCTGCAGGTGGATGTGGCCATGCTGAGACCTGGGCAGCAAGTAGACAGGAGAGGAGCCAGTCCATGGTGGGGTGCTTCCTCCCCAGCTGCCTGGGGTGTGGAGATCAGGTGGACCCAGGTGTAGGAAACAGGGACTGTGAACAGCAGCCCTGCACGCCTGTCCTGCAGAGTCTTTTCTCATGAGAGACACCATGCGTACTCTGCTGAGGTGGCTGCTGCCTTGCGTGCTCTCCTCTTTGTGGCCCATCCTACCTCCCACAATTTCCAAGGGGTCCAAGGTGATCTCGGGCGCCGCGTGATCAGCTGTCCTCTGCACGGTAGCGTTGAGCACCCGGTTCATCACGGTCACCTTTGTGTCATAAAATATCAGTCCTGGAGAGAGAAACATAGGGGAGGGACTCAGGTGGCGGTTTCTTTCTTTTCCTCGATCACTCTGGGGGCCAGGGAGGCCAGGATGCCCCCCACTTGTTTATTGTCAGGGTCCACTCACAGGCCTGGCTGTGGGACTACCCAGTGTCCTGATTCTGACCCTGGCAACTGGTTGGCTTCCTGCTACATTTCAGTTATTTACCCTTTGAGTCTTTCAGCTCAGAAGAACACCTGGCTGACAGAAATACAGTAAGAAAAAGGGTGAGTCTCCTCATTGAAACAGCACAAAATGAAAACCAACAGTGTCCATCAGTTGTGAAGTGGCACCTTCCCAGTGGGCCGCCATGGACACTCAAGGCGTTGGTCAGTCGGCCTGGGCCGATACAGAGCACGCCGAGCACAAGGAGGGGAAACAGGAATTTCTGGAGCAGAAAAATCTGGAAAGGCATGCACTCAGCTTTTAATAACAGTCACCTCAAGGGTGTGCAAAATCGGGGTCAGTGGAGGGTGGGGGCATCTCCCTAGGCTCACTGCCTAGACGCCAGGCAATAGCTGGTGGCTCCCCCTGCCTGTTCCCGCCTGCCCTCCCCTCCTGCTGTGCCCACTGTGGGCTGTGGGCTTGGTGATGGTGGTGCACTGACCTTTGGCCTCCTTCAGCAGGGCTGCAATGCTGTGAGCGTACACATGTGTCTGGCGCAGCTCCACCAGCGGTAGGAAGAAAGTCTCCAGTGTGGTGTTCAGGGACTGCAGCAGGGCGAAGCGCAGACGCAGGCTCTCAATGGGCACATCTGTGGGCAGAAGGGTAGGCAAGCTGACCTCAGCCCAGTGAGGCTATGACCGCTGGTCCCTTCCTGGGGAAGGTCACTGGGAGCTCCCACAGTGGATTCTGTTCCTGGGCCTTGGAGAACTGTCTGCACTTGAGCCCTTAGCTGCCTTGATCGGCACTTTGCAGAGCAAAGTGGGAGACAAGGCCGGTTAGATGAGAGGTCCTGGTCCCCAGGCCACTGCTGGGGCCACTATTTATTTTCACTTCTCATTCTCATATAATCATAGCCTTGCAGGAAGTTGGGTAACTCGTACAAGGTCCCGTGTGTCTCTTACCTGGCACCTGCAGGGTAACACCAGGCAGCAAAACAGAAGGCTGGTGCAGCCACACTGTCTGTTCATCCCCAAAGCCGGAAAGGGGCTCCTTCTCCTGTGCCCAACTGACCACCTCAGAAGGGGTGTGTCCAGGAAGGCCAAACCAACCCTGCTGCTGTCTGTGTTCTGCTGGGCACCTGGCCACAGTCGGAACAGCCCAGGGGACCCCTGTTGGCACACTGAGATACGCACATTCGTATCTGGGGGGAGGGCAGCTATGGGAAGCTGTTTTTTGTTTTCTTTGTGCATTCCTGGATTTAAGGACAAATGCTTGCCATTCTCTTGTGCTTACATATGAAGCCCTACCACAGGCCATCAGACTCTCCTATGAAGATGGTGCCTGATGTGACAGAGGTTGGCCCTCCTGTCAGAATGCTTGTGTCACCATGAACATCCAGGTAAGCTCCACAGTCAGAGCTTCTGGTCACTCCCTGTGCTTTGTCCAGCTCCCCTCACCTGGCTTAGGGCAGGTGTCAACAGTGTGTGCTGGGAGGGGCTCTTCTACGCAGCCCTGGGCCACTGTGGGATATACTGAGGGTGGGTCCCCCAAAGGCATGCTTGCAGGGGCCACCTACTCAAGAGACAGGCCACTCTGGGGTCAGCCGTGTCTGCAGGGTCCAGGTACACCTCATGGGGATGAAGGCGTGCAGGTGTGATGGCAAGGTGGCGGCACAGCCGGTTGATGTACTGCACTAGTGCCACGTCCATCTCTAGGGTCCACTTCCTCGAGGCCTTTTGAGCATGCCGGACGTCAATGCAGGCACACCTGGGCCGGGAGAGAGGGAAGATGGGCCAAGGCTTGACCCTCAGCACCTTGCCCCAGGCAGTTGGGCTGAGGTTAAGGGTGGGCTCCAGAGTCCTTCGTGGACATCTACACGGTGCTTAAAGTAAGCATCTAAGGAAAACATATGCTGACTTTTGAGCCTCAGCCTCTCAGTCTGAAAAATGGAGACAGCAGTCACGTGGGCCCCCCAGCACTGTGATGAGGGTGTGCTCACAGCAGGGATGCGTTCAGTCTGGTGCCTGACACGTTCTGAGAGCCCAGCCAGTGCTGTTACTGAAGGTGTTGCCCCTGGACACAGCAATCGCCGTCCCAGGGATCTACCCTCCCCAGGGATCTGGAGAAACAGACAAGATGCGTGAGGGCAGCAGTGGGAAGGACCAGTCAGTCACGGCAGCATGAGGACACCTCAGCACCATCCAGGCACTGGGAGTGGCTCCACCGCACCCTCCTCAGGGCAGGCTATTCCAGAGGCGCAGGCCTACTGCCCTCGAGCTGAGGCGGACCCACGGTGACCCTGGAGGACGAGCAGAGTCACTCTGACATTTTCCGAGGCTGTTGGTCTTTATGGAAGCACACTGTCTCATCTTTCTCGCATGGAATGGTTGGTGGGTTTGAACTGTTGACTTTCATTAACAGTCAGCTCTTTCAATCATTTAAAATTCTCTTTAATTAGTCATATGATAGGAGGGATAAAAAGAAAAATGCCGAGTCCAGACAGGCTGTCCTGTCTGGTCCTATTTCTACAGTAATCTAAAAGTGTTACCTCCAGAAAAATGTTTGGTGCTGTGTCAACACAGCATGACCACAGTGACTGTGGGTGCAGAATGAGAGAAACCCACCGGCATCGTGTTGGGTTTTTATCAGCCAGGCGAGTCATTGTGAAGGTGTGAGCCACAGAAGGCTGGGGGTGGAAGGGGGGGGGCAGGGGGAAGAAAAGAGCAAGGAACCAGCCCCGTGGACTCAAGCAGCCCCAGGGCTGTGACAGCTCCTGCGGCCGTCACACACTGTCGCAGGACAGTGAGGGTGTGGCAGGCTTGCTCCATTGCATATTTGACCCACAACATGGTCAGAGCCAGACCTCAGCTTCTGTTCTGACCAGAGGCCCCTCTGGCCTCTTTCATCTGGCTGGCCTAGAAGAGACACCTCTGGCTGCTCTGACCAGTGTAGGGGGTGGGGAGAGGATGTGCCAGGCCTCCCCACAAACCCGCCCACTACCTCCCACGAGGGAGCCTGCTGCTGTCACAGATTCCTCCCTTCCTAGTCTGCATCCTGTGTCTTCCCTTCCCACGCTCCATACAGCATCTGCCTTTCAACCACGGAGCCTGAGCGGTAAGAGGTTCAAGACTTTAGTTGCTAATAAAAGGTCGTTAGCTCACACCCTGCAGCCATCCTGCATGAGGATGAGTCAGTCGGCTTCCAAAAAAGATCCACGTCCTTGGAGGTCCTGGGGTAGTTCTGCTCTAAGTCAGAATCAACTTGATGGCAGTGGGATTGGTTTGTGTTATCTTTCAACAAAGACCCCAGTCAGTCCTCGGTCTGGTTTCTAGAATCCAGTTCCAAGAACTTGTCCTCCCCACCACAAAGCCAAGGCAAATCCAGGGGGTGATTCTGAAGCTGCCATTAAGGTACAAAATGCCAGCGCCAACCTGGTGGTGATTCTCAGGTCTGAGCCGAGTTCTGAAAGGCCAGTGTTGGCAGGCACTCTGACTGTGACTCCACACACAGGTGGTGGGTGAGGCGTGGAAGAGGAGGCTGTCAGGAGCAGTCAGAGGGATTGATTTGGGACTGAGGGGTTGAGAGAGAACCTGGTTTGTGTGGCCCTGGAGATGTAGAAGCAGGGGGCTTGCTGGGCTCGGGGGCCAGAAGACTCAGAGGAATAAGACAATTTAGGAACAAAAAATCTCTCAGGCAAGAGTCTAGAAGGAAAAACTGAGATTGCTTTCAAAGAGGATGAAAAACCCACTCAGTTATAAAAAAGTAGAAAATAAGAGCATCAGAAGGGAATCAGAAAAAGGGGGGGAAGTGGACAGGATGGCTCCCCAGAAAATATGATCCTCGCCCTCACCTCTCAAAATGAAGGTCGTAACCACAGGATAAAATCGCCCTCCAGATGCTGCGGATATCTTGCTTGGCTCGGTCAATAACAAACTTCTGAAATCCTTCCAAGGTCAGGTATTTTTCCTCGGGGACTGAAGGAAAAGTCAAAGCAGCATGAAGAGTTTGGTGAAGACTGTGCGGTGTGGCCCCACAAGCCATTTTCCAGACTAAGCCTCCTGGGTCCCCCTAGGGCTCCACAACTCCTGGTCATCCACCCCTGCTGGCCCAATGTGTAGTCAGTCCTCCCGACCCTACAAGCTCTCTGGGCCCTCGGTCCCACTTCATCAGGCTGGTCACCAAACGGTGCGTCTGTTCCCTAAGGTCTCCTCACATGGAAGACATATCCTGACCACCCACAGTCATTTTGGTGACAACAGCTTTTCCCCAACTGTGTGGGTCTCTAGAAGGGTTTATTGACCTGGAGCAGATCAGAAGCTTACACAAGTGTCTTCTAGAAGAAAATTCCCAAATCTTTACTCCTCAGGCACAATAATCTGTTCTTCCTCTTGGCTGTGTGGATTTCTGAAACTCCTACTTTAACCTATGCAAGTGCTTGGTCATCAAAAAGGGCACGACACTGGGGACTAATCAGTGCTGGCTGGGTGTGTTTCCCAGGGTCTCTGGAAATGCTGCCCGGCCTGAACTAAGACCCAGAGGAGTCCAGGGCCCAGGGAGCAGGAGTCATATAGTGGGCTGACTCCAGGAGGAGACTGGCCCCCAAGTGTTCGCTCACCTTCTGGCTTCTTGGTGGGTGACTTCTCTGGGTCCTTTTCATCAGGTTTACTCTTTTCTGGGGACTTGGGCTTCACGGTTGGCTTCTTCTCACTCAAGGCGGTCCTGCTGTAGAACAAACCATAGACTCAGAACTGTGCATGTCCACACCCATCCTCCTGAGAAGCGCACCCATTCACAGCCCCAGACCCCTACTGATGCTGTAGGCAGGGCTGTTCAAGGTCACCTTGTCTCTGACCCAAAAGTTTACTGAGACAACAAGGATGACAAACAGATGGTGTGCTAGGTGAAACCCTGAAGAGAAACTTCACAGACACACTTGGTCCTGAGGGCTGAGCTACCCAAGGGGGCAGGCACAGCTGTTTGTGCTGTTAGGTGCTGTCAAGTCATAGCAACCCTGTGAACAACAGACCTGAATTCTGTCCTGTCCTGTGCCATCCTTACCATCTCTTATACATCTGAGCCCACTGTTGCTGTCACCATGTCTACCCATCTTGATGAGGGTCTTCCTCTCTTTCACCGACCCTCCACCCTTCCAAGTATGATAATCTTTTCCAAGGAATGGCATCTCCCAGCAACGTGTCCAAATATGAGAGATGAAGCTTTGCCATCTTTGCATCCCAGTCAAGCTCCAGCTGCACCTTTTCTAAGACAGACTTTGGGCCGTCCATGGGATGTTCAGTGCTCTTCTCCAGCACCACAACTCAAAAGCATCAAGTCTTCTTCTGTCATCCTTATTCACTGTCCAGCTCTCAGATGCACAGCAAGTCATTGAAAAAGTCCATGGCTTGAATCAAGCACACCTTAGTCTTCAAGCTGACATGATCACTCTTCTGTATTTTGGAGAGGTCTTAACAGTGGACTTGCAAAAGCAATACCTCTCCTTATCTCTTGACAGCAGATAATGAGAGTGCTGATTGTGGATCCAAGCAATACGAAATCACTACCAGTGTCAATCCTCTCTCCATCTCTATCATGATGTTGTCACTCACTGGCCCATTAGTAAGGACCTTTGTCTTCTTGATATTAAGACACAGTCCATATCAAGCCTTTAATCTTCTGCAGCAATTGCTCCACTGACCCCTCACTTTCAGCAAGATACGTCATCTGTGTAGTGCTGGTTGTTGATGAGTCTTCCTCTAATTCTGATGCCACATTCTTCTTCCTAGAGTCCAGCTTCATGAATTATTTGCTCAGGACGGAGATACAGCCCTGACGCACACTGTTCCTGATTTTAAACCTGATTTGTGTTTCCTTGTTTAATGTGGACAATTGTGGACAGATTTCATATGAGCACAAGTAAATGTTCTGGGATCCCCATTCTTCTCAAAGTTACCCATAGTCTGTTGTGATCCACACAGTATTTAAAAAAACATTACTGGAAACCTCACTTCCTTGTGGCACCAGTCACTAGGGCCCAAGAGCCCCATGTGGCCAGTGCCCATCACATGGACCAGTAGCTGGAGAACATTGGGCTGTCACAGGAAGGTCCATGTAACTGTGCTGTAGAAGCGCCACTCAATTAATGGGAAGCATCTGATCATGAACAACTAGTCTGGAGATGCTGACTCATAGCTGACCCTCCAAAGGCTTTTGGGAGGTGGTAAACTGCATGGAATTCACTCCACAGCTGTTGTTTTGTAGTACAGAGAATATCATGAGGCTCCACAGGGGAAAAGACCCGAGGAGCTGCTCACCAGGAAACTGTGGGGCAGCCTCCTCTGTCACGTGGGGTCACAAGGAGCAGAGTCACCAATGGCACACAACAGCAGTGACAGAAGACAAGGACTGGGAAAGTCCTTTTACACAGAGATGACATGAGAGATGATTACAAAATACAGATAGCAAGATACCAACATGGTATGTCACACTCAACATCTGCACTTAAAGAAGGTGTGTATCTATTTACAAACATAGCAACATTCTGGAAGAAACTGGTCACAGGTCATCTCAGGCAGAGGAACCAGGAGGGAACAGGGGAAACTTCACTGCATCTGTTTCTGAACTTGGAGCCACTTCAGGGTGAATTCAGCCACTTAAGAGTTAAGGCAACATGCAGATGCATACACAGATGCTTCACTTTTGGAGAGTAAATGTAATCTACACATGGAGTAATCTCACCATTTGCAACACGCAGATAAGCATTTCCGAACCTTCCTACCATAACTGAGCAGTGCTTTCATAGTCAGATGAAGTTAAAAGCATTTGTTAAAAACTCTAGTCCTCTTCCTAGTCCAGCCTCGCCCGCTCTCTAGCCCATACATGCCAGTTTCCTTCACTTCTGGAGAAACCCAAGTAACCACTCGTGTGGGAAAGCTGAGACCCGGAAGACCTGCAACAGAGGCGAGCAGAGCCATGGTCAGCTCCTCCTGAGGCCTGTGCCCACCTGACGCTGTTGAGCACGGCCTTGTCCTTGGCAGGTGGCTTGGAGACGGGCCGCTTGGTGCTCACCACCTTCATGGGGTGCTGCTCCTTGCCGGCTTTGCTGTACTTGCTTTTGTCAAACTTGGGCTTTGGCACACCGTACTTCCTCAGGATCTGCAGACACAGGGATGTGAGTGGAGGCTCAGCTTGTCCTGCAGGACAGCCCCCTCATTCCCAGCCTTCATCACCTCATCCCCTCCACCCCGAGGCCCAGCCCTGGTCGTCAGGGCACTGGCGTCTACCTGGGTGAGCTGATCTTCAAGCACCTTCTTGGGCGGCCGGACGTTGGTGAAGAAGAGGTGGAGGAGGTTCCCTGGTGTCTGGGAGTTGATCTGCTCTTTGCTGAGGTAAATGTCTGACACTTTGATGGGCTTTGCTGGTGTTAGGCTCAGCATCTGCTCGGAGTGGGCACAGCTCTTGAAGATTTCTGTCAGCACCTCTCGGGCCCCAGGCACCAGCTTCTCACCTGTGACCCAATAAAGAAGAAGCAAACAATTCTGCCATGGGCATGCTTAGGCCAGGAAAGGCCCAGTCAATGCTTTGTTTTTCATAAACATATTTCTTCTTTCCTTAAATTGAGGTGAAATTCACATCACTTATAATGAATCATTGTCAAGTGAGTAATTCAGTGGCATGCAGTCCATTCACAAAGCTGCACACCCTGAAAGGGACACCCTGCACCTACTAAGCAGTCGCTTCCAGGCAGGCAAGCAGCTGATTCTAAAGCTGAGTAGTAACAGGCTCCAGTTGAGAGGACAGGTCATCAGGAGCACTGCTCTCCCCACATCCCCAGCCTTCCTGACAGCTGGGTGGGCCTGTGCCCACTTTCTCCTGAGGGAGGCATAAGCAGGAGGGATGGAGACCCCTATGAGGGCTGGGGTCTCTCTGCTCTGCATTTGCCCCCTTTCACTGGTGACATGAGCCTCGGGGTTGGGTTCCACATGCACACGAACAGCCATCTGCTGCAGCAAGGGCCCCTTGTGGCACTGTGGTTTAAATGCCTAGCTGCTAATCAAAAGGTCAGTGGTTCAAACTCATCAGCTGCTCCAGGGGAAGAGAGATAACAGTCTGCTTCCGTAAAGATAACCACCCCACAGGAACCCCTATGGGCAGTCCTGCTTTGTCCTATGGGGTCACACGACTTGGAATTGACTTCATGGAAGTAGATCTGGGCTTTTGGTTCCTGGAGCAGATTAGCAAGTCTTATTTTAAACAACATGATCATGGCACATAATCCCGAAGGAACAACAGGCTCTGCAGCCAGCAAGCATTCTGGTAGCAACCCATCAGGTTCATTACTACACTCCCAGAGAAACACTTCTAAACTGGTACAGTGAGTGGGGAAAGAACAGTTTCTCATTTACAGGATGCTGCCCAACAGCGTGAGAAAACAGACACTTTTTTTTTCTTTTTCGAGTGATGCAGAAAGGGGCCTGAGCGGGGCAGGGGTTAAGCACTTAGCTGCCCCTCATCTGCCCTGTAGGAGAACAATGGGGTTGACTGTTCCCATAAAGGTAACAGCGTCTGAGCCCCTATGGGGCAGTTCTACTCTGTCACAATCGATTCCCCAGCAGCAGGTATGGGGAGCTGTAACCAGGGGTTCCTGATTCCCTCTGTCCAGGGACAACAACCAGGGCAGGCCCAGTTGTGGTAAGACAAGCACGGAGCCCTCACAGGCCTGGACAGGGAAAGTGTGAGAGCTGGCCTGCTGTGGGCGGCCCTGTTTTCCACCTCCACGGGGCTTAGTCTCGCCAGATTCCTATTGCTTCCTGTCAGCAGAAAATATTTGTACTTTCCTCCTCTGACAGATTCCTGCTTTACATGGATCTGGCTTTGGGAAGCTTCACTGCATGTGTGTGGACACCGCAGGAGCTGACCCAACACAGCCACACCATATGGTATGTGCCATAGCCCTGGACAGATAAAGGTGCCGCCCCAAGACCAAGTTCCTTAGGCCTTTAAAATCAGTTCTGAGTTCAGTTCATACTCTAAGGGTGAAAAGACTGCTAAGGCATTAGCCGTGGTGGAAAATGACCTCAGATCCAAACAACAGGCCCGTGAAGTGAGCACCACCTCATATGGGGAGGTCCTCAGCATAACCAACCAGCTGGAACCCAAACAGTGCTCAGAAACCAGTGCTCAGCAACTCAGAGAGAGGGTGGAAGAGCACTGTTACCCAGAAGGTCCTCCTCCCCCCGCGCCAGTGCCACCAGCTAACCGTATAAACACAGATGAGAAAGAAATCTGCTCTTTAAACCTTTTCCTGAACGACAATAAAAACGTTCTCACCAAATCTCCAAGCCCAAATAATGCGTGAGGTCAAGAAAACTAAGGGCAAAAATGGGGCAAGTACTGCCTCGTGGCAGCAGAGAGCTGACGGGGCAACCCTGCACCACACCCCACACACAAAACCAACGAGGGCCAGGGCGAGGGCAAGGGGCACTGATCTGGAGCATAAAACTCAAACTTCTCCCGCTGTCAAGCCGACTGCAGCTAATAGCAATCCTGCCAGACAGAAAACGGCCCTGAGGTTTCCCAGTCTGGAAGTCTCAGTGGGAACAAACTGCCTCAGGTTTTTGTTTTTTATTTTAATTTTATTATTGTGTGTGTATCATCAAATCAGATCTGACTGGCACAGGAGGAGACTGGCCCTCCTTCTCCAGCGGAGCATCTGGTGGACTGCATCAGTCTTAACCCGCAACTTAAGGGGCATCAGACCCTCAGGAATCTGCCCTGGAGCACGTGAGAGAGTCATCTTCCAACATACTTGGTACATTCTAGCACCATCAAAACTCACTAGACAAGCGTTTGAATCGAGTACCATGTGACCCTCCAGTGAGTTTCTGAGGTTGTAATAATTTGGGAGGTGAGTACTCATCTTTCTCCCAAGGACTGAATGGTGAATTTGATGCACTAGAGATGTGCAGCCTATAGATTAGCAGTCAGCTCTCTGTAAAAGATTGATTGCTACTGTTAGGTACTGTTGAGATGGAACCAACCCACAGCTGACTCTCCAGTGAGTTTTCAGAGTCAGTAAATCACACAGGGGGAGACTGTCCAGCTTTCTCTTGCAGAGCAGCCGGGATTTGAATCACGTACCTTTGCCTTGGCAGCACAATTCCTTACCACTAAACCACGAAAGCAGAATAAATAAGCACACTTGGACTTCAACAAGAAGCCCAGCTAAGGAGACAGCACTGGAGGCAAGCTCACGTCCTGGCCTGATCCAGGCTGGGACTGAGCCTGGGGTAGTGCCCTCTGTGTGTCCCACGGCGATGCTCACAACAGCCACTGGAGTGAGTCTTTAATCTGGAGTTAGTCTGTAATCTCATCTCTCTCCCACCACCTCCATCATTCTCAAATCCTTCGCAAAATTAGCAACTTACATTTACTTCCCTCCTCCTCACCCCTGCAACTTACCTTTAATTGACTTATCATTGAAATAATCTTCTAACCCTGGGCTGCCTTGCGTATCAAATAGACTTTGATTGACTACAGACACAGTTAAAATCTCCTCTGTTGACATTTCCATCAATTCATCTTCACCATCCAAACTTGACAAACCAATCAGATCATTATTGTTGAATAAACTGGCTCGAATTTTCTCGATTTTGGCTCGGGATCTTATCTGCGTGAACAAAGAGAAGGGTCAGGATTTGAACAGCAACCAGCTGCTCTGTGCTGCCTTCTGCAGAGCCACTGTCTGTCTGTCTTTGGTGTGACGTGGTATCCCTCAGCTAACCCCCTAGTCATGACCTCAGCTGTAGTGCAGGTCTGTGAGCCCTTACCTCCACAACTGCGAAGCCTTTGATGGGCCGTGCGGCGAGGGGCTGGTTGTCCAGGGATGTGACCGTGTACATGGAGCCCACGTCAGACACTGAGGCTGTCTCGGCATTGTCCAGGGGTTCCCCGAGGCTGCCCAGGCTCCCGAGGCTGCCCGTGCTGCACAGGGAGATGTCGAGGCTCTCCTGGCTGGACACCACGTGGGGTTCCAGCAGGCCTGGTGGGATGGGCAGCTCGAGACCTGAGGGCAGTGGGTCCACAGACAGGTCACTGACCGTCTGTGAGATGCCCTGGGAGCTGCAGATGGAGGCCTGGCTGGTGGAGGCGGACGTGCTGATGCTCATGGCGGGGGTCAGGCTGCTGGACGTGCTGACCTCCAGGCTATCTGGGCCAGGGAAGCTGAGTGCCTTCTCTTGCTCGCCTTTCCTGTCACCACCCTCTGCCTTGTCCTTCGGCTTCTTGGGGTCTTCTTCCTGCAGTGGGATGTAGATCTCATCTTTGAAGACCCCGCCATGGGCATTGCAGGCCTTCCGGATGGCACCCCTGACAATGCCCTCGTCCAGGTGGGTGGGGATTCCAGAGATGACCAGCAGGCGGCTGTGGGCCGTCGGGCCGACCAGGGCCTGGCAGGCATCTGTGATAGCATCGCTCGTCACACCCAGCCCCTGCGGGTCTTTGTTGGTGAGGTGCCGGAGGATGATGAGCAGGGTGAGGGCCCGGTGAAACCAGAGCATGTCCTCAGGCTTGCCACCCCCGATGCTAAGCAGGGCAGGGTCTGACTCCGCAGTGCGCGGGGCCACACGTTTCCCGGAAGAGGCGGCTTTCTCTCGTTTCATCTTGACCTTCTTCCTTTTGGACAGAAGGCTGGGGCTCTGGGGCGTCTGTCCTGGAGAGGAAGACGACGAGGAGGAGGAGTCACTGAGGTTCGGGGCGGGGGTGGTGGTCACCCCGCTGGCCGTGACACTCATGTTGGTAGGAAGAGTGACTTCAGCGATTGCCAGGCAGCCCTCCATCAGCGCATGGAAGTAGGTGGAGAACCTGCCCTGGTCGGCAGCCACTGCTGGCCCTGCGCTGGTGCAGGTGCCGCCTGAGACCCAGCCCTGGGCCTCCTCATCATAGAGCTTGTGCAGCTCCGACTGCAGGGCCATCAGCATGGCCAGGCAGGGGTTGAGCTGGAGGGCGATGGAGGGGCAGAGGCTGGCAGGATGCTTCCGCTGCTCCAGGGCGTGCACCGTTCGCAGCAGCTCTGCCAGCAGGTGGAATACCTGCTCCTTCACGCAGGCAGCCATGTCTGTGGTCCACAGGAAGTTTCCTGAGGCAAGAAAACAGCGTGAGCATGGTGACCATTCCCTGAGCAGGAGCAGGGTCTGAGTCACCCTTTAAACCATTCCCCTGGCTCAATTCTCAGCCAAATAACAGACAGGCGTAGAAGGTGAATACTAATGACGGATGTATGTGCTTCCTAAAACAACCAACCACACAAGATCAAAAGGGCAGCACAGAGCTCAGTAGGCCGGGAGGGACGGGAGGGAGGAGGAATGGACACGGGAGACAGGGAGAGGCAAGGAGTGCTGCTATAGTTTGGGGGTGTTAGTCAGTGTTACACACCAAGAAGGGCAGGGACTGTTAAATGGAAAACCAGTTTGCTCTAAAAACTTGAGCCCAGATCAAAACATAAAGTTATTCTAAACATTAAAAAGAAAGAAAGATGCTGGAGAACGAGGGGCAATAATCTCTGCCTATATCTGTCAGATCTTATTTAACGGTACACACACACAAAATAATAATAAAAAATTTAAAAAAAAGAAAGGAGAGAAAGAGAGGTAGAAAAAGGTGACCGTTCCATGTTTATTCTGTATCAGAAGCGGCTGCTGGCATTTAACCCTCCCAACCATCCTGTGAGACAGCTCTCCGTTATCCATTCCCATTTCACAGATGAAGAGAGAGAGGCTCAAAGAGCCAAAGGACGGGTCCCAGAGCATGCAGCTCCCAGGGACAGAGCTGAGACTCAGGTACAGTGGGCTGGCTCTGCACCAGAACATCAGCCTGCTCCCACAGAGCAGCTTTATTTCCTGTCTGAAGAGGCTTCTCAGGAGACCAAATCCCAGCGGACTGCTACTGAGTGACCTCTAATTCAGAGACCCTGCAGGACAGAGGGGAGCTGCCTCCTATGGTCTCTGAGGCTGCCTGTCACACTGACTGCCCCATCGTTCTCCTGAGGAGTGGCTGGGGTTTCATGAGCAGCCCCGTTCTTCACTCATCACTGTGTTTTAGGCTGCTTGCTACTGAACAAATCCAAAAGCAAAGAGAATGCTGCTGGGTGAATGCTGGCACCTGGCAGCCTCCCCATTGGGTTTCCAAGGTGTCAACTTTGATGGGAGGCCAGCTCTCATCTGCATCTCTTGGAGAGTCTGGTGGATCTGGACTGCTTTCAGTTACCACCCAACTCCTAATCCACTGCACCACCAGGGCTCCATGTGATCAAGCAAGTTGGTCTAAGTCACTAGAATAGTGTTTCTCAAAGGTGGAAGATTACTATGGGGGAAGAAGGATAAATACACACTCTAATTTGATCAGACAGCAAAGAAACACACTGGAAACAGTTTTTTGGTTTGGTTTTTTTTTTCTTCTTGTTGTGTACCATCAAGTTGGATCCAAGTGGCACAGGAGGAGATTGCCCTTCCTTCTCCCGCACAGCATCTGGTAGATTTGAACCTTGTACCTTCAGGATTGCAGTGCAGCATCTTTCCACTAGACCACCAGAGCTCCCTAAATGGATTATTTTTTTATTTCATTCACTTTTTTCAGTTCTCTTCACTTGCCAGCAGGAAACCCTCACCTGGGGCTGGTACTGTTTTCAACGCCTTTGCCACACTTGCCAAGCTCCATTTTTAACAGAGCACAAGGCAGACTCAAAGTCAGACAAGGTAAACACAGCCTTTAGTTAACATTTTGTAACCGTGGTTCCTTTCTTGATGTTTTTTTCTTTTTTTTCACAGTTATCTTCTTATTTTGGCAAATGTAACACTAGTGATAGAATGTCCCTCCTAAGATTAAACATGAATTTAAATACAGGAAGAAAAGGAGTTGACTGCAATAAAAAATACTGAACAAGTAAGGGCTAAGATGCATGACTTTCTGCATGCAGACATCACAAGTTTGTGAATTTCTGGGAAGAACAAAATGGCACACATTTGTAGCAAGGTCCCCTTTGTAGTAGACATTGCTCTTAAATTCACACGTGTGTGTGTGTGTGTGTGTCCTGTAAAGAGGTGGATAATCTCTCCGTGACTCAAGGGTCCCGGACCTTAAGCCATCTGAGTCCTTGGTTATGAGTGTAATCACAGCGTGTTCTGCCCAGATGGTCTTGTACAGGGTCAAAAATGGACCGAGACTGCAGGGCTGGCCTGGCTAAGTCACTGAGAAACTCCGACAAAGTCCAGTGAGGGGCTAAGCTTGCTGCCCTTTCTGGCAGGGAACAGATTTGTGACTGTCATGGGCCACAGACTCTCAAACAGTCCATCACAGAGGACATCTGCCACTCTTCCACTCATTCAGAGGCCACTGGCCAACTGCTCACACCAGATCCAATATTGTACCCCCCGCTATCAGACATTGGTGGAGAAAGAATTCTCCAGCAAAACCTAACAGGGTGGCCCAGGAACTGATCTTGTTTACCTTGTTCCTCAGGTATGTTTCAGTTTTGGTTATTTTTTAAGTCACAGATATACTTTTAATAACTGTGTAATTCAATAGGGCATCTCCCCCATCGCTCCTAAGATTTCTTCTCTTCTGCTGCTGTGAGCATTTCTGCCTTCTCTGGATCATGACAGAATGCATTCCGTTTTTGGACTTCAAGAACTGAGTGGAACACTTGTCCTTGTCCTTCATCCATACATCCTGTAGAAGCCTCACATTCCTCTAGTATATAAGATGGGCATCATTAAAAGTCAGAATGACAAGCAAGGGTTCATGTCAGGATCCCTCAGCCTCCATGTGACCAGGGGCAAGCTTATTATTATATATTACTGTTATTATAATATATTATCTTCTTATTCTCACAAACAGACCCACCAGGGCCAAAGCCGACTTCAGCTCCAAACACATCCTCAGATGTGCCTGAAAAAACAAGAGTTGCTGGCGACATCTAAGGCAGAGAGAACTCAACACTTGTGAATTCCTGGCTCTTCAACATCTGTTATTTTTGGCCCTCAGGCTGGACTGAGGCCACGGGGGCTGAGTGACAGGATGCACTCTTCACGTCACTAGTCCCCCTCCTCTACCCACTCATTGGGTTTTTTCATTTGTCTGAATTTTGAAGGCATTTGTAACTTTTGGAAAAATGCATTCATAACACACACCGCAATCTCTTTTTCCTCCACTATTTCATTTTTGTGAAACTGTATTTTCAAAAGGTTGAGGGAATTGTACAGCCAACAACTATCATTTCTTACCCAGATTCTCCCAAGATTATATTGCTCTACTACACAGCTTTCCACTTGTCCAGCCATTTGCCTGTCTATCTGTATTTCTTAATGATTTCAGAGAGACTTGCAGGCATAATTCTGTTTTAATCCTTAAACATATTAATAATTAGTATCATTAATTAGAGTTCAATACTGATTTCAAGGGTTTTTTGGTGGTAAATTAATAAGAGGGTGAACCATGCACATTGTAAGTTTGAGATACAAATGGACCCTTTCTGAAAGGATTCAAAGAGCCCTGGTGGCACTATGGTTAAGATGCTGGACTACTAACCAAAATGTCAGTTGTACGAAGCCCAGCTGCTCTGTGGAAGCGACAGGGCAGTGTGCTCCTATAGAGAGTCCCTTCAGTCTTGGAGAACCAATGGGTCAGGAATGCTGTCCTACAGGGCTGCTGGGAGTTGGAATCTAGCTGATGGCAGGGAGTCTGAGTTTGGCTGAACCACTCAAGGGCTACGAGTATCAAATACCTGATTTTGCATCATAGTTCATTCTTTACCCTCGAGGTACAGGAATGGTATCAATCTATTTTTTAAAAGTAAAAATTGAGATACAAGTAATCTTCTTTCATGATCAACTGTTACCTCTCAAAAGAAGAGAAACAGTCTGCAAATCATGGATATGAAGTTCACACCCTACAATGAAATCAGCCCCCAGTCCAGGGTCTAGTCTGCAGCTGCCTGAGCAAATGTGCCCTCTGCCTGTGTCACTCAGTAAACTCTGCAGGCCGTGACAGCCACCCTGGCCCCTTCATTCTGGAAGGTAGGGATGGGAGCCTTACCTAGCAGCTCTACTACGTGCAGGAGGACAGACGTAGGGATACTGTCAGGCTCATCTTCAGACTTCCCTTCACCGTCCTCTGCTCTCCAGGACAGCAGCTGCTCAGCAAAGGCCATGGCCAGTGGGAACTCCAGGGGCAGAGAGTGCAGCACCAGCACAGCTCCAGGAGGTGGAGAAACCCCTAGAAGAAAGAGCTGCCTGAGAAAATGGCCTGGCAGGTGCCTGGACAAAAAAGGGCGGAGACACCTGTCCAGGTGAGAGGAAACGCAAGGCCAATGCTCCAGACGGAGTCATGGGCCAGGTGCAGAGAGGAGGCAGGGCATCGCCTCAACCGCACACAGTGGTGTGACAATGGGATTGGGGGCAATGTGGGGAGGAGGGAAGAATGATCATCCTCAAGTAGGGAGACACTGACCAGCTGTCTGATCTAGACTGGGAACCCAAAGACACAGTGAAAAAAGGGGTTCATCAAGCTATTATTCCAAGTGTGGTAAAGAGAGCTGCAGCTCTTTGGACAGCTGTTATCCCAGAAGCTGTAAGAACATTAAGCTTGGGCCTAGCCAGGAGACCAGCAAGGTGTTCCTAAGACTTAAGGTACTTCCAAGACGATGGCTGTGGATTCTTTATTATCTCCTGCCATTTTCATGCTTTAAGTCTGACCCAAACTGCTAACAAATGAGAGCAAAAACATTGCCAGTCCAGTCCGTCTTGTGCCTTACACTGTCCCCAAACCCACGACAAACATCACGGTCTCTGGAAGATGAGGAGGAACCATGTAGGGTGACTACTGGTGAATGTGAACTAGGATGGGAACCTTGGTTTTTAATAGTGTTTAAAAAACTAAGCCAGCACAGGCCAAGTACTATCCTCCTCTACAGAAGAGGAACCAAGGCCACAGGACAACCAAGATTTTTCAGCAGTAACCAGAATATCGAGACATGTCATCTCATTTCACTCCCGAAAGGGGCAATGTCTGAAGGACTGGCCTGTAGGGAAAGTCAAAGCCCACTGCGGGGGCTGAGAGTTTAAACACACCTTACAACGTCTCTAGCAAACTGTCTTAGTCCTTGGGGGACCAGAGAAGAATAAGGGTGCCTGAGATCATGTCTTCTCTCTCTCTCTGTGTCTACTGAGAAACGGAGTCAGGGGCAATGGTAAAAGGAGCAGGCACCCCAGCACCAGGATCTACAGAGGTGCAGCCCTTGTGTATCCTAGAGCACCAGGGCTTCATAAAAGACTGCGGGGAAAGGAGACAAAGCTGCTTCCCAGCCCATGCACGCTGCTTCCCAATGAGGGAGCAGCCACGCCCTGGGCTGCTGCCCTGAAGAGCCACTGGCCTCACTGAGAAATCAGGAGGCAGCCCGACAATGAGGCTGCTCTGCTCAGCTGACTCTACAGTGATGCATCCTGGATCAGGTCTGTGAACAGAAAGGCAAGCCCCACTAGAGGCCAGCCAGTACTCGCCAGGCCTTCCTCGAGCGAGAAAACAGGTCCTGGCAAGCACTGCTGAGAAAACACGCCATTCCAAGCAGTACTAGTCTTTATAGATAGCAAACCGGACCTAGCCAGGTCCGAGGTGCTCACTACCTTCAGGAAGGAAAGAAGAGCCTGGTCCCACACCATTCTGTCCTCAGCTGAGGGCTCATTGGAGATTTACCCAGTTTGATGTGGACCTTGTCCGTGGAGAGGATCACAGAAGGATACTGATTGGTGGTGGGGGGCGGCGTGAGCCCAGTGTTGGCTGGAGATGCATCCCGCGGGTAGCAGACGGCCTCGATGAGGTTCAGCTGACCGTTACGCTTGACTTTGTGGCCCAGTCCATACACCAGCACGCGTGCCCACGGCGCCTTGTACAGGGAGGAGCTGCACACCAGGGGAGTTAGTCAGGACACACTTGGTGACGAGAAACTGGGAACAGAGCATGGCTACTACATAAGAGTCCCTGTACATCATTCTTCAGAGCGTAACTTCCAAAACTGGTAAATGTGTGCAGAAGCTCAAGTGATTTGCAAACACCACTGCTCTGGGCTCCGTGGAGTGACCTCTAAGTCACAGGAACCCTGGAGGACAGAGTACTGCCCCACAAGGTTTCCAAGGCTGCAAATCCTTACGGGGACAGATTGCCAGATCTTCTCCCTTGTGGAGCAGCTGGAAGGTGCGAACCACTGACCTCTTAGTTAGCAGTCAAGTACTTCACCAGTAGTGCCACAGAGGAGCCATTTAATACCCCTGTGGTTGTTAGATGCTGTCAAGTATGACTCATAGCAGCCCTGTGAACAACAGACCTGAACCCTGTCTTGTCCTGTGCCACCCTCACCATTTAAAACCAAAGTGGACATTAATAAAGAAACCCATCTGAGCATTTTCCTCTTAGTTTCAGCATAATCAGGTTTCCTTCTCTTTCCCCACCCTCCTCCGGTGAGCAGGCGGCCACTTACTCTTTGCGGAATCCAGACTGGCTTTCTTTACAAGATACCACGACAAAAGCTGCCCCGGGGAAATTAACATCCATGTTGACTTTGGACTCAGAAATTGGGAATTCTTCCGAGGGGAACTGCTCCGGAGCTGTCTGCAGAGACATTCAATCAAGAAAGCCATGGGTAAGATGGGTGGGTACTCCTGCATTCTCTCATCTCAGGAACATGGTTGTGACAGAATCAGGACAGAAGAGCACTCCCCGGGATGAGCCAGAAAAGCATCCACAGACAGGACTGGTGTGGCTGGGGACTCGGTATCTCCACAGGGACTTGAGATTGCCTGTGGGTGCCTTGCCGTTTACCTGCAGGAAGGCGCAGACCTGCTTGGTGAGCTCTAGCAGGCTGTCCTCACCCTGATGCAGGGTGCGTGTGATGGCCACGCTGAGCCACTCACGCAGGGTCTGGGAGTTGCCCTGGTAGAAGAGATCTGTGGCCGAGCAGTTCTGGGCATGGATGCGGTGCTGCAGAGACTGTGCCAGGAGGATGGAGCTGGAGCTGATGGTGCCATCTGCGGACAGGGGAGAGCACACCAGTGCACAGGGCCCAGGGCAGCAGTGACACTGGATGCTGGGTAAGGAAATGAGCAGCAGACCCAGAGACAACCAACCTTTGCAGTGGGATACTCCCAGGGCATTCCATCACTAGTTTAGTAGCAAAGCCACTTCCTAAAATAAAACCTTAAGTAGAAGCCTCAAGTTTCTTAAAGAGATAAAAATAGGGCCAACTGCCTAGATTTTGGGGCTCCCAGTGTCTAACTCATTTGACCATTATGGGGCAGCACCAGGCAATATTGGATCAGACTGTGTAGAACAATGTATTGGTTGGATCATCACAGCAAAACTCTTTGTCTAAAAACACTCTAAGCCTCCTGCGGACATATTTCTAAGTCTCGAGGCCAATCGCTGGAGAAGGACATCATGTTTGGAAAGGTAGAGGGTCAGTGTGAAAGAGGAAGAGAGGGACTGGCAGTGACTGTGGCAATGGGCTCAATGTGCCAGAGATGGTGAGGCTGGCTCGGGATAGGGCCAAGTTCAGAGCCACTGTTCATAGGGTCATTAAGAGTCGTGGTCGCCTCGACCATAAAGCAGCAGGAAATTCTCATGGTTAGTTTACTACAGCCACTGTGGTGGCAAAGTGGTGAGAAAGCACGTGTGCAGACACACATAAACACACAGGTACACACACGCGGGCTGAGGCAGCATCGAGCTGATGGATGCATCGAGCCCGAGGCAGCCATCCGCTGGCAGTGTGGCTGATGGGACTGAGTGGCCACCCTCCTGCCCCCATCGTGGATGCTGGGGACCAAGGTTGCAGCTTTAGGGCAGAATGGCAGAGGAAGATCAGAGGGACTCCTCGGTCTTGAGTCGGGCTGAAATCTGATTGGTCACTTGGTGTCCACCAGGAGAGAAAGCACACACTTGGTTTCTACTCTCATGCCAGTGCATGAAAACAGCTCTGCCTGAGGGCTTACTGATCTAATGGGTCGCCTTTGGAAGAGTTTGAACACAGGAAGTTTTCAATGCTGAACAGAATGCTGGTGGTAAGAGCACAGTGATGATATTTCACAAACAATATGCCACTTTCCTTGAAGTACAATTAGCTTGGGAAGCTTGACAAATGCTCCACAGACTGTCAAAGTGACTAACACACTGATCACCTGACACGGCGTGGCATGGCTAAGGTGATCCAGGCTGTCCATGGGTGCACAGCCTCCTCACGTGGGTGGAGGTGAACCCTGTCTCAGGTGTGTTCCATTCAGGGTTGATTCCTACAGTGTCTACAGCAAGACCAAGCTTACCTGGGAGGGGAGGAGCAAGAAGCTGATTGGACAGCAACTGAAGGTGCTCCAAGGTGATATCCCGGATGGCAGGAATGTGGAAGAGGCGGGTGAACAAGTGAGGCAGCTTGGGGGCAAAGATGTTGAGCAAGGCCATGCGGCAGTAGAGCCTCGCCAGTGCGGCCTCACATCGCAGCAGCTCTCTGCAACAGAAGAAGAGAAGGGAAGGCACCTTTCCAGGGGAGACGCCGGGTACGAGGGAGGCACGCAGTGCAGGTGTGGCTCCCATGGGTGAGGGCCACATCGCAGGCTTCTCTTCCAGCCTCACGTTCTGGACCCCAAGTGAGACACATGGGTTTTTTAAAGCTACATTTAGTTCTGTTTTGTCCCCTTCTCAAAAATCCCTCTGGAAAGAGAATAAAAGTAGTACACTGATGTTCAGAGCAGAATTGCTCACCATCACAAAGGTTAGGGCTAGGGCAAAAGCTCAGAAACATGATCTACGGAATAAAGGCCTGACGCAAGAGACCGTATACTGCAGGATTCCATTTATATGTAATGTCCGCAAATCCATAGCGACAGAAGAAAGTCTGGAGGCTTTGGGGCAGTGTAAAGAGGGGGTGAGTGGAAGACGAGCACTGCTGAAGGAGGGGGTAGCTGGGGGACACAGAAGACACGTCACTGAGGGCTCCGAGCAGGCTAACCGTCTGTGTTCTAGCTCAAGGACACTTCTGGGAATGTCTGACTCGGAGAAGTGAAGTGATCTGATGGCGATGGTTAACAGATCACTCTGGCTGTGGTGAGGAGAACAGCTCTGAGGGGAGAAAGGAGCGGCTGGGCATGGAGAGGAGACACATGGAGAGTGAGTGGGGACTGATCGGGAGGAGTGAGGGCTGGAGAACTCGTGTCCCCTGATCACAATAAGGGGACGGTGAGAGTGTGAGGACGCAGTGTGAGGCAAAACCCCACCTTTCCGCTTCCTGTGCTACATTTAAGGTGCTTATTAAACGATCCTTTCCTCTACTATGTGAGGACTGAGTCTGGATTAACCTGTCTCTGGCTCCACTCTCCGGTACCTCACAAAAGCACTGTCATTGACATGTGACCCCAGAAGCCAGATACATCTGGACTGAGGGTGCTGAGGAGGAAGAACATTCTTGGTGGGTGACCCTAGCTTCAAGGCTTCCCAGAATGCAGTGATTCTGGTGACTGGCAAGTCTCCTGCTAGGGTCCCCAGAAGCTGTGCCTGTGGGGTTGCTACTGGATGAAGTGGCTCCTGTTTGAGATCTGTAGCTGTTCAGCTACCATGTGAACCCTTCCCTGTGACAGCTCTCTCATGCCTGAGCTGCAACTTGGGAAGAAGGTCAGAGACCAGCTCCCGAAAATGTGTGGACAGTGGAGATGACCACATGGTGCTGCCCCCGGGCTGTTCCAATCTGGGCAATGTGACTGTCTAACTGACCATAAGATCACTGAAATGGTGCCATGCAATAGCCAAAGGGAATGCCAATGAGGTGGCTAGACATAGGCATCTAAAGCTCCAGCGAGAAGTCAAAGCTAGAGAAAGAATCAAGTTAATAAACATCTCAAAATTGATAACCTAATGGGAGATTATGGTGACTGATGGCTGGCAGCATAAAAGATAGGGAGCTGTGGTGGCTTACTGGTAAGGAGTTGTGCTGCCAACCCAAAGGCAAGTGGTTCAAATCCACCATTTGCTCTGTGGGAGAAAAATGTAAAATTTCCTCCCATGCCATTTACAGTTTCTGAAAACCCACTGGAGAGTCAGCTATCAGGTGGCTCCAACTCAACACTGCACAACAACAGCATGAAATCCAGTTTATGAAAACATCTCAGCTGGGAACACTCTTTGTTGTTCTATTTTTCCTCTGAATTGCTGCAGGGATTTGTAACAAATCAAGGAAGTAATTCCTAAGGGAATGAGTCCAGGTACAGGGGAAGGAATTTTGCCAAGTTATAAGCAATGGAGTGAGGGCAGTGGGGAGGCAGGTGCCTTTAGCACTTCCGCTTCTCTAGAGAACTCTGGACGGTGAAAGTTTGCAAATTTCTGTTGTCATCAAGCAGACATTAAGAATACTCAATTAGCCAGCAATATGAGCTAACTCACACCATACCTGGACATCCTAGCTCTTCTCCCATCTTTTATGCTTTATGGGTTTCCCACACCCTGCAACTGCCAGTCACTCTTTGTCTCCACACTTAATAGGACTGCCTGTACCATACCCACTGCCACAGTCATTTCCAACTCACAGTGATCCTCCAGGACAGAACACAGCAGGATTGCTGAGGCCATCTTTCTCCTCTACTGTGGATAGTGGATTCAAACAGTCAGTCTTGTGGTCAGTAGCCCAACACTCAATGCACGGTGCCACCAGGGCTCCGACTGTGGCACAAGCCGGAGGACACTGGGCACCCTAACTGTCCTTCTCATCCTCTCCCACTTCACTGTTACCACGGTGAGCTGCCTTTCTCCCTCAGCTCTCGGCTTGAACGCTAAGCCTCCTATCTTCATGGCAAGACTAATGGTTTGGGTGGTAAAATGCAACTGGTAGATTGCTGTGGCCCATTAATAAGAAGGTTCACTTTTACCTGTGGATTTGAAGGTTGGTATTGTCCAATGTGACGAGGCCATTGGTGGCAGTCCTACGGTAGCCTGCAGGGGGCCTTTCCAACATATCGATAGGGTACCAGTATCGGACTAGCACTCCTTCACTGCGGAGGTATGTTTCCACCTGCACTAATTCATTTACCTATGACAATAAAAGGGAAGAGCTTTTCATTAATTTAAATTTTTTAAAATTCATTTTTATTATCTTTTTGTGTATACCGTCACATCAGATCTGACTGGTACTGGAGATTGAACCTCTTTCTCCAGCAGAGCATCTGGTGGATTTGAACCGCACACCTCTGGGATTGCAGTGCAGTTTCTTGCCACTAGAGCTCCCTGGGAAGAGCTTTTTGTTTTTACAGCAATGATTGTTTGCCAAGTTAAAAAAAAATTACACACACACAGAATTTATATGTAAAATATACACCTTTTTTAAACTTCAGGCTTTTGTGTTTATTATTTGTTATCTCACTGACATTACACAATAAATTAGCTGGAAAGGAATTTACAAATTCTGAAACATAAAAAAGCTAAGTTTAAACTATATACTTAAAACGCCACAATATAAATGAAGGAAATAGAATGAAAATGAAAGTGCACAAAACACAATGTACATGGACGAAACACAATGTATATGAATGATAAAAAATATTAATTAACAAACCCCTATATACTTATCTGAATAAAGAAAAAAGTAACATTAAGAGGCATGGAGGTATAAATAAATCCTTACATATAAGTGCATCAGTTAAAAAAGTCATTTCAGTTGGAATAGAAAAATGAATGTCTACAAGCAGAAACTTAGAGAAATGAAAGTATACAAGTTCTAACACATCTGCTTAGTACTGAAAGTGGGCTAGTTTAGCTGTTAAAATACATATAAGAGGACTCTGGATTCATTCAGAACTAAGAAATTGAAAGAGAATAGTTGCTACATTGCAGCACACATTGTTGCCAAGTAAAACGTAATGTTATTTTATGTCAGTATTTTTTTTTTATTTTTAAGCAGGAAACCTGTCTGATAATGCTACTTTATTGCACAGGAGTGCATGCATACACATTCTGGATTCAAATGTCAATGTTATTTTTACCTAGCTATTAATGTTTTGTTTGCTTCTGTGGTTTTTTCCCTTTTATATTGGTTTGCATACAAAATTTGTATACATTGTGTTTCACACTTTCCTTCATTCACATTGTGTTTTATTCCATCAGCAGAGGGGTGAGGAGATGGTCTATAAAATAAATCACCACTGAACTATGCCCACCATTACCTCATCTTTTCAGGTCCCTGCCAAATCTTACTCATTTCCTTTACCCCCTCCCTCCACCTATCAAATTATGCGACCCTGTGATTTCTCCCCTGCCCCTCTCAAAAAAAGCAGATTTTAAAGCACAGTGGTACCTAACCTCATCCATATCTGTACTTTTAAATAGAGACCAAAGTTCAGATCTCTTTGTATGTAGTGACAGGTTTCAACAAAGATTATTTAGTCTAATCTGTGCATGATTTACCAGCTTTCCTTGCATGAAAAATTATTCAAGCACTAGGATGAGTCTGCAATCCCAGGCTCATCATTTCATTGTTTACAAAAGGATCCTTTTTCCCCCCAAGAAACCTTTTGCTTTATTCCATTCCTCTCTGCTTTTTCCCCACCTTACACTCCTTAAAGCCTTGCATAGACCTTTAACCTTTAAGTGGGCTCTGCAAGAGGGGGAAGAAAACTATGACTCTAGTTTAACACATCTGTTTTAAAAGATAAGGAAATTAAGATTCAGGGAACCAATGAGGCAATGTCATAAAAATCATGGAAAAATGACTCTGAATGTGTCTTAACATAAAGGAATCATGACAATGACGGATTATCTACTCATTAAGGACAAACCTTGGACTGCCAAGAAAATGAGTGAGTCTGTCTTGGAGAGGCTGAAACTAAGTTTCTCCTTGGAGGCTAGGATTCTGAAGCTCAGTCTCATATACTTTAGGCACATGGCCAGGAGGGACTGATCCTTGGAGAAGGACATAATGCTCTGAAGGGTGGAGGGACAGCACAGGAGAGGAAGACCTCCGTAGGTGTGTCAGTCAATGAGACTGGCTCAAGACAGAGGAGGTTTCAGAGCTGCTGTACACAGGGTCACTATGAGTCCCAGGTGACTTAACGGCATACAACAACAACAACAACAAGGACAAACACTAAGTCAGTTCCAATTTATAACAACCCTATAGGACACAGGAGAGCTGCCCCAAAGGGTTTCCAAGTCTGTAGGGTTTGACAGGTTGGTAGGTTTGAATTGCTGACTTTTTAAGTAGCATCCAAAGGCTGCTGAATCACTGACTGGCCTACCAGGTTCCTTTATGAAGGACAACAGGAGGGGTTATTTCCTCCTGGAGCTTGGTGGACACTATGCAAAAACACAGCTTGAAAATGGCTGTGGCCAATATCGCACAGTATACGGTGGTGTAGTCTGAAGGACCTGTTGGCATCAAGCGCTCCGAGCCTACTATCTATCACAGGTCTTGACCTTTGCCTGTGGGAACACCAATTATCAGTCAGTTGGCCTGGCAGCATTTTCACTTGGCTTCTTCTTCCCTAACTTGAAGGGCAACCTTTATGTGCCAACGTTTTTTTTTTTTTGTTTGTTTGTTTTTTATGGTATGGTCAGTCTGGGTATGAAAGTTTCAACAGACGTGAAAAGTTATTAACTCACTGAATCAACATCTAAGACAACTCCATGAAGCCCGAAGGTTTTCAGCATCCCTCGGATGGCAAATTTCGGCAGAGCGGTTCCAACTGTACTGCTGGCTACGTTATTGCTGTCTGGAGAGCGGGTCACTACCGTGAGACCTGTGGAGAGCCGAACAAGTTATTTTTTTGGAGCAAGTACCATTACCATCTTGGGATGTGCTATTCCAGGGTCTAGAATAGCTCTTACAGCATCTAACACCAAATATAAACCTCTGTTTAGTTATAATCAGAATGGGATAGGGCTCATTGCTAATACAATAAAATGTTCTACAGACACAATTCAGTAGTAAAAAGACAGATAATCCAGGTAAAAATGGGCAAACGGCTTTGAACAGATATGTGTCTAAAGAGATATGAAAAGATGTTCAATGCTATCATTATTATGGAAATGTAAATCAAACCAGAGTGAGATGCCACTTCACACTCACTGGGAGGGCTGTAATTAAACACGAACAACAAAACCTAGGGAGGATCTGGAGAGAGTAGAACCCTCAGACACTGGTGGTGGGAATGCAAAATGGTGCAGCCTCTTTGGAAAACAGTCGGGCAGTTTTTCAAAAAGTTAAACATGGGGAGCTCTGGTGGCCTAGTGGCAAGGAGCTGCAACTACAACCCCAGAGGCGCACGGTTCAAATCCACCAGATGCTCTGCCAGGGAAGGAGGGACAATTTCCTCCTGTACCAGTCAGATCTGATTTGACGGTACACTCTCTCTCACACACACACACACACACACACACACACAAATTAAACATAGAGTTGCCATATGACTCAGTAACCACGTTGAGAATATATTTTCTTTCTTTGTACAAGAGAAAGAAAAATGTATCTACACAAAAACTTGCACACAAATGTCTACATAGTATTATTCATAACAATTAAAAAGTGGAAAACAACCCAAATGTCCCTAAATGGACAAATAAAACATGGTCTATCCATACAACAGAATATTACTCGGTCATGAAATGAATGAAGCACCACTAGGTGCCACATATGGTTAAATTCTGGAAGCAAGAGTGCTCATGAAAGATGCCAGACACACAAGTGTATGGAAGGTACAGCTGATTCACTTCTGTGAAACGTCTGGTAGAGGCAGGGAGCCTACACTGGTCTCTAGGGAGGAGGTAAACGGGGAATGACTGCTAAGGCATACAGGGTTTCTTCTTGGGGAGGAAGGCTCTGGGCTACCCAACTTGAATGTACAAAAACCCACTGGATTTTACCTTTTAGAAAGGTGAGTTCTGTAGTATGTCAACTTATATTCCACAATAATAAAGAAATAAACCCAAAAAGGGAAGTGCTACTCCTGGCCTGCCTGTGGGATTCTGGTGTTTTTTGGTTGGTTTGGTTTTTGGTGGGTATTTTTTTTTTTTGGTATTCTACTATTTTTGTGCACCTCATCTCGTGACTCTAAGAATGAGTGATTTTAATTTCTCCTTTTTGTGGTTTCTGTAGTTTCCTCATTGCTCCCCAAATGCAATCTATGAAGGAGGCCTGGAGGTGTAGTGGTCACTAGTCAAAAGATTAGTGGTTCGAACCCACTGGCTGCTCTGCAGGAGAAAGATGTATTGGCCTGCTTCTGTAAAGATTTATAGGGGCAGCTAGTTCTATCTTGTCCCACAGGGTCCCCAGGAGTCAGAACCAACCCAGTGGCAGTAGGTTTTTAGTTTATGCAAAACACGCAGAATGAAAAGATTTGCTAAACATATATAACATAGACTGTGACAACTGAACCATTTCTAAGTGTACAATTCAGTGAGATTAATGAATTACATTAACCATCTTTGCGACTATCACCAATAATCCCAAACCTTTTTCATTACCCCAAAAAGAAAGATGCAACAGACTTTGAAAGAAAAAAAAATAAACACATTCTATTGAAGTTGGAATAAGCATAGTAAAACCATGTCTAGCAAGTATATCACCTCTGCGGACTGCGCCCGAGGGCTGAGCCCAAGGGCCTCTCTGGCTTGCTCATTTCCTGTCCTGTCTCCTACTTTTCTCACTTGAGCTCTGGGAGTGTGGGCACTACCACCAGAGGGGGAATGAGATGAACTTCCACCGCTGCTGCACCTTGCTGCGGCTGGAGGCCTCACTCGGAAGCTCCTATGTGAGAATGTGGGGTGATATCTGATCTCAGACAAGTCATCCTGGAGGAGGATGCATCACCCCATGGAGCCAGCAGCTGGCTGGCACAGACTTGTGCTTGGGAAAACCTCAACTTCTCATTTCTTAGGACACATAACATGATTGAAGAAGCAAGCAGAACCTTTCCGAACTTTGTCAACCGTGAACTTGTTTGCTTCGTCTTTGATGTCCTCAATGGTGGGAAGGTAAAGGTCTCTGGGGATGCCACCATTCTCCTCGTAGAGAAACTCAACAGTCTGTCTGGCGATATCCACCATGCCTGGAAGAAACAGCAGCTCTGGGTAACATAGGATAGACTCTAGTGACCAACTGTGTTAAATACTTACACTGGAACGAGAGACAAGAGAATTTCCCAATAAGGTCTGTGGGAGCATGCAACCGTTTGGGGGAGGTGATTAGATGGGGTTACCAAGTGTGATGTGTTCCGGCTTAATGCTGAACTTCAGGAAATCTCTCTCACAGCAATACAATCACATATGGGCAAAGGTACATGCACAACACTCAGGGCACAGTTGGTAAGAAGAACCAAAAGTTGAAGTGTTTACCAATATTCATCAATAATGGATGTTCTTTACTACTCTCTCAAACCCTGGTCTTGCTGTAATACAACGGTGTAGTGATTATCTGAGCAGGATTTATAAGAGGGTTGTAATTGGAGAGGGTGCTTAGGAAAAGAAGTGCCAGGGAGAGGAAAATGAGAAATTGTATCCAGCATTACAAAAGTATGCAAACATAATTTGTAAATGACTAGTGGGGAGGAAAAAAATAAACACTTGAACCCATCTTCTATTGCCTGCCTAGTAAGCAGGACTTTGGGCCTGCTGGAGCATGCCAGATATAACTGGGCCCAGGAGCAGGGTTGTATGGACCTTCTAAGCAGGACGTGATAGCAGAGTGGGGTATCTCATCACAGAGCAATTCTCAGGGCACGTGGAGACCTCTCCATTCTCCTTTCAGCCTGTGCCGCTGCTATATGGAGTGATTTGTTTTTGGAAGCTTAGTGTTTTAATCAATAGAGTCCAATTGGTGGCCATGGTTCAAGGCAGGATCTTGCTGAGAGAACGCCCTTGGCAAGATGAGATCAAGTGCTCGGGGGGCTTTTGGCTGAGTCATGAGCAGGAGTGGTTCATCTGACTCTGACCACCCTACTCCCTGATAACTGAATGCCTGGCTCTCTGGTGCATGTTTTCCCTTTCCTAAACTGGAAGTCAGGAGAATATAGTGGCTTTGGTATGTAGGGTGCTGTGTTGCTAACTTAAAGGTCAGGCCTCTCTGGTGGTTAAAAATCTACCAGCAGCTTCTTGGGAGAAAGATGGGCAATCTCCTTCCACTCGATTTACAACCTTGAAAACCCAGTAAAGGGCTAGCTGAGTCAGTTCTAACTTGACAATGAGCAAGAAAGGCAAGCAGAGGAAGAAAAGAGACCCCTGGGCACAGACATTCAAAACAACTCCAGAACAAACAGCTGAAAAGAAAAGACAAAAACAAACAGAAACCTTAACCCTAATTATAAGTGGAAGAATACATGGTACAATAAAGGCAAACAGCTCAATGGACACAGTAAAAAACTTCCATCCAAGTACTGCATTGTCTCTCTTCCTCTTTTCTCTCTCATGGCAGGCAGTAAGAAACACCAGCCTCCCTGAACAAACAGTGTTTCTTATTCCCAAATTTAAGTCTGCTTTTGTCTGGTTACCTCTGGGTCTCCTATTATACCCCATGTTCATAAAGAGGCCAGAGAAGACAGGTCACTCAAGCTGCAATGCTTGATTCTAATCTCAAGGAGGCGTGTCTGGGTATTCCCAGCTTCTCCCACTGGAACGCAAGCTCTACACTGTTTCCAGTAGACATCTCAGTTCCTAACACAAGGCTCAATACCCAGGAGGCTCGTGAAGGCACCATGAACAAGTACAAGAAATCAAGAACAAAACACTAAAAATCAATGCCCTGTGTCAAGACTGTGTGGTGTCACCCCTCTGCTCCCACCCTGTCCTCTCTTAAGTTCCCATACCTGTTTTACTAGTTATCCTTCTATTTTTACAATAATGGTCTTATGCAGTATTGTCCTTAAGAGGTTGAGTTCACTCAGCATAATGCTCTCCAGTCTTTCCCTAGTTATGCAGTATTTTTTTAGATCATTGCTCCTGAGAGCTGCACAGTCCTTCATTGTATGAGAGGGGTGAGGCTGGGTAGGGGCAAAACCATAGGGTAGCACAATTTGGAGGGAGGTGGGAGGGGATGAAGGAAATGGGAAGGATCTGGTGGGGACCTGAAAAAGACAGGGTAATGATGGACAAGGTTCAATGGTGACTAATTTCGTAACACATAATGCATGGGAATGATTGTATGAAACACAATGTGAATGAAGAAAACTGTGAAATACTATGTATACTATGTGGGACTTCGTAAGTAAATCAATATAAAATAAATAAGACAAAAGACTGTGGCTTCAAGGCAGACAGTAACCAATGTGGCACTACATTTAACAAGTAAAAGTTGCATGAAAAGAAGGTAAGAGCTGTTGTGCACCGTCAAAGAACACAAGGAGGGTATTTTATTTCAGATGCCAAGAATGCATGGAGGAGCCAATTCTTCCAGGTCTAGCAAGTAAGATTTCACTGCTCCTTTGCTCGGGGTCCTCTGCTGACTTCCTATATCTTATTATTTAGTGTCTGTCACAGCTACTCTGACACATAGGAACACTATGAATGACAGAGATCGTGTGACAGCCTCCTTGCTGACTGTTGCAGTCACTGTGTCAATCCACCTTGTTGGGAGTTCTCTTTGACTGACTAAGTTGAAGAAAACACAGTCCTTAGGTAGACGGCTACTTCTCACTCCCTTCATCATTCTCCCCTCCAATCTCCTCCACAAAAGGTTCTTCAGCTAGAGTGACTTGGCCTCACTTCACTTCCCTAAACAATCCAAATTCACTTACACTGCTGCTTCCTCTTACAAGAGAAGAGAGCAACAATTAGGAAGACAGACAAGACAAGAGAATATTAACTACATGCCTGGGGCTCAGGTCAGGAGTTGGACTATGGCTCTAATAAGACAGCAGAAGCAACCATATCACAGTATAGGATATGCAAATATTCCCAATGTTGAGTGAAAAGAAAGATGAAGTGCACAGTTATAGGTTTGAGTTTGAGGAACAGGAACATACACACACACAATTAGTCCTATAAATAGAATGTGTTTATTGTTGATTGCCTTCAAGTCGAGCACGACTGGTAGCGACCCTATGAACAAATGGCCTAATAACTTTCTATAACTATCAACATTTATCAAAGCTCATAGAGTTTCCAGAGGCATGTTGCTTAGGAAGTGGATGTCACTCCTGCTTCTAATATGTCTAATATAGGATAATATCCAATATAGTACAATAGTATATTAGAATTCTGTCAAGTAATAAAATGGATGAGTTAGAGGATATTATGCAGAGTAAAATAACTTAGTCACAAGAACAAGTACTGTATTAGTACTCTATGATCAAATAGGAAGATTATGGTGGGGAGATTGTGGAGCGCATAAACAGACTAGATAGACAATGAACCCTATGTTGGGTAGAAGTATTGAAAATGAACCTGGAGCACAAGGACGAGTGGATTATATCTATACTGCAGTTAACAACTTGGAAAAGGATGTGTGTAACTGATGAAATGGGAAGGTGAAAGGGGAGGGGGAAGGAGAGATGGGGGGGTAAGGTAAAACAGAGAAGCTATACTTTTCAGGTGTTGGATGTTATTAAACACATGTATATATTCTGATTAGTTCAGGTCTCAATACAAGAAAAAAAGAACTACTCCTGGATCACTGATGTGTGTGGACTCAGCAGATATGTTTCTTAAGAAATAACAGTCTTAGGGGAGCTCTGGTGGCCTAGTGGTAAGGAGCTGCAACTACAATCCCAGAGGCACACGGTTTGAAGCCACCAGATACTCTGCCGGGGAAGGAGGGACAATCTCCTCCTGTACCAGTCAGATTTGATTTGACAGTACACTCACACAAAAATAATAATAAAAAAAAAGAAATAACAGTCTTTCGGTAATTTTTCTCTTTATAGTTGTTGTGTGCCATCAAATTGGAACTTACTCATGGCTGACCTTCCGGCAGCTTTCAGAGGCAGTTAATCACATGTTAGGAGACTTCCCACCTTTCCCTTGTGGAGCAACTGGTGGATTCCAACTGTCTGCCTTTAGGATTGCAGTGAAGCTTCTTACCACTAGGCCACCAGAGCTCCCTCCCTTTTTATTCAACCCTATCAAATCAACTGCCTCTGAATTATGGTATTAGTGAAGAATATTTAATATCCCATGGATTGCCAAGACCCAAACAAATCTGCCTTGGATAAAGTACAGCTGGAGAGTTCACTGGACGTAAGGATGGAGAGACACACTTAGGACATGTTATCAGGAGTCAGTCCATGGCAAAGACATCAAGCTTGGAAAAGGACAGGATCAGAAAAAAAGGGGAACCCCTTCACTAAGCTGGGCTCACATAGTGACCATAACAGCAGGCTTAAGAACAGCAGAGATTGTGAAGACAGCAAAGGGTCCCGGGGGCTGCTGTCCAGACAGAGCAACGGGTCACTGCATGGTTCAAGATCAAGAAAGGAGTGTGTTAGGGAGGCATCTTCTCTCCCTATCTTTTCGATCTTTATGCTGAACAGATCATTCTGGAGGATGGTCTTTACGAGGAGGAATGTGGCATCAGGATTGGAGAAAGACTCATCAACAACCTGCGTTATGCAGATGACACAACTTTGCTCACCAAAATTGAGGATGACTTGAAGCATTTGCTACAGAAGGTCAAGATCTATAGCTTTCAATATATATTGCATCTCAACATCAAGAAAACAAAGATTCTTAGCACTAGGCCAATGAGCAGCATCTTGATGGATGGAGAAAAGATTGTGGTTGTTAAAGATTTCATCTTGCTCAGATCCATAAGCAACATGCTTGGCATCAGCATTCAGGAAATCAAAAGACAAATTTCATTGGGAAAATCTGTTGCCAAGGACCTCTCCAGAGTGCTACAGAGCAACAATGTCAGTCTAGAGATTAAGATATACCTGAACCAGGCCCTGGTCTTCTCAATTGCTTGCTATGCATCTGAAACTGAACAATGACTAAGGATGACAGAAGAAGAATCAATGCCATTGAGTTGTAGTGCTGGAGAAGAGTACTGAACATATCATGGGCTGCCAAGAGAATAAACAGGTCTGCACTGGAGAGGGTGAAACCAGGTTGGCTCCTTGAAGGTAAAGATTTTAAAGCTCTGTGGGCATGCTGTCATGTGGGATCAGTCCTTAGAGAAATACATCATACTTGTAAGGACAGAGCCAGTACAGGAGAAGAAGATGCTAGATGTGAGCTGTATTGACACAGTGACTGTGGCAATGAGGTCAAGTATGGCAGAGACGGCGATATTGGCTGAAGACAGGGCAAAATTCAGAGCCTTTGTTCATAGGGTCACTATGAGTTGTAGATGACTTGACAGCACATAACAAGAGTGGAGGTCCATGAATTGGAGGCAGATTATAACAAATTACAGAAAACATTGTAAAGACTGAGAGTTCCAGAATATTTAATTGTGTTCATGCGGAATTCATGTATAGACTAAGAAGCAGATCACTAGAACAGAACAAGGGGATACTTCATGGTTTTAAATCAGGAAAAGTGTGCAATAGGGTTGTAACCGTTTATCAGACTTTTTCAATCTGTATGCTGAGTAGATACTCTGAAGAGCTGTTCAACATAAGGAATGAATGTGGCATCAGAGTTGGAGGTAGAAAAACAAATCTATTTTAAAGGAAAAATAACCAGAATGTTATTTGTAATTTGACATGCTATCAGGAGGGAACAGTCTCTTGAGAAGGACATCATGCTTGGTCGAGGAGAAAGCCAGTGAAGAAAAGGAAGACGGTCAAGGAGATGGACTGACAAAGCAGCTACAACAGTGGCTCCCACGGCAATGACCTGACCATGGAGCAAGGTGAGGCAAGGGCTGCATTCTGTTGTACACGGATGTTATCTAAGACAGAATCGACTCAACAGAGTCTAAGAACAATAGCCGTCCCAGGGCAAGAGTCAAGACAGGAGAAGGCTCAAAATCTTCGTAATTAGTTGCTATGCATCAGAGAGCTGGAAAATGACTAAGAATGATAGAAGAAGGATAGACGCCTTTGAGTTGTGGTGCTGAAGAAAAGTCTTAAACATACCATGGATTGCCAAGAAAACAAATAGGTCTGTCTTGGAGAGGGTGAAACCAAGTTTCTCTTTGATGGCAAGGATTTTGAAGTTCTATCTCACATACTTTGGAGAGACTGGTCCTTGGAGAAAGAACGACATCATGCTTGGAAGGGTGAAGGGACAGCACAGGAAAAGACCACCCTGGAGGACTTGAACTGATCCAGTAACTAGGGCAATGTGAGTAGGCGTGTCAGTCCGTGAGACTGGATATGGACAGGGCAGCCTTTAGAGCTATTGTACATAGGATTTCTACGAGTTTTATGCAACTTGACGGCACATAACAACAACAATAACAATCTCTGGATGTCAACCAGTGACATAAAGCTCACAGCAATGTCCTACGAGGAAGGGCAACTTGTCTAGTGGGAAAAGCAGTTCTGCATTTCAAAAGGTAGATGTTTTGCAAGATGAAGAATAGCCTTAAATAGAAATGAACCATCTGCACTTAAAGACTCATCAACAATTGTGAGGTAACTGGTTTGATTCTTAAATTTGAATTATTAAATAGAATTAAAATTTATGTTGTTCTTAGCTGGAGGAATGGTGATGATTTTGGGGGGCTAACTGGGGGAAGTTTCATCATCAAGGTCACACAATTGGTAAATAGTGCAGCTGTGACTACAGAGTCCAAAGCGTGAACTTCCAGCCATACAACTTCCCTTTATACCCAGCCCAGCTTCCTATCAGCAGCCCATCATCTCAAAACAATGAGTTAAACAAATGAAAGCCTAGCTATGCAGACACAAGTGCACAGACAGAGTCTGACAAAGGTAAAGAAGGTGCTCTTATGTCTGGCTCATGCCAACATAATTGACCGCTAGCACCCTTCCTGACTTATATTCTGATTTTCACCTGAAACACATCTTCAATTCATGAAGTGGGATCCTAAGGCAAATATAAATACAGACCTAGCTGCAAGGCACCCTTTATCTGGTCCAGGCCTGACTTTCGCTCAGCTTCATTGCGGAAGCGTCTTCGGATAGTAGGAAAAACTTTGGTCTCCCACGCCTTCACGAGCAGGGCATAGTGGTCTTCCTGGAAGGAGAGGGCAAGCACGTGATGAGGGAATCAGCCTCAGCTCTTCCCCTCCTAAGGTCTTTCCAACTCAAGGGCTGGTGATGAAATGCTGTATTCAATGTGCTACGTCTGTCCCGTGGATGCCCAGGGAGGGGTCAGCTAGACTGAGCAAGCTTCTTCTTTCCCACTAAAAACCACAGAAGCATTTATCTGATTCCCAGCCTTCCTGCTCAATTACTACCAGAGTACTTTGTTTCTGTAATACCTGGATCTCGACAATGCAAAATAGCCCAAGAGATACTGCCAGTGACATATGGTGTAGAAAATGAACACTCAGAGTCCCACGCAAAGACAATCACATAGCTGGAACTGTGACAACTTTCACCTCACACCTTTAGGTCAGTCATTTCTCATGGTTTGTCTTGGTCACTAGGGAGCCAGGGGAAGGGAAAACTTTAGTTCTCTCACCTGTGGGATGTCGTCGTCATCATCATCATCACTTTCATCATCTGCAATGGGAAGCGGGTGGGGGTCTGGCCCAGAGGTGATGAAGTTCTCATAACTGAGTTCTACTTTATAATGACAGGAAGTGTCACTGTCGTATTCTGTAACAAAGCACAGTGACAGTGCATTTTAAGCACAAGCAGCCTGGAAAAGGTATTTACTCTTGACAAAGTAAATTCTTTTATGTGACAGAAAGCACTCACAGTTTTGTGGGGGTTTTTGGAGGGGGAAGCACAGAGTCAAAGAATAAATGAATATCCATAATTACCCTGAATCCTAAAATAGTTCTTATGGGTAAGATTCCTTCAACTCAGAACTAAGGATTTAGAAAATTTATCATGAGACAGAATTAAACACTCTCAAGAGAATCTGCAAACCAGTATCCCCCCGCCCCCGCCCCAGGGCTAGAGGTGGCCTACAGAGAGCTGTCAGATGGTGAGTTAACTGTGGGATTTCCCCCCCTCATTTTATTATGAACATTTTTGTTCATAATAAAAAATAAAAAAGCTTTGGACTGCACATTAGTATACCTACACCTAGATTCAACAATAAGTATTTCATTATACTGCAGTGACCCTGTTTTAAAACTTCAAGTCACAAATCCAGAGATTTTCAATGGAATCCCAGGGTTCTGTCTGTAGCAATGGGGAGCCTCTTTCCCGTCTGTATAGCTCCACTGGCACAACCCAGGGGCAGGCCCCTCAAAGAGGGGAGCCACTTCCTATGCTACCACGCTTTCTCTGCTCTCTTCTCCTCTCTGCCCAGCCTGATGTCCAGCTTGCCAGCAGGCACCAGAGTGTGCAGTCCTGGCATGTGACGAGGATGCCTACATGAGGTGGATGTGAGGAATTCCCAGGAAGCAAAGGGGCTCTGGGAGACAGTGACTCACGCTGCTGAGCAGTTGCCACAGCGGCGATCCGGCATGGTGGCCCGTGAGTGCCCGGGTCTGACGCGATGCTGGTGCCAGCATCATTGTCACTGTCAGAGGCCATGGCGAAGGGTAGGGCCTCGAAGTTGGCGCTGATCTCTTCTGCCAGGTCAGTGCACAAGTCGGCAGCATTGCGGTGGGCCTGTCCTTCCGCATAGGCAAAAGGTCGGGAGCCAAAGTTAGCCCGCGTTTTGGTATTCTAAGGAAAGCAAACAAAAGGTTTGAAAGAAACCAAACCAAACCAAACCAACAAAAAAACCCCTTCATTTTTTTAACATCCTTGTGGAAAATTCACTGACTGACTATGTCACCAGAGTGGAGGCCCACGTGACCATGCACACTAGCCCTGCAGAGGGCTCTGCCTGTCTCCTTCCCCTCACCTTCCTGCCTTCTACAAGCACACACACTGCCTTCTTGTTTGCAACACCGTTCCTTCCACTTTGAACAGTCTTTGCCCTGGATCTGCCTGCTTAAGAACAGTCAGCATTCCGAACCCGGCTCTAACCCCTGCTCTTCAAGAAGAGGAGGAAAACATCAGATCTGCTTGGAAAGTGCTTCCACATTAAGGTTTATGATTCTTATCTGTAGCATTTGCTACATTGTGTGACTATGTGATTAATGTCCAACTCTCCCAAGGATTCTAATCTCATGAATGCAGAGGCCATGTCTGTTTTGTCATTGGGATGTCTCCAGAATTTAGCATTCTGTTGTTTAGGTGCTGTTGAGCCAAGTATGACTCAGAGCAACCCTATGAACAGTTTACTGAAGCTTGTCCTATACTGTACCATCCTCACCATTTCTCATTGTTGAAGTCACAGGGGGTCTTCCCCACCTGGGGGGACCCTCCATCTTTCCAAGCATGATATCCTTTTTTATGAACAGTCTTGCCTAGCTACACATCCAAAGTATGAAAGATGAAGCTTCGTCATCCTTGCCGCCAAGCAACGCTCTGGTCCCACTCTTTCCAGGATGTATCTGCTTGTTCTTTTGGGAGTCCGCGGGATATTCAGTACTCTGTTCCAGCACCACGACTCAATGGTGTTAATTCTTCTTGAGATGTGCAAAGAGCTGGAGTCATAATTTACAGCAGTGCTTGGCATATGTAGAGACTCAATATTTGAGGAGGGATTGATTACAATAGGTTGAGAAATGCAGTATTAAATTACTGACATCTTTAATTAATTTACTCAACAAATATTGATAAAAGAAGGAAGCAGAAGTATACTACAGGGCCAGATCAGACAAGGTCATCCTTTTTGCACTGTTGTTGTGTACTGTAGATTGGAACCCACCCATAGCTGACCCTCTGGTGGTTTTTCAGAGGCAGTTAATCACATGGAAGAGACTGCCCATCCTCCTCCCATGGTGCAGCTGGTGGCCTCGTACAGCATGTCTTCAGGATTGCAGCACAGCTTCTTGTCATTAGACCACCAGCGTTAACCTCTTTTGGCATGAGTCTGGCGTTTTTTTCTTTTTAAATTTTTTTTATTGTATTATTTTTATGTGTGCCATCAAATCAGATCTGAATGGTAACGGAGGAGACTGCCCCCTCCTTCTGCAGCAGAGCATCTGGTGGATTTGAACCACGTACCTCTGGGATTGCAGTGCAGCGTCTTGCCACTAGGACACCAGAGCTCCCTTGTTGTTTTTTTTGTTGTTGTTTTTTTAAAAAACCCTTTTCCTGTGGTTTAGGTGAAAGTTTACAGAGCAAATCACTTTCCTGTCCAATGGTTTGTCTCCACTCTGCTTTGTGACAGTGGCTGCAGGGCCCTTGGAAACAGCATTCCTCCCAGTGTTCCCTGTTCCCATTCATCCTTTTCTCCTGCTGTTGGAGTTTTGTTTTGGAGCAAATGTTGCCCTTCTGGTCTCATATGGCTGGTTGTCTTAAGCAGTATGTTCCTCTCTGGTGTTGCTGTTTGCTTTATAGACCTACTATTATTTGTTTACTTTACAGGTCTATCATTTGGCTGGAAGTTGCTTCATGGAGGGGAGGTTCAATTCTAGGCTCAAAAGGTGTCTAACAGCCACAGTCTCAGTTTGTTACTAAGAAAGTTGAACTCACTTAAATAGGCTAGTATTCCCTTTCCTTTTCATTAAAAAGGTTTTTTTTTAAAATAATTTATTATTTTTGTTGTGTGTGTACTGTCAAATCTGATCTGACTGTTTCAGGAGGAGATTGCCCCCTCTTTCTCCAGTGGAGCATCTGGTGGATTCAAACTGTGAGCCTTTGGGATTCCTTTTGTTATTTTTTAATTGTTGATTTGAGTGAAAGTTTAGAGAGCAAATTAGTTTTTCATTCAACTACTAAATTGATACACATTTTGTTTTATTATATGAATCTCAATACCTGCAAAGTAATCACACTTTCCCCATGTCCTCCCTGTAATTCTGATTTCCAGCAATGCCTCTCTAGTTTCCCTTTCTTCAGTAATACTGTGCTGATGCCTCCCCCAACTGGGCACTGTCTTTCCCGTTATCCATCTTTCTATGTGCCTGTTCCCAATTTTCTGGTTTTTTCCTTCTTCTCTCCCGTCCCAAGGGACCACTTCCGTTTTTTACTGTGCATTATGCATTACTATGCATAATGAGGGCCTGTATGATGGCTTGAATTTTCCCATCCCTTATGGGAACAACAGCTACGCAAAATCTGTTTCCCTCTCCAATGAAGATAATCTACCTTTTTTTGAATGTGAACCACAGGCCACATTCCCCCAGAGACGTCTTCAAGGTAAGGAGATAGGCGCTGTCCACAGTACGTGAAGTACACTCGACCCTTGGCTGGCTGTCCAGGAGGAGGTGGCGTCCCCTCAGTCCTCTCCCAGCCAATTCCCGCCACATCACCTGTGCAGAGAGAAAGACGGTAAACAGCGTGGCTTCCTTCACATGCTCACTGCAGGCGTCCCTCACGTACGTACTTGCTTAGCAGCTACTGTGGGTTTTCTCGCTCACTTTGATTTTACAAAAGGAAAATCTGTGGTGACTCTGTACTAAGTCCACTGTTGTCATTTTTCCCCAACAACATGGACTTATTTTGTGTCTCTGTGTCACAACTTGGTCACACTTTTCCATAGCACACATATTTTAGACTGTAATGTAATGCAAGCATAACTTTGAAACTTGGGAAACCCAATTCGTGTGACTTTTTGTATTGTGAAATTGGTTTTATTATGGTAGTCTGGATCCAAACCTAAATTATCTCCAATGACTGCTTGTATAAAACCAAGTCCAATTTAAAAAGAAATCCAATTTAGAACTGGCATTTGATGCTGCATTAGCAACCATCTATTAATTTTCATAAACATTTACAGAGATTTTGGGCTTCCACTCATTCATTGTTGCACTATTCTCTCTACCCTCCTCCCAGTTTGTTCTTGTCCAAATGCCACAGTGCTTGTCAAAGCCAGTTCTGATTAATCTTCTTTGTCAGTGTATCCTTTGCCATTCCCTATCACTCCTCCCTGAGAGAGACTTCACCCTGAGTCATAAGGAAAAGGGGACGGCGTATTCTCTTAGCTACTTCCTGCTGAAAAGGGACGCTGTGGGTTTCAGGGTGAAGATCTTCTCTCACTAAGCAACCATCTTTTCATTTCTTTCTGTCCTTGGCCAAGTTAAGGATATCGTATTTAAATATACAGAGTAAGGCATTAGAATGAAATAATTTAAAATAGAAACTACTTAGAAGAAGAAATATCCTCAGGGTGTCTGAATGAATTACTATAAGTACCATTAAATTGAACTTTACTTATCCTAATAGTGAAGATAAAGATGGTAAGACATTGAGGTTTGTTGTTTGTTTTAAATAAAATAAGTTATTCTGTGGAGACAAAGATTTTTGTAACTACATTGAATAATTGTGTGAGTGAAAACAGCTGGGCAGATGTTTATGCTCTTGGGAGCATCAGGAAGGCATTTCTCACACGCCCATGGATTTAATGAAGTCACGTCTCTGCTTATCAGGGAGCAGAGGACACAAGATTCAAATTCAGAGGGAAGCAAATGTCCCAAGATGTCTGTGATGATGGAGAAATGGAAGCAGATGTGACATCCGAGCTACCTAATGAAGTGGTCTCATCAAAGGAGGGGTGTGGTATCAAAAAGGGGCAGTAATGATAAGTGTTTGGTTTTTACTAGAAGATAAATTTTCTGTTTCACATTGCTGACCTGATTTCATTTTAACCTGTTTAGACCCTGGCCTGGGACAAGACCCACACTGGCTGAATCAAGCTTTCTTCACACTTACCAGGAGAGAGAGTCACGTCTAAACGTACGCTTTTCCACTGGAGCAAGCTGGAGCCGTTGTAGTGCACAGCTCGGCCATTGCTGGGGGGAAAACGAAGGGCAGTCAAGGCAAGAGTAGTCGAGAGATGGTTAAAAGAGGGAATCGGAAGGGACCAGGTTCCAGGAACATGAGAGTAACTAAAAATAATAAGAGCTGTTCTCTTTCCCTAAGCACAAATATATTGCCACTTGGTATTTCACATGTTTTGGAGGGCAGGGATTACATTACTTTAGTATCAATACAACCACAAGTGATTTTACAGATTGAAGGAAGGGATCTAGTTTCCAATACATTTGAAAAAGAAAATAAATGGGTTCCTCTCATAGATTAACTAGGAATTTCCGGGGTACCATGTGCACCATTCATCTCCAAAACAGAAGAGAACCTATGTGATTTCCCCATTATTATCTGAAGAGTCTGTTAATTATTCTATTTTACATGGGTCACTATGAGTCAGAACCAATTTCAAGGTCTCGACTTCCCAACATCTCTGCACACCCTGTGGGTAGTGACTGTCCACTGGAATAGCATCTGGAAGTGCTGCTTTTCTGACTGTTTTAATAAAAGTCACCGTAGCCACTTACTTATGGAAAAGACAAGTGCCCACTGGGTTAGTCCAAGCCCCATCTCGTTTCTCTGCTTCTGTAGCAAAGCCAAAGGAAACAATTGGTCCAGTGTCATCATCGGTATCTCCGTAGGAAACAATTTCAATTTCCCAGTAAAAAGATGGGGCCTGAAGAAACATCATAAGCAGCAGTAAGAGGGCTCAGCCTCGGCCCTGTACTTGCTTTTGCTTTACAAATGTCAAGGCAAGAGATAAAGGATGGTGTCTCATGGTTCTCACCTGAACTGGCAGTGGTGAAGTGGCATAGATGAAGGTGCCCCGGGGCAGGCCTCCCCCAGCACTGGGGTCAGCCAGGAAGGTAACGGAAGTAAGGTGAGAGGAGAACATGCAGGCTCGAACTGGCGGGAACACTCGGGAGGGGCTCCAAGTTATCTCTTTGGGCTATAAGGGAAAGAGAGTAAAACTCTCAGTCCACAAAGTATAAACAGGAACACTCTCAGTCTCTCAAAGAAGAAAACACATTTTCATTTGATGGGATTATATGTGGGTATGTTGTTGTTGCTAAAAAGTCTATCTTTTTGATCTCTCAGTTTCACTTTGTTATCTGACCAACTGAAAGAGCCGTGCAAAAATGGAGTTCAAGGACTGTATTCACTTGACTGCTATGATGAAAACTCGTCACAATTTAGAAGTCCAACAATAAAGCCCGAGCAGGTGGACTGAGGCTCAGGTGGCACTACTGGTTGACTCGAATAGTCATTATTCACTGAGCTAAACAAGCTGGACACAAAATGGCAGAGATCACAGAAATCTAATTTTGTTTTCAGAATCTTCTAGTATATAACTTTAGAATGTTCCACAATGGTAATTGGAGATGACAAAATTTCTTAAGGGGCCCTTTTTTAATTTTTTGTTATTCTGAAATAATTTCAGATTTAGAAGTTTTAAGAAAGTAACTTCAGCACATACTTCTCCACTGGCACCAAGCTTTCTCTAGCTATATTGAAATATAATTTATACACCATACAATTCATGCTTTTAAAGTATACAATTCAACACTTTTTGGCATATCCACAGATAGGCACACTCATTGCAAGAAAGTGATTTTAGAATATTTTCATCCCCTTGAAAGAAATCCCATACACACTAGTAGTTATTTCCCATTTTCCCCTCTCCTTAATCCTGGGAAACTACTACAATCAATCTACTTTCAGTCTCCATGGATTTACCTCTCCTGGATATCCTAGATCAAGGGAGGCTATAACACATGGACTTCATATCTAGCTTCTTTCTTAAGTATCGTGTCTTTGATGCTCGCTAGTGCCATGGTATGTATCAGAACTTCCTTCCTATTCATAGTCGAATCATAGTCCATTGTGTTAACAGGTGACATGTTATTTATCCATTCATTCACTTTTTTGCTAGTATGAAAAATGCACTATGAAAACTATAGGAAACTGTAGGTTTTTTTAAACAAAGTAGTAGTTTTTTCACATTTTGCCTCATTTGTTTTTTAGTCTCTCTTGTTTCTACATATACTCTTTGAGAAATAGGCTATAACTTAAAGCTAGGAAAAAAGTCTTCAAGCACACCCATGTTTATTTTGGCTTTGTTCACAATAGCAAGGAGCTGGAAACAACCTAAGTGCCCATCAACAAACAAATAGATAGAGAAGCTGTGGTATAGCTGCACAATGGAATACTATGCTGCATTGAAAAACAAGGAACTCATGCAATATTATTCAGAATGGGTGACCCTGGAGGACATTGTGCTGAGTGAAGTATCCCAGTCACAAAAGGACAAATACTACATGGTGCCACTGTTGTGAAACAGGACTGACATCGGGGTTGGGGGGAGACTGAGAAAGATGGGTTCAATAATGTATATTGCATTGAAATAGATGAGGGAGAAAACTGTTTAAAAGGGATATGTGGTTGGGTATTTTTGTCATGACAGCAGTCCAGAGCGAAGGCTGCATAGTGGAGTGGACATGGGGGAGGGTTTGTAAAATAATGAAAGAACTTTTCTTTTACTTTTCCAAGAAGGTAGCGTACTAGGGGGAGGGTTGGGAGGGGAGAAAAGTGCAACAATGAATGAACGGAAACCCAAAGTCTCTGTACATTTTCATTGAAATTAATAATAAATTAAAAAAAAAGTTTTCTTCTTCATTATTAAGAACAACAAAAGGAGTCTCATAATAGTGAGTTCTGTTCTTTGGCAGTAATTTTTCAATACCAAGGATACCCAATCAACGTGCTCTGACAGTCTGAAACAATAACATGTTACCAGAGACCATGATCTGCAAGCAAAATGGCTTTGCAAATCCTCTCTGTTAGGAATGTGTCATACTGGTGTGCGTGTCTCAGTGACCGCTCCCTAAGGAACACATGTGGCAGCCTGGTGGGAGCTGCGACCAGCACAGGAGGGCTCACCTGTCTCCGGTCAGCCTGCAGTGGAGGAGGTGGGGGCCGAGCACAGTCCCGGTAGAGCATCCTCAGCCGCTCACACTGTACTTCCACAACCGCAAGCCGCTCTCCTGGTGAAACACACAGCAGATCACTGAAAACAGCTCCAGCCAGCCCACGTGGGCAATGCCTCCTCGGTGGCAGCGTGGGAGCAATGGCCTACACGGACATGCGATCTACATGAAATCAAAGTTTTATATACGAGCAAAGGCTGTGAAACTGCTGTATACAGCTTAGCTGCAGAGCGACGGCGCTGAGGACAGAAGACCTGCAGCCGGCCGCCTGACAGTTATTTAGAACCTGGCTCCATCTCTCCATATTTAAGTCTCACTTCCACTATGGGGTAAGTAATAGTACCTATGGTGATGATGAAAGGAATAGACAAAAGTAGAGCCCTCAGCCAAGGTCCTGAAAAGGTTAAATGGTCAGAAAATGAAAGCTATTATTCTTATCTAATAAATAAAAGCTATTTTCCTCATCTAAACTGATTTTTTAAAAAAATCTAATACCTACTGAATACCTCCTAAGAGCAAGGCCCACTGGACAGAGGGAAAAGACATAGATTGAGAGATACCCCCCACCCCCCGTCTCCCCCAGAGAACAGCATGGAAAGTTGTACTGTATGATCAGAAGACAGACAGTAGAAGCACAGGACAGAGGAGCAAGAATTTCATTCCAGAATTCACACGAGCATCATGGAGACAGAATTATGTTAGATCCTAGATACTAGAGAGGATTTTGGGAAGTGGACAGCAACAGAATTCTCTATGATTATTGTTGTCATTGTTAGTTGCTGTTGAGTATGACCCCCATAGTGATCCCATAAACAACAGACCTGAACCCTGTCCTGTCCTGCGCTATCCTCACAATTCCTGACACAGTAGAGCTCATTGCTGCAGTCACTGGGTCAATCTACCTGGTTGAATCCATCTCCACTTTTCCAAGAATGATGTCCTTCTCCTAGGAATTGGAATAGCCTCACCTAGCAACATGCCTGAAGTATGTGGGATGAAGCTTTATCATCTTCACCTCCAAGAAGCACTCTGGGTGCTCTTTCTCTAACACCTATTTGTTCTTTTGGCAGTCCATGGGATGCTCAGCGCTCTTCTCCAATGCCACAGACACAATCCATACTGAAGGCTTTGACCTGCAACAAGTGCTTCAAGTCCTCCCCACTCTCAGGAAGCAAGGCTGTGTCACCTGCATAACGCAGGTTATTGAGCTCGAATTAAAGAACAAAACGTGAAGCTCTCACTCTGCATTTCTCAAGCTTGAGAGAAGTGAAAAACAAATTTAAGCCTCAAGGTGCTATATTGAAAGAGTCTGTGGGCAATACGTTGAATGATACAAGAAGCATCAAAAGAAGATGTAGGGACTACACAAAGTCACTGTACCAAAAAGAATTTCAGGAAGTACCATATGAACAGGAGCCAATGGTATTGAAAGGAGAAGTTGAAGCTTCACTGAAGGCAAAGACTCACTGATATGTTTCAACCGAAAGATGCAGCCCTGGATGCACTCACCAGTCTATGCCAGGACATTGAGAGAACAGTTGTCTGGCTGACTGACCAGAAGAGAGGAAGAGATTCATATTTCTTTCTATTCCCAAGAAAGGTGATCCAACACAACACGTAAACTATCAAACAATATCATTAATGTCACATGCAGGAGAAATACTGTGGAAGATCATTCAAAACAAGCTTGGACAGTACACAGATAGGGAACTGCTAGAAGTTCAAGTGGGATTTAGAAGAGGTCATAGCACCAGGCATATCACTGGCTGAAAGTAAAGAATACCAGAAGAATGTCTATTTTTATGCTTTATTGACAATGCAAAGGTATTTGACTGTGTGGAGCATAACAAGTTATAGCTAACACTGAGAAGACAGGGAATCTCAGAACACATAACAGTGCCCAAATGACACCTGGATCTTGACCAACAGGCTGTTGCGGGAACAGAGTATGAGAACATTGTTGTTGTTGTTGTTGCTGTGTACTGTCAAGTCGGAGCCAGCCCATAGCTGACCCTCTGGTGGGTTTTCAGAGGCAGTCAATCACATGGGAGGAGACTGCCCATCCCTCTCCCATGGAGCGGCTGGTGGCCTTGAACGGCATGCCTTCGGGATTGCAGTGCAGCTTCTTTGCCATTAGGCCACCAGAGGGCCATTACATGGTTTAAAATTAATTGAGGTGTGCATTAGAATTGTATCCTCTCTATCTACACATGTTCAATGCATTAGAATTGTATCCTCTCTATCTACACATGTTCAATCTGTAAGCTGAGCAAATTATTCCAGAAACTGGACTCTAGGAAGAAGAATGTGGCATCAAGATTGGGTCTATGATTAGTTAAGTGCAAAGCATCTGAGGAATATCTTGTACTATATGCAAAAATTAACTCTGGCAACCACTATGGAAGGCGGTTTAGCAATTTCTCAAAAAGATGGAATTATAAATACCATCTGACCCAGCAATGCCACAGCTAGGACCATACTATAAAGAAACCAGACCTACCATCCAAACAGATGTATGCATACTCATGTTTATGGCTGCATTATTCACAATAGCAAAGAAATGGACACAACTCAAGAGTTTATCAATAAATGAATGGATAAAAAAGCTCTAGTATATTCATACATGGAATACTATGCGGCACTGAAAAACAAACTTGTAAACATTACACAACATGGGTGACACTGGAGGACATTATGCTGAGTGAAATATCTCAGTCAGAAAAGGACAAATACTACATAGAACCACTGTTATAAAGCAGGACTAAAACGGGGGATTGGGAGGAGGATAGGTTAAGAGTGCACAGATAATGGGTTCAACAATGTATACTGCATTGAAACAGATGAGGGAGAAGACTGTTTAAAAGGGATATCTGACTAGGTATTTTAGTCATGACAGGAGTCTAGAGCGAAGGCAACATGGTGGAGTGGACCTAGGGGAGGGTTTGTAAAACAATGAAAGAATTTTTATTTACTTTTCCAAGAGGGTGGTGTACTAGCGGGGAGGGTTGGGAGGGGAGTAAAGTGCAACAATGAATGAATGGAAAT
>NW_006399898.1:7743902-7809998 GCF_000299155.1 Elephantulus edwardii
ATAATAAATATTGTATTGGAACAGATTAATGAAAGAACTGTTTAAAAGGAATAAGAGGTACACTGCAAAGAGGACTGGGGGAAGGGGGGAAGGAGGTAATTATGCCACAATGAATGACTATTAAAAAAAAAAGAAAGTGAACTGAGATGGGGTTAGGGAAAAAGATGGGAGAAATGTACAACAATGAATGAAAGAAAATCTAACTTTTCTGTAAACTTTCATTAGAATCACAACTAAAATAAAAATTTTATATAAAAATACTAACTCCAAAGACCTAAACGTGAAAACTAAAATTATAGAAGAGAGCATAGGTGTAAATCTTCAGAAATCATACTGTGAAACAGGAAAAACTTTACGGACAGAAAAGAGATCAGAGAGTTACTGGAAATGCAGCGCTGAAAAACAAGGAACTCATAAAATATTACACAACATGGGTGACCCTAAAGGACATTATGCTGAGTGAAATATCTTAATTACAAAGGACAAATACTGCATAGCACCACTCTTACAAAGCAGGTCTGACATGAGGGTTTGGACTAAGAACAGGATAAGAGTGGATAGATAATGAACACTGCACTGGAGTAGATGAAGGAAAGAATTGTTTAAAAGGATTATATGACTAGGCATTCTACGTATGATAATAGACCAGAATAAGTGGTACACTGCAAAGAGGACTGGGAACGGGGAGATAATTGTGTAACAATGAATGAATATTTTTTAAAAAAATAAAGTGAACTGGGGGAGGGGAAAGTGAGGGAGGAAGGGCAGTAAAAATGTGCAACAATGAATGAATGAAAATCTAACTTCTGTAAACTTCTGTTAAAATCACAATTAAAATAAAAATATTAATTTTTTTAAAAAAAGTATTCTACATGAGACAGAATAACAAAGTAACAAAAACAACTTCTCAAAAAAAGTAAACCAAGGGAGCTCTGGTGCCTAGTGGCAAGAAGCTGCACTGCAATCCCAGAGGAGCACGGTTCAAATCCACCAGACGCTCCGCTGGAGAAGGAGGCACAATCTGCTCCTGTACCAGTCAGATCCGATTTGACGGTACACATACCAAAAATATTAAAATGAAATAAAATTTTAAACAAAAAACAGAAAGGGGAAAACAAAGAATTAAGGAAGTTAAATGCATTTATTTCTTCCTTATAGTTTACAGAAATGCTGGTTCTAGCATATTGACACAGAGCATATTGGGAGAATTGCAAATCTAAGTGTGGACCATTTCATGTGGGGTCCAATTCAACCTTTGGGAAAAATGAGTACATTTTCACTTAAAGATATCATATGGTCATGGGTTTTTTAATTACTTGCTATGCATCAGAGAAACAAAAACGAGAAAAAAAAAAGAGAAATCAAAGAACACATTGCGATGGGACAGTCTGTTGTCAGGGACCTCTCTAAAGTACTCAAGAGCAACGGTGTCTCTTTGGAGCCAAAGATGCGCCTGATACAGGCCATGGTCTTTGCAATCACTTGTTATGCATCGGACAATGACTAGGGAGGAGAGAAGGAGAATTGACGCCTTTGAGCTGTGGTGCTGGAGAAGAGTACTGAATGTACCATGGACTGCCAAGAAAACAAACAGATTCATCCTAGAGAGGGTTAACCAGGCTGCTCCTTGGAGGCAAGGATTCTGGGGCTTCATCTGACATACTTTGGACATGTTGCAAGGAGACAGGTTTTTGGAGAGGGACATCATGCTGGGTAGAGTAGAAGGACAGCGCAGGAGGGGAAGACCCTCTATGAGGTGAATTGATTCAGTGACTGGGGTAATCGGGATGGGTGTGTCAGAGACAGTGCGATTGGCACAGGACAGAGTAGAGTTTAGGGCTGTTGTACATAGGGTCGCTATGAGTCGCAAACGATTCGATGGCACATAACAACAACAACAACAACAACAACATGCATCAGAGAGCTGGATAATGACTAAGGATGACAGAAGAAGAATCAATGCCTTTGAGTTGTGGTGCTGGAGAAGAGTCTTGAACAAACCATGGACCATCAAGAAAACAAAAAGGTCTGTCTCGGAGAGGGTGAAAGCAAGTTTCTCCTTGGAGGCTGGGATTTTGAAGCTCCATCTCACATTCTTAGGGCACGTGGCCAGGAGGGACTGATCCTTGGAGAAGGGCATCATGCTCATAAGGGTGGAGGGACAGCACAGGAGAGGAAGACCCCAGATGAGATAGATTGTTCACACAGTAACTGGGACAATGAGTGTAGGCGTGTCGGTGTCAGCAAGACTGGCTCAGGACAGGGTGGGCTTCAGAGCTGTAGTATATAGATAGGGTCACTAGGAGTTACAGGTGACTTTATGGCAGATAATAACAACAATATAGCAGTGGGCTGATGTAACACAGCAAGACATGAGAGAAAGGAAAATTTCAGTACTCACCAGCACTGCATTCCTGGGCTACGAGGTTAAGGACTTCAACAGCTGCTGGACACTGCTGGATGAATTCTTCACAAAATAAGCTGTCTTCCAGAAGCTGGGCCATGACCAGGCATGCTCTTAATGGAAAAAGATTTACAACATTTCAGTCATCAATGCTCATTCTCCCAAAAGTCAACTGTGAAAAACACTGCAATCCATTTTGTTGCCTGGTTTGTGACAAGGTTCAACTCCCAGCTCTGCTTTGTCTGAGAAGAAGGGGCTAGAAAAGACAGGAGTAACATTTTTTTCCCACCTACTAACTGCTGAAGCAGCAGGAGCCAGAAAAGGGCAAGACTGCTGCCATCTCCACCAGACAGACTGAGAAGAGCCAGCGGAGAGATCAGCACCCTCTCCCAAGCTTTTCCTAAACTGTGCTTCATGGGTGATATTAATGCTCTAGAACCATGAGGTTCCACAAGTGTAAGAAATGGATCCCTTGTGTCTGATTCAAAATCCAAAGGAGAACTCTCTGTGAAGTCCCACTGTCAAAAGAGAGTTAACTATGCCTGTTTAACGGTCAACTGAATAACTGTATCTCTACCGTCTTCTCATCCTCAGGCTGGAAACTATTGGAGTAGGAGAGAAGAAACAGATGGGTGGCAGGGGAAGTCAGCTGACAGAACTATGTTCTCTTATCAAAGTGTCAGTAGAGCCGGCTTTAGGCATGTGCTCCATACATCACATGTCAGATTGAAATTTATTCTCTTAACTAAGTTTTATTTCCCAGGACAGAAAATAGAGAAAGCCACAAACGGTAGCTGGCCGTGTCATGGAGCGGCTTCTGGTGTCTCGCTTGGCATGAGGTTAAAGCTGTGGACCCACTAAGGCTCCAGTGGAGGCCTTTCCAGAACTCATGCTGCTGTTGGCCAGGCCACGTGAGAGGATGGAGGGAGTACACTCACCTGGTTCTTATTTCAGCCAGGAGCCGAACAACTGCCATCACAGGAGCCGAGCCATCTCCTGTTGCAGGAAGTGAGGTATGAATGGAGAGACTTCCCTCCTGAGGAAGCAACATGGACTGGACGGCCTGGACCACCTTCTCAGTGATGGACAGTTTATGAAGAGGGAGAGCCTGGTGGCGGGGGAAAGAGCAGGGCAGAACATCAAATGCAAGCAGTTAGTTCCTAAGAAATGAGGGCGTATCATCATATGGAGGTAATGCTCAAATTTACAGGTACAAATACATCAAATTCCCACACAACACACTGCAATTACAAAGATAATACAACGTGGAATGTTATGAATTCCCAAAGGAAGGAATTTTGTTGATCAGATATAAACTTTCACATACAAGTTATTATTACATAATTATAAGAGATATACACATTGTATACATTCTGTCACATATACCGACTGGAGATGATGAAGGGCTTGTACATTTCCACTGGCACACAGAGGTTACTCATAAAACATAAAGATTACTCATTTCCAATTGGTAACCATTTCACTGACATTTTATGGTGCCTTTAAAATCAACTTACCTCTGATCTTGGAACACAAAGTCTAGACAATGGAATAGTCAGTGTGTCTGATGCTTGCGAAGTCTTTCTACAGTCTACAGGTGGGAATCTGACTGTAGCTATACCTTCCTGTTCATTGATAGAAGCCACCACTCCAACGCTTCCTGCTATTCCTCTCCCTAAAACCTGGAGACAGAGAAGGATTAGCACTTCTTCCAGCTCTGGAGGTGCAAGCAGCTTTTGAGTGTGAGGAGGTGGGGACAGTACATATACAGCTGTCATTGTCAGTGTTAGGGCAAAAGTCTATTAGGATGCAGAGACTGCATTTTGGATCTCAAAAAGGTAACAGGCCCCAGGAACCTCACAGGTAGCTCATGTTTCAAACTGCCCGTCTAAAATGATGATGATGTTAAGGATGCTGCAGACAGAAAGCAAGGCAGATTGTATTCTACAGAACTGCAAGCCGAGACCCAGCTTGGAAGCACCTAGAAAGAACAATTCACAACACTGCATGAATTGTTTAATACAGGGCAGCACAGCACGGATGATATGGTACGCACTTGTTAGACTCCTGTTGAGCTTGAGGGAACACGGCTTTCCTATCTGACGAAACGGATGGCAGCTTGTCTTATGGATGCTGACTGATCAATGAGTGTGTCCACACAGGGGACAGTGACATCTGGGGGAAACAAGCAGCCAGTTACCTGAACCTCTGACCCTATCTTGATGGTCTCTTTGAAGCCTCCCAGTGCACACAGTGCAGCCACAGCCTGCCGGGCAATTCTCTGCAACTTGGCAAGTTTTCTGCCACTGCTGCTGCCATTTTCCAGAATGCTCTCTGCATACTTCCCCAGCTGTGGGATGTACATCAGTGCACGAGACAGGACCTGGAAGGAAGAAGCAGCCCATGAGCTCACAGCGAAATACAGCTGTGGGGAGAGGAAGGATGACAGCACGCCTAGAGAGCTCTCAGGTCCAATCAGTGGCATTTTTACCTCCTACAGTCTGATATAACTAGAAAGACAGAGCCTCAAATTATCATAAAATCAAACACGAGGTTGATACAATCCCTAAAGCAAGGCCACCACGTTATCAGAGAGAACACTGTCACCGTGGACCGCCTCTACCACCACACCCAGTTACTTCTCAGACAGGAGAGGAGTTTACACGGAGAACGACTGAGGGGAAGGGGAAACTGATTGTAGATCTAAGGTTTTCAGGAAGTGAAGTGTGGGTTGTCATGATGTATTCCTTACTGACAGAGCACTCAGGGAGCAGTAATTGTACAGAGGCTGTGCTTAGATCTAGGCAGTGAGTATATTTAACAAACCCATATGCCAAAGCTGGGTAACTTCCTAATGCCAGGACAACTTGAACACATGCAAGAGGAGGAAACAGGGACAATGGATATTCTCGCCCCACCGGTGCTGTCCGGTTGTCTGCAAGCTGAGAACTGGTAGCGATGGGAGATGTAGATTAAGATAAATAGAGCCAAACACTTAACTGTAGGTGAGAGAACAGTTAATGCCTGTAACAGCCATTCTGGGAAATTTCTCTTGCCTGCAACCTCCCTTGTTTGACACCAAATGAACACTAGAACCAACTGGGAACCTCTTTGGATAAAGCACTGACCTTTTCTGCCGTCGTGGTCCATATTTGGGCAGCGTTTGACTCCGGGGCCATCAATAAGCTGTGGAGCAAGGCAATCACTTCGGCAGCCATGCTGTTGGCCACGTGCCCACTGATGAAAGGGCGCACAGGATCTGTCCTGCAAAGGTAAGAACACAGAGAGGTGGCTTTCCAGGTTTGCGTCAGAGGAAAACAACTTCTGGTTAAAGAGTGACCCTGGAACAACAAATGGAGTGGGGGTACCCCTTCTTGGCTAAAAATCTGCATAGTCACTTTTTTCCTACAAAATGTAATTTTCTCACAGTGTTTTAAGCTGATACTTGCAACTCTGAGCTCACCACAACAGGAAAAGAAAATTTTTCATGTAAGTAGATTCACAAAGTTCAAACCTGTGCTATGCAAAGACCAAGTGCACAAGGAAAAGTGAACTTTGCTGACCAAGTAAAACAGACAATTAACTATTACTAGGAAATCTTTCTTATTTTTTTGGTATCTCTGAAGAATCCCGACAACAGGGACATCACACTTTCTATCAAAGAGCCCATTCGGGTCAAGGAAAGACACTGATAGCTTGCAAACACAATACACACTGCACAGAGTTCCGAGGGGGTTACACTCCCTTGTCCATTCCAGGTCCAGGAGGAAGCTGATGTGCAGTACTGAACAGTGGGGGAATGACAAAGAAATCCAGACAGCAAGACCAAACTGACTTGGGGAAGGGCAGGGGGAAAGAACAATTTGCCAATGCTGTCTTCCTGTGGTAGACTTTCTAGAAAAACAACCCTCTAGTTTTAAGTATCTACTTAGCCAGCACCTTCAGACCCAGTGGGTGCGCATTCCTCACACTCCACTTGGAAAACAATTCAAAAACAAAACCAAAACAGGTAAGCCCCAGTCCCCATTCCCAGTATGTCAAAGGGATGGTATAAAATTCAAACCCTAAAGACAAACCCTTCATACACTAAGTGAGCAAAGGGCACGGAAAGCATCTACCATGCCAAAGGTCTGACCTGGCAAGCTCGGAGTTCCTCTCTCGGCAAATGGAAGTTTGGGCGGTCTTCCTCTTGTCCCCTGTAGACAGTCCACTCACAGTCTCAGGGTTCACAGACTCAACTGGTGGCCCAACACTGACAATGAGGCCTGACTGTGCCCACTTGGTAGCCTTCCGCAGAGCAGCTACTGCTTCTTCTGTAATCACTTCACAACAGCCACCCTGGGGTTACAGTAAACACATATAGAATTGCCATTTCACCTTCTCAGCGCCACATACACACACACACATATTTACATATAAAAATACAATACACAGAGATACTTATGTGTATGTGTACATACATACGTGCACTTAAGGTTTATATAGAAAGTTGGGTTCCCATTTACCAATTTTTGTACTAACTGTTCTGTGATGGTGGTTATCATTTTCACAATGTGTGAGCATTCTTGTTATTTCCTTTCTGTTTGTTGTTTCCATTTACCTAGCTTCCCTGTCCCTCCTTGCCTTATCATCTTTGTTTTTGGTTTAAAGTGACTATTTTCCTAGAGTTTGGCTTCGCCTGACATACTTTGCACATGTTGTAAGGAGAGACAGGTCTTTAGAGAGGGACATCATGCCGGGTAGAGTAGAGGGACAGTGCAGGAGGGGAAGACCCTCTATGAGGTGGATTGATTCAGTGACTGGGGTAATCGGGATGGGTGTGTCAGAGGCAATGAGATTGGCACGGGATAGAGCACGGTTTAGGGCTGTTGTACACAGGGTTGCTATGATTCGCAAACGACTCGACGACACATAACAACAACAACAACAACATTCTCCTAGAGTTAATCGTGTAAAGGAACACATTCCTCACAGGTTACTAATGTTTAGTTGATAAACCAATCTATTATTTGGATGCATGGAGACTTCCAAGACTAGCTTCAGTTCCAAGTTAGAGAAGGATCTTGTGGGCAATAGTCTTCTGGGTTCCTCCAGTCTCTATCAGTCCAGTAAATGTGGTCTCTTTTATTTTTAATTTGAGTTCCTTCTTTATTTTTCTCCCATTCTATCCGAGACCTTCTTTCAAGTGCCCATTAGAACTGTTGGCAGTGGCAGCCAGACATCTTTTTTTTTCTGGTCTGAAGCTGGAAAAGGCAATGTCCTCTCAACTGATTTCTTCTTAGAGTCTTTGGTTCCCTGTATTCTCCTTTGCTCCCAATGGAATAAGATCAATAGTTGTTTATTAGATGGTTGCCCACCGACACTACTCACAGAACCAGGATGTAGAACATTATATTTCTGTACTATGTTATGCCAAATGATTGAACTGTTCTCTGAGACAGCCATAAGTCCTTTAACTCTGAAAACTAATCCTGTAAATTGTGTTTATTTATCTAGGGGCACTCCATAATTGTACCCTTTCTGGACTTACTGATGTGTATGAATATAAGCGTAGTAGCCCCCAAAACATATATATTTATATATATATATATTAAAATATATTTTTATATATTAACATCTAAACAATAATGACATATGGCGTCTGGTCTAGCAGGCTCTAAAATGGCCCCAGTCAAGTAAATGACTTCGTTTTTCCCCACTGCCTTTCTGTGGGAACATGAAGTAGTGTGGTTGGTTGTTTCCATGGCCAAAGCTCCTTAACCACAAGTTTTTGGTCACAACAGGCTTCCTCACATTAAGTTACCTTAGTCATGTCACGATCCATTTTCACAACTTTCTCCATGTTGGCACCAGTACCCAGCCGAAAGGGCCGTCCTTCTGAGCTACTACAAAAGGAAAACAAAGAGAGGTAGCGACTTATAGACACTGTCAAAGGTGAGCCCTATGTGCTGCAAGGCACCACTGGTTATACTTTTAAAATCCACAGTAAGACTCTTCAGTTTTCAAAAACAAAAATGATTTGCTATTGCTTGATGTTATTAGCACTTTCAGGATCTGAAACAACTGTTTTTACAGTTGTTAATGGCAGCTAATGAACTACCTGAAAACAAGGTATAATAAACTACAGAGCTCCACATGTAATAAATGAAGAGCCTGGCATACAAGAGGCACTTCATAAACCAGCTAAAGCCCAGACTGACTGTGTATGACTTAGATCTCGATTTGCATGACGAATTGTTCCTTTTTCATACCTCAACTTCCCCAACTTCCTAAAACAGGCTCTCCATAAATACTCTTTCACCCAGCTGGAAGTATGGCATTTTGCAATGTTCAAGAACATTTACTGGAGCTTTCTCCACTCATCTAAGCACTGATCTGTCCTGATCCTGCTTAGTTCATGCCATTATCTTATCAGTTCTTGAAGTTGCCATCACGGTAGACAAAGGATCCAATTATGGGATGACAACATCTTCAAATCATTCATTAAAAGATTATTCGCCTTATCTGAGACATAGACTACCACCACCTTCCTAAATTCCCTTTTGCAACTCAGAAGGTCTTTTTCTAATTCTTACTAAAAGGTCCCATTAGGTCTATAATATGTGGACAAAGATTATAGTTTTATTTTCTTCCTGATCAACAAAGTAAGTCCTCAATGAATTAAGCTTTACAAAGTTTCCCTGTTTTTCCACCTCCTAGGCAATGGCTGTCCAAGTGTCCTGATGGCTGAAAAAAAGCCATAATGGGGAAAACCAGGCTGCAAGATAGCTTCTCAAAGCCCATAGAACAGGCTAGACTTTCCAGAGGATGCAAACAAAACACATCTCAGCAGGGCTTCAGTGCTCTGTTGGGGGTGGACAGTTCTAGGGGTTGGTTAAGCACTTGGGTTCTGTGGCAAGAGAGGCCTACAAGTATACTTCAGATGTGCTTTGAGTTCAAACTGTGTAACAGGAGAAATCACAGAACAACATCCACCTGCTAAGCCTGTTAAGAGGGTTGAGTCTGCTGATGGACATAAAGGCTCACCTAGCTGTTGAGACTTACTGCCGTCAAGTAGGAACCAGCTCATAGCTGACCCTTCAGTGGGTTTCTGGGGTTGTAAAACACATGAGAGGAGACTGCCTACCTTTCTCCTGTGGAGCTGCTGGTGGATTTGAACTGCCAGAGAAGCTCAGCCTTTGGGTGAACAGTGTTAACTCTCTATGGACTGCAGTAGCAGAGGCAGTACCCACATGCAGTCGCTTCTCAACGCCCAGGAGCTATTAGAATCATTCTAGTCACCTTAGCAATGGCTGGAGAACTTCATGGGATGACTGGTCTTCCCGCTTGTGGATAAATATGGAGAGCTTGCCATCCACTGCTTCACTTTCTTCTCCAGGATCTTTATCTCCTTTTAAGGAATTCTTGGGGCTGGTTTTGGTCAATGTGGTGTCTGGTTCAGAAGCAGTAGGAGAAAGAACTGTCTGACATCCTGTAAGGAAAAAGAAAAAGCCCATTCCAAAAATGGCACTGTTGTTTCTACAGCTCCCCTCCCTGGGAGATACCCTGCTTGTGGAGTGCCTTTGAGCTACTATCCCCTGTACTGACTCACTCACTGCTACCTGGGGATACACAGCTGCACCTGCAGAACAGCAAGGCTTCTCAGATTGCCTGTCCATAGGAAGTCCATGTCACCATTGGGGTCCCTTACCTGGGACCACGTAATCAGCTAGTTTTGCCAAGAGCAACGATGCAATCTTGGAGGCTGGGTCACTGGGATCCTCCTGTTCGCTATTCAAGGAGGGGACGGAGTAGCTCCATGGTGGGAGTTCCACGTTGCCACAGTCTTCCACGCTCATGAGTGGCAGCGCCGCCCGGCACAGCTGAAGGATGATGAGGACCAGCTTTGGAGACGGGCGCTGGTCTAGAAGCAGGGAGAGGAGCTTGGACACACATGCAGGCTGGCTCAGGATGGCTTTACCGATGTGACTCCTGGAATGGGAAGAAGAAAAGGTAAACAAAGCCAGGAATTTTTGATCTACAGAGACTTTGAAGGAAGAGATCCTCACCTGATGTGAATGAAACAAAGTGATGAGATCAGATTTCACGAGAAAAACAAATGATGTGGCACCATGTTTCAATGAAGGAGGGTTAAAGAGGTTTTTCATAAATCAATGATCAATGATTTACTGGCCATCATTGTCCAATACTTGAAAAATGATTTTAAAAATATCTTCTGACCTCTGATGTTTAATGGAAATTCTACAACTTAGCCCAATTTGTAAGGAGCCCTAATGGCACAGTGGTTCTGTGTTCAGCTAAGGGAAAAGTCAGCAGATTGAACCTACCAGATACTACACAGGAGAAAAGAGCTGGTGATGTATGCCAATAACTATTACAGCCCAGGCAACAACAACAGAAAAGCCAAGCGCGGGTCTAGTCTGTCCAATCCTGCTCTATCTTCTCAAGTACGATGAGTCAGAATTCACTAGATGGCACACAAGAACAGAGTGATTCATGGCACACCAAGATTTAGAAACCCTACCTAGGAGCTTTTTTCCATTTTGGTCTTTTATGAGTCGAGTCGTTTAAGGTCAAAGACATCATACTGTACTGTAAAGCCACAACATTGATGGGTGTGCCATCACTAACCCTGTTATTTTTCACTAAGAAAATGCATACTCAAGCAGAAGCCATGAGAGCAACTTCATGGGGAACAAGATTTTGCACCAGGGCTTACACATAGTGGCATCACTTATTTTTATGAAAATAATCATGATGTTGGTGAAGAGAACTGAGTATCGATGGACTGACAAAAATCAAACAAATTCTGACTTGCAGGAAGGATAACTATGTTGGCTCCATAGAGGCAAAGATGGTAAAACTTCGTCTCATGTTCAATCTTTGGGCATGCTGTCAGGAGAGGCCAGTCCTTGGAAAAAGACACCATGCTGGAAAAGGTAGCGCATCAGAGAAAGAGAGGAAAACTCTCATCTAGACTGAGACTGAACTGACATAGTGACTGTTACAACGGCTTTGACCATGGCACAGATTATGACGAGGGCACAGGACAGGGCAAGGGTCCAATCTGTTGTTTACAGGATCACTAGGAGTTACAATTAACCTGATGGCACCTAACAATAAAACAGCAATGCATGGGATTATAAGCCCGCACAGCTCCCTCTTACACTGGTTTCCTATGGATGTGTGCCGTGTGCATTATGTGCACCTAGGTTATTTATTGTAAAACACCACAGAGCATTTTCTTTGAAAGACAGTGTGAGAAAGTGAGTTAATCACAGGCTCTATAGTTCTAATCTTGCTATAAGGGGATAGGGTTTTGTGGTTTAATCTACTTCAAGGGCTAGATGCTGTTGCCAAAAAGTGGTAAAACAAATGATATTTTATGATTGTCTAAATAATCCTCACCTTTTGGAAATACTCTGTTTCAATGAATTAATTATCATTTTTCTTGAGGTGGGAATGCATCAGAGGGCTTGGTTGAACTTCTGTTTAAAAAGACTGTAAGGAAACCTCTGGAATCCCTATGAATAGGCGAGCTCCCCTACCTCTAGCCAGTTGTCATACCTGGAAAGGTCATTGAGCAGACTCAGGACATCCTGGAGGGCATCGTTCCCAGCAGCCTGGTTGCCACAGCACTCGGTGGCTCGGGCAAGATGGTTAGTGAGGAGGCTGGACACCTGACGAGCCAGACCCGAGTGCACGGCCTCAGTGGAGCTTCCTACAGAGGGAATAACAGCATGGTGAAAACGCCTGCATCTAAGCCCTTCCCATGCCCGGCTGGTCTTTATTTTGCTCTGTATTTCATGAACTTCCCACTTAGTGCCTTTTCATTACATGGCAGCTGCACATAACAAAAGCTAACTGTTACTTGAAAAGTCACAGTGCTGAGGGAGACATCGTTCTCAATCAAAATGTAATATAAACAAAAGTGACCAATGAACATGCCTTGACATGTTCACTGACATCAGCAATGATGGTAAAATCAGCATTTTACCAGGGCTGAAAAAAAATAAGTCTTGATTTGTAACTCCTCTTCTAACTTTTCTTTAACACAACAAAAGATCTTTCAGGATCTTTCTATCTTTATTGTACTTTCAGAGTGCCTCAAGCATGCCTGCAAAACACAAAACCAGGAGCATGGCTGAAGAGAAAAAAAGATGACCTGATCAAAGAACTGTATCCTGAATTGTTCCTGCACCTGAAATTTAGTTTGTTATTTCCCCAATACACGCTTAACTGTGAGTATGGCCTGTGATCTAGCTATGTGGCTACTGTAGTGTGTTAATGAACCCAGCAGAGGAAAACTTTGGTATATCAAAAACCAGAAAAATTAAAAAAAAAATATTAAAAACAAAAACAAAAAAAAACCAGAAAAATTTCAAAAGATGGCATGAAGAGCAAAGAAAGAAGCCCCTCCCCCTCTTCAAACTGAAGTCAAAGCAAAGATGTTAAAGACCAAGCAGAGAACCCTGAAGGGCATCCACAGACACAAAAAAAGAAAAAGAAAAAAGATCCATATGTCACCCACTATCCAGTGGCCTAAGATGCTGAGACTCGTAAGGCAGCCCCAATACCCTTAAAAGAGCGCCCCAGGTGAAACAAACTTGACCACTATGCCATCATCAAGTTTTCCCTGATCACTGAGTCAACCATGAAGAAGACAGAATAATACATCAATGTTCATTGTGGATGTCAAGGGCAACAAGCACCAAATCCAACAAGCTGTAAAGCTCTGTGACATTGATGTGGCCAAGGTCAACACCTTCATCAGGCCTGATGGAGAGAAGGCCTATGTTTGACTGCCTGACTATGATGCTTTGGTTACTGCCAACAAAACTGAGATTATCTAGGGGGGCTCTGGTGGCCTAGTGGTAAGGAGCTGCAACTACAATCTGAGAGGCGCCGCACGGTTCAAATCCACCAGATGCTCTGCTGGGGAAGGAGGGGCAGTCTCCTCCTGTACCAGTCAGATCTGATTTGATGGTACACTCACATAAAAAAAAAAAAATAAAAAAATTGAGATTATCTAAACTAAGTCCAAAATACTGCTGAAGATCATTAAAAAATGTCTAGAACAGTATATAGATAGGGCCATGCCAGAATTCAAGTAGGATTTAGAAGAACCCATGGCACCAAAGATATCACTGCTGATGTCAGATTGATCCTGGCTAAAAGTAAAGACTACCAGATGATCGTCTATTTATGCTTTAGTGACTAAGCAGAGGCATCTGACTTAGTGACTCATATAACCAGTTATGGCTAACATTGAGAAGAATGGGAATCTTAGGGCACTTAATTGTGCTCTTGTAAAACTTATAACTAGACCAGGAGAAGGTGTGGTAACTGAGCAAGGGTTTAAAATTTAGAAGGGAGTATGTCAAGGCTGTATTCTCTCTCCATTCCTATTCCATCTGTAGGCTGAGTGAATTATTTGAGAGGCTGGACTCTAAAAAGAAGAATGTGGCATCAGGATCGGAGGCAGACTCATCAATAACCTGCATTATGTGGATGATACAACCTTGCTTGCTAAAAGTGAGGTGAACTTGAAGCACTTGTTGCAGGAGATCAAAGAATAAGTCTTCAATATGGATTGCATATCAATATCAAGAAAACAAAAATTCTGATCACTGAACCTATAGGTAACATCATGATAGATGGAGAAAAGATTGAAGTTGTCAATGATTTTAGCTTACTTGGATTTCTAATCAACACATACCCTTGGTACTAGCAGTCAGGAGACATTTTTCACTGGGAAAGTCTGCAGTCAGGGAACTCTCCAAACTAGTGATTGAGGAGTAATGATGTCAGTTTGAGGACTAAGATGCATTTGATGCAGGCCATGGTTTTTCCAATCACTTGCTATTCATCTTAGAGCTGGACAGTAAATAAAGATGACAGAAGAAGAACTGATGCCTTTGAGCTGTGGCATTGGAGAAGAGTACTGAATATCCATGGACTGCTAAAAGAACACTCAAATATGTCTTAGAGAGGGTGCAGCCAGTGTGCTCTTTGGAAGCAAAGATTATGAAGCTTTTCCTCACATACTTCAGGCATGTTGCTAGGAGAAGCTAACCGTTGGAGAGACATGATGCTCAGAAAGGCAGAGGTTGGGGAAGGAGAGGAAGACCCTTGACCAGGTGGACTGACATGGTGATACAGGACAGGATGGGGTTCAGATATGTTGTCATAGGATCGCTATGGGTCATACTCGACTCGACCGCACCTAAGAACAACAACAACAACAAACTGAGACCATATGCAAATTCAAAGTGAAGGCAAAGAAAATGAAATAAAATCCATAAGAACTAAAATTTGTCTTTGAGTCTATCCCACCTAAATGTAAAAACTATCTTAAGAAAAGGTCTGAGGCTGTGACAATAATCAATGAAGACCAGGTGAGTTGTGTGAGGATATAAAAATATCATCCATATATGTTGTAAAAGATAATTACAAAGACAGAGGTGGAAGAACAGACCAAGAAGGATATAAGAAGAGAATGTCTAACTGTGTTTCATGGACTATAAAAAGGCATTTGCCTATGTGGGTTACAGCAAATTGTTGCTAACCTTGAGAGGAATGGGAACCCCAGAACAATTGATTGTGCTCATGCGAAATCTCTTCTTAGACCTGGAAGCAGTCTTCAGAACAAAGCAAGGAAACACTGCATGGTACAAAAACAGGAATGGAGTGTGTCAGGACTGTGTCCTGGCTCCGTACCTCTGCAATCTACAGGCAGAACAGATCAATCGGGAGTCTGGACTTTATGAGGAGGGAAATGGTATTAGAATTGGAGGAAGATTCATCAACCTGAGTATGCAGATGATACAACCTTGCTTTTCCAAACTGAGGAGGCCCTGAAACATTTGCCACAGTAGGTCAAGGCACGCAGTCTTCAATATGGACTGAAGCTCAATATCAAGAAAACAAAGATTCTCACCACTGGGCTAATTGGCAGCACCAAGATAGATAAAAAAGAGATTGAGGTTATTAACAATTATAGCTTGCTCAGTTCTACAATCAACACTCCTGGCACCAGCAGTCAAGAAATCAAACAACAAACTGCATTAGGAAAATCTGCTGTTAGGGACCTCTCCAGAGTACTGAGGAGCAATTTGTTAGTTTAGAAACTAAGGTGTGCCTGATCTAGGCCATGGTCTTAGCAATTATGCGCTGTGCATCAGAGAGCTTGATGATGATAGAAGAAGAATTCATGCCTTGAGTTTTGGTGCTGGAGAAGAGTACTGAACATACCACGGACTTGGACTGCCAACAGAAGAAATCGGGTTGTTGTGGAGAGAGTGAAGCAAAGTTGCTCTTTGCAGGCAAGGATTTTGAAGCTCTGTGTCACATACTGTGGGCATATTGCCAGGAAGAACCAGTCCTTGGAGAAGGACATCATACTTGCAAGGGTAGAGGGATAGCGCAGGAGACCAAGACCCTGGATGAGATGGACTGACACAGTGACTGGGGCAATGGGGGCAGGCGTATAGGAGACGTGAGATTTGCTCAGGATATGGCAGGATTCACAGCTATTGTGCATAGGGTCACTGTGAGTCACGGATGACTCGATGGCACATAACAACAACATACCCAGTCCAGCTGGATAATTCTAAACATAAATTTTTCTCACCCAAACCAAAACACCACAAAACAAAACCAATCTCAAATAAAAAATAATCAAAGAAAGACCATTCTTTCCAGTTACTGCTGACTTCTAAACACCTCCCGCCAGGTTCCTGTAACTCTGAATGGGAAGACAGTGACCCATCTTTCTCCTGCAGAGTGGCTGGTGGACTGAAACCACCAGCTTTTTGCTTAGCAGCCCAGAACTTATCACACCATGCCACAAGGGCTCCTCTGCAGACATCAAAGATGATGTGTCCTCTCCAGAACATCTCTCATGCCCACAGTTAGATCCCTACGTCTCTCTCTCCTTCAGTCAAGAATACATCACAGTCACAGTGTCCCAGAAGCCTTCCTGGTACAGCAGTCAACCCACAATGCAATGTCACCCCGAGTGGCCGCATGTGAAGAGGCAGGGATGCCATCATAAGGTGTCAGTCAGCAGGCTAGCTGGTTTAGTCACAGTGATGTTGTCATGGTATAGTCACAAAAATTTAAATTTTAAAACCTTAAAACTGATTGTGGTCTAACTCACACATAGCACAATAGGTATAAAGTACATGGGGCCTGCTGTGTTCGTGCTGTAACTTGTGGGGGCCTCAACTATGTTGCCAATGATTATAGTGTCACCATTATTCCTCGATCTATTCCCTGTACTGGACCATGTCTTAAAGAGCAAAACAATGTGCTATTCAACCTCTGGAATGTAACAGGACTAAGAGGTTGTTAAAATGAACAATGAATGAACAAATGGATAAATAAGCAACTATATACCTCAACCTGAGATGTTTCAAAGCAATTATTCAACTTTTCAAATTGAATTAGTAGCTAAATTTACAATTTGGGAATATCATCTGGATATAAATGTAATTTAAAAGCCATTTGATTAAAATATTTATTCATCTCAATTTTGAGGGTGCTAAGATATTGTTTAGTTTCACAGATTTTCCTAGACTCAAAATGTTGAAAGGCTCTCAGAAAGACAGTAACATGTTAAACCCACGAGGTGATGTTGCTGAACTCAGCCCCTCCTCAGCCTCTTCTCATACACCTGGATAGAAGGCTGGGTGTTCTGCAGAGAGCACCTCCATCCTCACCTTCTTCTTTTTCCCACTCCACACAGCGGTTGGCGAGCACCTGGAAGGCTGCCCAGGCCATGGTGGCCACCTTCTGTTTCTTAGTCTGCTTCTCACTGGAGCTGGACTCAGTCTGACTGCTCAAGCTACACAGTCGGTCCATGAGCTGGACAAGGCCACTGCGGACCAGGCACTTCTCTTCACTCCTGGACAGACGAAAAGGGTTTGTATGAAATAAGAGAACTGTCTGACACTAAGGAAAAGCTCACTTAAGGTCCAAGTTGTCAAGGGGACAAAAGGTTCAGGTTGCCAAGGGGGCAAACTGATCTCACACCACTTCTCTATGTAAAACTTAGGAAACTATCATTTGTACTTACATGTAAGCATTCAACTTTTAAAAATAGATCTTTATGATAGTTTCATAAACAAAGGACCACAAAATACATTGTTGTGTATTATAAAAATAAATAGAATCAACTCAAGGTTACCATAATGGGGGGGAGGATATGTTTCATGAGAAGGAGATTCAAAGGATCATGACATAAGAGTTTTGTCACTTTTAAGTCATCAAAATGGGCTATGAAAAACAAAAATATGAGATGCAAATTATTCTTTCTAAATGGTAATTTCCTAGGGAACTGTTAACTTCCTTCAAACTTGCACATCTTCATAGTGTAACGTAACCCTAATGGCCCTAAGTGATGAAGCAAGAACTCCATAGCCAGGAATTAACAGTGGAACCACTGTCTGTCAAGTCTGCTGTTCAGTCTGATGGGTAGCATCACAGGGTAAGCACAGCCAAAATTTAATAATACTGAAACTTAAAAAATATTTTCCAGAGCTCTGGTAGCCTAGTGGCAAGAAGCTGTGCTGCAATCCTGAAGCTGCATGGTTTGAATCTACCAGATGCTCCACTGGAGAAGGAGGGGCAATCTCTTCCTGTACCAGTTGGATTCGATTTGATGGTCACACACACAAAAATAATAAAATAAAAAAATAAATTTTAAAAAATATTTCTCAAAAAAAACAAAACAAAAAAAAAAATTTCTCATTTGACATGCTTTACTGGAGTATAATTTATGAATAATGTCACTTCCTGGCTTACCTTGTGTAAGGTATGGTGCACAAGAGCCCAATACTGTTGGCACATGCAATTGGGTAACGCGCACACAGAGACACCACGGATGTCATGGTCTCGCCAAAGGCCTCCTGGACATGCTCCACCATACCTCCACAGGTCAGTTCTTCAATTCTATGAACAGACATCAAAAGGCAGGCTTGCTGAACCGTGTCAAGAACATAATGGTGATTAGGAGAACAGAAGAGAAACCCAAACATGTTGAAATGAATCCAGGATGGCAGAAAACGTGGGGTTCATTGGATTGTTTTAAACTATAGGTCTACAGGATTTCCAGGTGTGACTCAAAGGCAATGGTCCTCTCCCCAGAAAAGTAAAAAAAAATTGGGTTAGGTAAAATTAAGTAGGAATCTCTACAACTGGACTTCTCAGTCTTTAATAAAGCTAAAATCTACAAATCTCCAAGAATAAGAGAATAAATTGTATCCAACATTTCCCAAACTTATTTGATAGTGCAACCATTTATCTGAGATATATCCACACAACATTGAATACTGTTAAGTTGCAGTATTAGCCTAAAGTTGGCTATTTTAGCCATTACCTTCGTCCCCTCTGGTCTCCAGCTCCTTAACTATAGACACATGGCCTTGCAAATCATCAACAGCTGTGGGATTAGGATAAGAGAGAACGTACTTTCCGCACTGGGTAGCAAGACTTGAGGGAGATTGGAGCAAGACCATGGTAAGACCGAGATCTTGGTAAGGGTGGTGGATAGATTATAGAATTGCTGTCAAGAAACGGCGGAAAAGTGTAATTAGAGTAGCCCTGTGATAAAGGCTACCGGTAAAGATTCTGCTGTGCTTGCTGGATAATTAAGGAAAAGCTGACTTAAAACTGCTCTGAGGCAAACCTTGCTGGACTATGAAGGAAACTAGAGGCTTCTTGAATTTGTGTTACTGAAATGAAACCAGAGCCTGCACTAAATGAGGAATTGTGCCTTGAGACTGCTAGATTAAACTTGGACTTGTGTTGTGAGATATTCTTTGCCTCCCTGCTCTCCAATTTCCCTTATAAACCCCATTCTCAGTACCACAACTGTGAGTAAATTCTGTGAGTTAACAATAAATAAGCAAACTTCTTGCTGCTGGGTGGCCCTAGAGGCACCATGGGGCTGGGCTACAGGCTCCCCATGTACCTTCTGCTCTGGGGCAGGGAGGGGCCTCAGGGAGATGCTCACAGCCCTGTACACTTATATCCTATTTTCTGCTCATACGTGTACTTTTACCAACCACGGAAGACATCATTTTGCATAACAATGACCTATACTTAGAGAAATTTTTTTTAAATAAAAAAGAAATCACTGCCTATGGTTTAGTCTAAAGAATAGTCTTTGAAATGGTTTTTGCTTGTTCTAGAAAATTGACAGGTCATGAAATTCTGATTCACAGTGGCCTTTTAGGACAGAGTAGCACTACCTCCATAGGATTTTCAAAGCTCTATATCTTCACTGAGGCAAACTGTGTCATCTTTGTTCCAACTGCCGGCCTTCTGGTTAGCAGGTGACTGCTTTAAAAGGAGAGCAGGACAGTGTGAGTGGACAGAAACCACTGACCTGGGTCCTCCCTGAAGGACCATTGTCACTGGGCCCACAAGATGTGTCACCCCTCCAACACGCACGGCGGCCGTCAGCAGCTCCCGCATGTGCACCAGGGCTTGTTTGCGAGTGTTTCCTCGGCGCCACCTTGTCTGTGCAGCTAAGAGAAAGCTACTGCTGGACACCTGAAACGCATAACAAGAGAGGAGCCCGAGTCTTTCCACCTGTCACAGGGATACTGATGCCAGGATCTCATCTGTAGTTGGCAAAATGTGACTCACGGCCTGGTCGGGGTTGGTGCCAATGAAAGCAAAGAGCTGGCCCAGCAGGACACTGTAGGTGGGCTTGTCCCTGCTGTCCTCGATGGCCAATGACTGCAGGAGGGTAAAGGAGCTGCTGCGATGGCTGGTCACATGGCGCCGCCTGGGGAAAACAACAGAATTAGATAAGCCACCGTGGGCTCAGGGAGTCTGTTGATGAACACATTCAGGCGTGTCTGGGAATCCAATCTGGGCCGCTAACTCTAACCTCTGACTCGCTCTAGTAAACTCCAAGTCTTCATTCCCAATCATTTCCAGGTCAGATGGAGCTGACATGCTGCGAAGGAAAACAGGCTGCCGGACGGCATGCGAAATCACCTTTGTCTCAGATGCTGATTTACAAGCTGGAGAAGAAAGGAAGGAAAAGGTTAAAGTTTTGGCTATCCAGCATGTGAGGAGATTCAGCTAACACTGACCCAACACCTAAGATCCCAAATGTTGAAATGTATCTTTTATTCAAGTGCATGTGCCAAGCCAGCTAGTTCACCACTCGAGGCATTTTTAGGCTAATTTTTGTTTTAAACCAAAATAAATATTAAGTCCACCAGATGCTCTGCTGGCGAAGGAGGGACAAGCTCCTCCTGTACCAGTTAGATCCAATTTGATGGTGTACCCACACACACACACACTTAAAAATTTTAAAAAATATTAATTTTTTTTCCTGGAAAATTAAGATCTTTTCTTGAAATTGGTTTTCCAAAGAAAGGCTGGAAAACTCATTTCATTTCACAAAACATCCATTTTCATTTCATTATAAGAATTCTGAAATACCAGCAAAGCTACAGACATGTTTTCATGTCAATAATAAAAGTATGAACAGGGAAAATTTAATTCACAAAATTTCATGTCATTCCACATAATTAATAAAAAGTAAATGCAAAGGTAATGTTAAGAGAAAAAAGGATATTTATTAGACTCACAATATTGACTAATTATATACTCACTCTCACAGCCAATGAATTGAAATTGACTTCACAGCTTTCCCTCCAGAGAGTTTTCAGAGGCAGTCAAACACTTCTGCTTAGAAGCAGCTGGTGGATTTGAACCTTGCACCTTTGGGTTGGCTGCACAAAACTCTTTAACAGTAGGCCACTAGACTTTTGTAGATATCAATTGTTATACAAAAAGAACACTGAGTCCTGGCAGCATAGTGGGTAACATAACAGGCTGCTGATAGGAAAGCTTGAATCCACCAACTGCTCTCCGAGGGAGAAAGATGGGCAATCTCCTCACATGCAATCTGAATTTAAGCCTCTTAAAACCTGCTGGAGAGTCAGCTCTGAATTGGTTTTAACTTTAAGGCAAACACCAAAATCAGCAGCAACAGAAAAGTAGATATTTCAAATCAACCGGTTGCTCTGTGTGAGAAAGAGAGGCAGTCTCTTCCCCAATGATTTACAGCCTCCAAAGGCTGACAGAAGGTTGCTAGGAGTTGGGACCAACTTTATAACTATGGATTATGACAATAATAAACCATCAACTAATAAGAAATGGCTCTTAATTAGAAAAGCAGATGTTGCTGGGACGCCGAGAGGAGTCCTGGTGGCACGGTAACTGAGCATGTACTTATTAGATAGAAGGTCAGTGGTTCAAAGCTACTAGCTGCTCCTCGAGAGAAAGGTGAAGCAGTCTGTCTCCCACAATAGCCCTGGGCCCCTAAGACAGTATTATAGTGCTCTGTCTCCATAAACAAGGCAGCACTGGACCGCAAGACAGGATTACAGTGCTGCTGTGACTTGGGACTGACTAGAAGGTAAGGCATTTGGTTGGTTTTGGGGTGGCCTTGAAATGGGCCCAACAAAGATGTAGGCAACTTATGAGCTAGCATACAAAGGGTCTCATGAATTAAATTAAAAAGAAATGTTTCTTGACTGGAAAAAAGGAAGATAAAAAATGGCAACAATTCCTCTTTCTTCCAGGTAAGAGACAAGAGGGATGTGTTCAGAGTTGCTCGAGTCCGCTCCCTGCTGGGATGTGAGCAGGAAGGAGGGGTCTTTCCACACAGTACCCGGAGTCTCCGCAGGAGTCCCTGAGATGCTCCGGGTGAGGCCTGACTGGGCCGCGATGGTGACGTGTAGCAGCAGCTCAGCTCTATTCATAAGACTCTTCACAAGCGTCTTCGTTTTAGTCAGTGGGTGTGAGGGTTTCTGAATAAGAGAATTCACTTCTTGAAGGAACTTCTCCCTATAAAGAAAGGCTGATGTGCATTTTGTCCTTCTTTAGCTTATGGAACACAATGGTTTTTAATTGTGTGTTTTCTCAATTACAAACAATATGAGAAGACAGGGAGAACTAAACAAAACCAATCAATTTGCAAGCCCTTTCCTCTTTCCCCCTCCCCATCCCAGGAGAGCTTGCTCAAAACTGTGGTCTGTTTTGTTTCCTTTTTCCCCACTTTCAAATGCTTAACTGCTAAATTTTGACGGTTAAAAAGTTTTTCCCTTCCAAATTACTAAGAGTTCTAACTCTAAAAAAGATTGAAAAAAAATCTATGAGGAGATTAAATCTTTTGAGTTCTACTTTGAGTAGCAAGGTGATCTACGAGAATCTTGTGTAGTTATTAACATCACTAACCTCAGTGATAGGACCATGTTTTCAAGATCATTTCCATCAAAGGAGACTTCCTTCATTGAACACAAAAGTTCTAGTTCTTTCATTTTGTTCTAAAGAAGGAAAAGTCAAGAAAAGATGGTATGCAAGATCCACAAGAAGAAAGGTTCACTGTATAGATACTAATCAGAACAGACGAGGTCGGGGTGCTGTTTGTTGTCCATCCTTCTGGACTGACGCACATTTGTCAGCTCTGATTGTGATGCAGTGCTCGAGCACTAGTGTGCTAACTGAAAGGCCAGCATTTGAACCCCCCAGCTGCTCCACGGGAGAGAGCTAGAGCAATCTGCTTGCATACACATTACAACCTTGCAGAGTTCACGGAGCAGGCCTCCTCTGCCGTCTGGGGTCCCTTGGAGTTGGAATCAGCTCAGTGGTAATGCGTTCAGGATTTATTTTAATGATTCAAAGTGTCAATGGTTACATTCTGGGGATTCTTGTCTTTTTCGGGTTTTCTTTTTTAAGGTTTGAAAGCAAAATCTGGTAATAATAGCTTATTTTGATTCTTTATGCAACTACTAATCTGTTCCTAAAAAAATCAGGAATGATTTCTTTCTTGTGTTCTGGCTATGCTGGTTTACTCAATTTTCATTGAACCCCCCTTAAAGATTGAGTGAATTTTAGAGTAAACAATATCTTAGACTGTGACATTCTCTGATACTTCTATGCAGGTGGCACTCTTCTTTACTATGTAAACACTGAGGTCTGCATGAAAAGTCACACAGCCTGCTCACCTCGTTAAAATGGTAATCATAAAAGAAAGGGATGTTGTTCTCTAGCTTCCCATGTAGGGCATCATCAACTTCACTTTGCCATTTCTGTTCCAATTCTGCAACACTCTGAAACATGAAAATAAAACAATGTGGGAGTAAGTGGGTGAAATAAAGAGTGTAATCTGTGAATCTGGAAATGTGAATTGTAAAAAAAAAAATTAGATCATGTCCTGTTTCTTTCAATTTCCAGAAAATAAATTTGTTCTAACAGTTTGTAAGAAAAAGTTATGTCTGCCTGAATTAACTTACTTGCAGTTGTCTCTCCATGGCATTGAGTTTCTTAAAGGTCTCTCCCATAATTTTACACAATAAATCATATTCTTCAGCGTGTTCTTCTTGATACTGGAAATTTATTAAGGACTGCAGTGCATCAACCAAGTTTAAGTGTTTAATAACACACGACACCACCATTTCCTCCATCACATCTGGCTGAATCACTTCCCTGGGATAACAATGGCAATCAGTCAGATGAGTGACATGCTATCAAGTCCCCAGCACTGCAGTTTACAGGTTTAAGAAAGTAGGATTCCCTTTAAATGTGCTAAATGCAGTCATCACACCTTATGATAGCAGAGTGGTGGGCATGGACATGATGTGGCTATCACATCAAGTTCACAATGGTTTAGTAAATTAGCTGCTAATCAAAACTATAGAGGCTTCCTGCCTACGACTTGTGTATTTTTAGCAGGAGTCCTAACAGAATTGGAAAGCTATTTAAGGCTTCAGAAAATATCTACAGCACCATTTATCTATCTGTTCTTTTTACACAGTATTATGGTGCATGGCATTATGGATTTGGGGCTGATAATACTGATAAAAATGGTGTTTCTGTAATCTCCCATCTTGAATTTTATGTTTTCTTGAAATATTTCTCTCAGACGGGAACTCTTGTTTCAGAGGGCAGCATGGAAACCAAGCAAATTTTGAGGCAGGAAAGACCTTCACAACTTTAAGACTTTACATTCTATACAAAAAAAATCTCTCACCATTACATTTGGTAGTCACCAAATAGAAAGGAACATCTCTAGACTATGGAAACTATTTAAAGGGCCAACTGATCAAACTAGCACAGAAAAACCCAGAATGTGCATTAGAATCACATGGAAAATTTGTTAAAACTCCTATCACTGGGTGGCATCCCCAAAGCTTCTATCTCTGGTAGGGGTGGTTTAGGGTGTGAGATTTGTATTTCTAACAAGTCTCCATGTGATGCTGATATTGCTGGATCGAGGCCCAAAATATGAGAACCACAGACCTCAACTACCAGCTGGTGGTGGACTCTCCAGAGGACATAAATTCATTGTGTGAATGTACCACAGTTTTTTCTATGCATTCTTATTATGCAGCACTGAAAAACAATGCACTCATAACACTTTACACAACATGGGGTAGCCTGAAGGATATTATGCTGAGTGAAATATCTCAGTCATAAAAGGACAAATACTGAGTAACACTACCATTAGAGAATAGAATAGATGTGGGTGGGTAAGCAGAAAATGGGAAAAGAGTGGATAGACAGTGAACTCTGAAGAAGAACAAATAAGAGGAAGAACTGTTCGTAAGGAATATATGATTAGGCATTACACGTATGACAATAATCTGTAACAGGGGATACATTGCTGGGTGGGCTGAGGGGGGAAGAAAATGTTCAATGAAAGAAAAAATATATTAAAAAAAAGTGAACATAAATTCAAAGGTTTATTTCACAGGCTCTAGGAAGACACATTCCCTCTTTAGTGATTTAAAACTGATCTCATGTGATAAAAATAAAGTATCAGACAGTCACATACTTTATACTCGGTCTGAATTGAGGTCTAGCACGCCCAGAAATCTCCCTGAGCTTTATCATGATTCCGGGAGGCAGCCTGATGCGAGGCAGGTCAAAGTAGTTTCCCACAGGAGGCACGAGGACGTCCGAGGGGTAGGTGAACTCGCGGTCTTCTTCGATGGTCAGAGGCAGTGGCGAGGGACTTGGGGTAAGAGCAGGGGAGATCACTCCATTGGCCTCCACCTGCCACTGGCACCTGAGCAAACACCAAAGAGACCATCACTCTCTACTTACTGCAGTTTACTGGAGACCTGCTTAACAGCCTCAGAGGTAACAACACCAGGAAGTGCTGATTAGGGGTTATTTATCAAGTCTTCTCTAGAGTCTCAGGAAAAAGATGCCATACAAATATGTCACATAGATACCTCTTCTCTAGAATTTTTGCTGAAAACTTTAAAACATATTTTAAAAGCTGAGTGGCATGGCTAAGAGCCATACACAGACATCTCGATTCATAAACAGAATGCTAGATTTGCTTTATTACATTTTCCTATCCTTTAGGGATCCTTGAATCCCATCACACAATACTCAGGCTGGGGAAAAGCTTACCCAACTCAAGGTTACAATGTCAAATTTAGTAAAGTGAATATTACACTTTGGTGTAATATTCATCTTCTCTCTCAGACCCAAGGACTCTCCTGAGACTGTCGGCAAATCACACAATCAGCTGGGACACACTCTAAAAGGAGTTTCTCCACTTCATGTCCTTTTTCCCTTTTGAGCAAAACTAGCTCAACTGGAGCCTTTTTGTTACCTCTGTAAAAGTTTGGACCGAAGTAGCTCTTGACAGGCTTCTTCTTCCTTGGTGATTTCTGGTCCATTGTACAGGATTCTTAACATGGAACAAGCTAATACTGACAGACCTAGAGCCAGGTCTACCAGAAAGGGCAAGCCTCCTGAGACATCCTCTGAAGATTCCTACAAGGTAGACACGGGCAAACCACGCTGGTCAGTGTGCTGCCCCAGGCTGCACCATCCCCAGCCAGGGGTTTCACAGAGCAGCAGCTAGTGCCATTGCTGCACATGGACACATGGACGGCACCCCAAATCATGAGCAGATAGATGGTGGCACTGGAATGACCACAGCGTGAAGTCTCAAAAAAACATTAGAGGGAAAAGAGCTAGTAAGGCTCCATATTAGGAATGGTAAAAATTCCATGCAAGAAGCCCAAGTTCTTTGAGTGGCCTCCCCTCTGATGTGACAGACGTGGGCAGTCAGGTTTGGTTTTGTCATCCCTATGTTGTGCTAGAATCATGATGTTGTCAATTACTGCTCTGAATTCATTCAACAAATAATCCAGAGCTTACCGTGTACCAGAAATTGTTCTGGGATCCTGAAATACATCAAAGAACAAAACATAGATCCCTGCTCTCATGGAGCTTACATTCTAGCAGAAAACTCCACTCCAGATAGTCTTAGCTTGGTTAAACTCAAGCAATCTCTAGTCTAAAATAAGTTTTCAAAAATCAGGCCATTAGAGGGGTTAATGGAATAACTATTCTTAAAACCCAGAATCCAAGCGCTTACTTAAGTGTTCAAGTCTTCTTTGCCCTATGGAAAGATGCTGGAGTCAGGCCACCTAGCCAGGTTTGGAAGACAGAGCCCCTATCGATGGAGAATTTCTGTGGTGCTGAATTGGTTTTAGGCTGTACCTAGTGCTTTTTCCATAAGAAGAAACAGAATGGTTGACTACTGCCAAATGGAAGAGACGAATGAAAACGGCTCATATTTTGACCCATTGTCAAGGCAAATATGATGTCTGTAACCAAGGTACAAAGGAGAAAGGACATTAAGACCACGGCTGTGGTTAGAATCCAGTACCTGAGCGCGGACTGTGCAAGCAAAGCCCCACATAGCTTTATCGGGAGTGTTGTGTTCACGGCCACTTCTCATTTCAAAGGAGAAGGTGACTGTATCTCCTTCCACCTTAAAATTTAAGGAAGGGGGGAGAGATGCACTTTAAAAATGAGACAACTTTTAAGAGAGCAATGAAGTTCAGTGATTCACTTTCAGAAGGACCACAGCAACATTTCACTCCTTTTCTTATTGTTGTTCCCTAGGAGTTTCAATTCCTTCCTCTCATTTAGACACCAACTTTTAGATATCTCTCCTAAGCAGGGAGCCTTGGCACGCTAGGCACCTGTCAGATGGGCCACAACTGACCAGGAGCTGGACCAGAGGGATGATTAATGAAATCTGGTGCATAATTTCCAAGAAATCCCTGCAAATTATTTTCTTTCTGCCTCCCTTTCTGTTCAAACCCTCACTGATCCCAGTCATGCAGGCAAATGGCCAACCTTCTTGAAGAACACTGACCAACTGCCAGGAAGTCGTGTGTGTGTGTGTGTGTGTGTGTGTGTGTGTCCCCCCAATTCCACGAATGAGGAACAAAAGCACAGTGCACAGTGCTGAGCTGCTCAAGATCTGGAGACATCCCTGTAGCCTGTGTGATCCCAATTAAGTTAAAGATGGTGTGTGTAACACAGAGGCTCAGAGGGAAGCCTCTGAAACAGTTCTTGAGTTTTAACAGGCATTTCTGTTCATAATAATTTTCTAAGCAAATCTGGAGTTGCTTAAGGGTCTAAATGAAGAAGCAGGGCCCAAACTGTACCAGACTGAGAAGAGATCATTATCTTTGCTCTTAAGTCCCAAATTAATTTGAAATGAGCTCCACATTTTACAAGCATAATGGCCTGTGATTCTAGGCTGCCCATCATAAATTAGTCTATGAGAAGTCAGCTGAAAGAACTAGCAGACTGTCTTAATGGTCAGGGAAGAAAAATGCTTTGACCACCTCAGTCTATGGGATGTTAGAGTTCTGCAAAGGACAGAAGAAGGTTGGTGCAGATCATTCTGGAAACTCACAAACCTACCAAGGCAGACCCACCTCAACAAAAGTCTCTCTGACATATTTCCCCAAGATTATTTTAGCTAATGCTTGGCTCCATAATGAGCATTCAAGAACTTGGCTGTCCTTGCTAGGAAGTGATTACGACTGGATACCATACCTTCACCAAGTCTTTCGGCCAGCCAGTTCCTAAGACACTACGGCTGCCATATCCCAGTGTGTTGCCTCCATACTCAGCAACCTTCCTACTGTTTGTGTTAGGCCCCGCGTATATCACCAACTTCAAAACAGAAAATAGACTGTTAGACTGTAAAAGAAAAACAAAAACAACAGCTACAAATAAAAAGGCTGCAAGAAATGTTGGCATTAAATAAAACATTCATAACCAGGCACTGGTGTCAGTATATCTAATATTTCCCCCCTTTTTTGACTTTAGATATAAATGATAAGCCACTGGGATACACACAGCCTGATGTTTATAAGGCAGTCACTGGGTATTCATGATTACATTGAAAATTTTTTAATATATCTTTAAATTTTTTATAGTATCACAATTTAATTTTTAAACATAAGAGGGTTTTTAAAAACATTATTAATTTCTGTAATCAAACCCATGTAGATCAAACTTAAGGTATTTAATGCAATTTTTTGTATAAAATAGCAATTTTACTCCTGATAACTTATTATTAACATAGTATTAACAGGTACAATTTGCCCCATGAAGTCCTCCCCCAAATTAATAAAGTGAGCAAAGAGAGATGAAAAGATATCTAGCAACAACAAAATGAAAGTATCAAAACCAAGTAATGAACTTAAGAAAAAAAACCTGAAATGCAACAAATTGAAAATAAGCCAGTCTCAGAATGTCGCTTAATAGCATTCAAAGAAATTGATACAACTTTGGACTAGAAAAGGGGCTACTGCTTCTTGGGTCCATTTTGATGTATCAATAATTTCTTTAATGAGGACTCTTCGTTCATTTATAAGTAATCAATCAACTCTCTACATAGGAGAAACAGTCATGGGCCATTTGACATTCAAATACTTCTAGAAGGAAAAGGAAGCTATAAGGTCTATCAATGCCAAATTCCGTCTTCTGATGTATACTCTGACTTCATCTCACTGAATAGCAGTTATGTTTGGAGTAAAGTTGACGTTTTAGCCCTCAATGCTTCTGATTTTTGTTATTTCTTACCCTTTTGGACCTTTTGTTGACACCAGCCAGGGGCCACTGGAAAAGCAAATGTTATTTTATCCATGGATTAAGCCTCTTTGCACTTTGTCACTTAACATCTTAAGTCTACTGCAAGTGCAGGATAGGGTACATCAGAAGATGCAAATTATTGTCTTTAAAAAAAACACCTCTTCCATTTCCACCTGAATTGGTCATTGGACTAGAATCCAAGAAACACGGGTAGACGTGACGCTAGGAAACATGAAGGGGTAGACCAATGCCATGAGATGGAAGGTCTGAAAGGCCCAACAAAGGCAAGTTACAAGGGCAAGTTTTCAACTCCTCCAGAATATCTGGCATTCATCCCTCTCTAAAAATATTCTGAGGACAAGGGTCCTGTAAGTTGTTTGCTCGGTTTTTACCCTCTCACGTAACGTGTTGTTAAGAAGTCTTTTTCACCCCCACATCCCTCCTGGTGGCATCTAAGACAATTTATTCTTACACAGTTCATAGAGAAGAGACGTAATAGCTAACAGTCAGCTAACACATATAGCAGCCCTTCATATGAAAGCTATTAAGTACTCTTCCAGTTTCTCTTTCATATGCTACTTATTCCAGTTTCTTTAGCCTTTCCTCAGAAGGCTAACATGATCAGAAATGACATAAACTTCTTTTGCATTTCCTTTTATTTATAATTGCTAAGGCACCAGGTTGGAAAGTACTTCTTAAGATTAAAGGAGCCCAGGGGATAAATAATGTTTACTGCATTGAAACAGATGAGAGAGAGAACTGTTTAAGAGGATATATGAAAAGGTATTCTTGTCATGATAGGAGTCCAGAATGAAGGCTGCACAGTGGAGTGGACTTGGGGGGAGGGATTACATAACAGTAAAAGAATTTTTCTTTTACTTTTCAAAGAGAAGAGGGAACTGGCGGGGAGGGGGCGGACAGGGAGAAAAGTGCAACAATGAATGAAAGGAAACCCTAAGTCTCTGTAAACTTTCATTAAAATTAAGAAGAAAAAAAAATTACAGGAGCCCAAGGGAGCTCTGGTGGCCTAACTGCAAAAAGCTGCACTGTAATCCCAGAGGTATGCAGTTCGAATCCACCAGATGCTCTGTGGAAGGAGGGGCAATCTCCTCCTGTGCCAATCAGATCCGATTTGATGGTGTACACACACACCTCCCCCCCCATAAAAAAAGATAAAATTATAGGAGCCCATAAGTAACAGCAAACATAATCAAATAATTGAAATCACCATAAACCAGATTCCAGCACATCTAGCATCCTTTTACATGGCCACATTCTCCCCAGAAGATCTGTAAGCAGCCTCAAGAACTGGGCAGTAAGACCTTTCTATGAATGGGATTCAAACACAGAAGGAGGGCAGGACGTAAGCAGAATAAAAAGGCAATTTCCTTTGGCTTGGACTTGTGCTCTTTGAAAGCTGACAAAAATGTCCTTTGGAACACTCAGAGTCAGTGCCAGTGAGCTGCAACAACTCATAGCTGGCTCTCCACAGGGTTTCTGAGGGTGACTTGAATGGGAAGAGATGTTCAGCTTTCTCCCAAGGAGTGAATGGTGAATTTAAACCACTTCTGGATTAGGAGCGCAACTTCCTATGGTCCGTGCCACCAGCATTTAACAAGTGCAGTGAAAACACTGTTCTTAGACCACAGAGGTGGTGGCTTTTTCCTGTCCCCAGTTACTACCTTAGGGAAGTTCTCATTAGCGATTCCTAGAGAAGGAAAGAAGTCAAGAATGGTGACCCGCAGCAAAGAAAAATAAGAAGCCTCTAAGAAACCAGCTCCCCAGAGCTGGAAACCAGAACGAGCCAGTTCCTGCTTACTTTGTCATAGTCGTACTGCGAAGAACATCTGCTATCAAACCGGAGATACAGGCAGCGAGCTCCAGGGATATGGACGGTCTCCTTAAATTTGTAGTTGTCCCTCACAGGGTGCACTGTTTCCACAGTCTTCCCAGCAGCCCAGGGGGCAGGAATCTTCAAGCCCGTGAGAAAGCCTGGTTCTTCTTTCTCTTCTAGCATTCTAAAACCAGAGACAGAGATAGTGATGTAGCTTATCAGCAAAGAAGGGGAAAAAACACAAAATAAATATGCACTACAGCACGGAAGGTAAAGAAACTGTTCTTTAGTTTTCCATAGAATGCAGTATGGACAAAGTGGTTTGTGATGGTGGTAAGAAATGAAAACCAATTAAAAAAAAATAATCCCTATATTTAAGAGGTTTGCTTCCTTTTGCTCTTAGGCATTATATTTACATTCCACGTTCTGCTTTTTCTAAGGGAGAAATTCAACTGATATCCAGCAAAGGAACTTCCAACTCTCATTGAGAATAAGAAAAAAAGATACTTCCAAGGAACTTTAACATTGGCCTCTTTCCATATCCCATAGGATTATCGTCCTGCAGAAGTTCCTTCTATCTCCAGGGTAGCTATTGAAACCTCTATGAGTACATCCAATTACAAGCTTTTTAGCAGAATTTTCACTAAGAAAAAGAACTTTCAGATCAGAGATTTTCTTTTGCTCACTGTAACTGAACTGAAGGGCTTCACAGAGCCCAAGTTTATGTAGCACACGCTCCTAAAAACTAAACCTATTTCTCTTTCCACATGGCAGATCCTTTCATTAAAAAGGCTGTACTACCTCACTGTCCAGTGTGGCAGCTGCTACAGTCAAATGTGGACATTTATTTTTTGTTTAGTAATTCTTTGCAGGCTTTTTGTGAAGTCTAACGAAACAGTTTAGTTCCGAATCAACAAGTTCTGTTGACCTTGGTCACTGACACTGTTTCCACTCTTGACTGTGCAAGAACACTCTCACTGTTCCCCTTCTGTTTGTGGTGTGGTGGCCATTTACATTTCATTGAAAGCCTTCACCCAAACAAAGAGTTTCTAAGAATAAATTTAAACTGAATAAAATGAAAAACCCAGTTGCATCTACAACCAGGAGAAGATAAAATAGATGAATGGGACCTTCTAAGAATCAAATCCTTATGCACATCCAAAAACTTCTCCAACAGGGTAAAAAAGGGAAGCCACAGACTGGGAAAAAGTATTTGGTAATGATATGTCAGATAAGGGATTTATATCTAGAATTTATAAAATACTTGAGCACCACAACAAGATAAAGGTAAGTAATCCAGCTGAAAAATGGGTACAGGATATGAACAGACACTTTCACCAAAGAAGATATTCAGATGGGCAACAAGCACATGAAGAGATATTCAAAATCCCTAGCTCTAAGAGAGATGCAAATCAAAACAACTATGAGATATCCTCTCACTCCAGTCAGAATAGCAACATTTAACTGAATAGCAAGCAACAAATGCTGACAAGGTTGTGGGGAAACTGGAACCCTTATTCACTGTTGGTGGGAGTGTAAAATGGTGCAACCACTGTGGAAGGTGGTATGGCGCTTTCTCAAACAGTTGCAAATAGGGATACCATTTGACCCAGCAATTCCACTACTGGGAATATATCCCAAAGAGACTATAACTGACATCCAAGCAGATGTATGCACACCCATGTTTATCACGGCTTTGTTCACAATAGCAAGGAGTTGGAAACAACCCAGGTGCCCATCAACAAACGAATGGATAGAGAAGCTGTGGTATAGTCACACAATGGAATACTATGCTGCATTGAAAAACAAGGAACTCATGCAATATTATTCAAAATGGGTGAGCCTGGAGGACATTATGCTGAGTGAAATATCTCAGTCGCAAAAGGACAAATACTGCATGATGCCACTGCTGTAAAATGGGACTTATATCAGGGTTGGGGTAAGAGTGAGAAAAACTGGATAAATTGTGTATACTGCTCTGAAACAGATGAGGGAGAGAATAATTTAAAAGCGATGTATGATAGGGTATTATGGTTATCACAAGAGTCCACAATTAAGGTTGCATAGTGGAATGTACCTGGGGTCATGGGAGGGGGCGGGGGGATTGTGTACCAGGGAGGGAGTTTTTCTTTTACTTTTCAAAGAGAGGAGTGAACTGGGGTGAGGGGGAGGGCTGGGCAGGGAGAGAAGTGCAGCAATGAATGAATGGAAATCCAAAATCTCTGTAAATGTTCATTAAAATTATTTAAATAAAAAAAATTACCATAAAACCCAGTTGCTCCTTTTTGTTGCACGAGTCACCACAATGCAACATTCAATCACAGCACAGAGCTATGGCAGACCACATCAGACAGAAACATGGTTATCCTTCACTGAGGAGTTCAACGGATAGCACTACTCTAGACATATTCCTTCCAAGTCAGTGTTCAGAGAGAGTGTTACTGAGGTAATGCTGGCATCGTATACATTACACATATCTAAAGCAACTTGATAGATGTGAACAAATGAACACATTTGTGACGTTTCCTCTATCTGTTTTAAATTCCTCTGCTTCTAACAGAGGTAATGGCTTGCATTTGTAGGAGTTGTATACAAATGGAATTGCAGTGTTTACTAGTTTGGAGAGAGGGGTAAGAAAGTGATTCCACCTACAACCAGGAGAGGATAAAGTAGATGAATGGGACCTTCTAAGAATCAAATCCAAAAACTTCTCTAACAGTGTAAAAAGGGAAGCCACAGACTGGAAGAAAAATATTTGGTAATGCATATCTTATAAGGGACTTATATCTAGAATGTATAGCATACTCGAGCACCACAACATGATAAACAACCCAACTGCAAAATGGGCACAGGATATGAACAGACACTTCACTGAGGAAGACATTCAGATTGCAAACCCATGAAGAAATTGTCAAAATTCCAAGCAATCAAAACTACTATGAGATGTCATCACACCCCAGTAAGAATAGCAAAAGTCAACAGAGCAGCAAACAACAAATGCAGATGAGGTTGTGGAGAAACTGGAACATTTATTCACTGTTGGTGGAAGTGTAAAATGGTGTAACCACTCTGGCAGGCAGTATGGCGCTTTCTCAAAAAGTTAGAAATAGAAATACCATTTGACCCAGTAATTCCACTACTGGGAATATACCCTTAAGAAATCAGAACTGCCTTCCAAACAGATATATGCACACCCATGTTTACTGCTGCTTTGTTCACAATAGCAAAGAGTTGGAACCAATGCAAGTGCCCATCGACAAATGGATAGAGAAGCTGTGGAATATTCACACAATGGAATATTATGTAGCACTGAAAAACCAAGAACTCATGAACTATTAATGGGTGCCCATGGAGGACATTATGCTAAGTGAAATATCTCAGTCACGAAAAGACAAATACTATATAATGCCACTGTTATAAAACAGTGCTGACAAAGGGGGTTGGGGGAAAACTAAGAAAAGAGGGAATAAATAATATACATGGCCCTGAAAACAGATGAGGGAGAGAACTGTATAAAAGGAATACATGATTAGGTATTATTGGTATGACAAGAGTCCATAATAAGAGCTGCATAGTAAAGTGGTGGTGGGAGAAAACTGTATATGAACGAAGGATGTTTTTCTTTCCAAAGAAAAAAGCAAACTGGGGTGAGGGGAAGGGGCAGGGAGGAAAATGTGCAACAATGAGTGAATGGAAATCCAAGGTCTCTATAAACTTACAATAAAATCTCAATTTAAAAAAAAAGAAGGGTGATTCTTTTTTTTTAACCTGTGGGAAAATAAATACCACAAGAAATCTGGTCTTTCACCCAGGCCTATGAGTTTAATTCAGTGACATTAATCATACTCACTATGTTGTCAAACTGTCACTACTATTTGAGAAATAAAAATTTATCACCTCAGAAACCATAAGGCAATAACCTCATACTTAAACCCCTACTTCTTGGTAAGCACTAAGAAACCTGGGTTTTCTATGCTTTTCCAGTTCTATATACTTCATATAGTGGAATCATTCAGTATTTGTCCTTTTGAGTCTGACTTATTTCACCTAACATAATGCCACAGCATGCTATCATGACCTCATTTCCATTCACTGCTGAGTAACAAGCCGTTGTATAGCGCGCACACACTGTTTATCCAGTCATCTCTTGATGGACGGTTTCTAAGTTTTTGGCTACCGGTGTTGGCTTCTTTGAGTCATCACCAGATTAACCCATGCTGTGGAACACTTCAGTAAATAGTTCACTCTTTCTCCTTACTGATTAGAATTCCAGTGTTTAGATACACCACAATGATTTTTCCTTTACTTATTGGCGGAAATTTAAGTTGTTTCTAATTTGAGGTTTTTCTGGCTTAGGGTTATAATAACTAAAGGGGTGAGGAATAGTTATGTACAAGTCTTTGTAAAATTCTACACCTCATTTTCTGTCGGGCAAATACCTAGAAATATAATAGCTAGAGCTAATAGTGGGTGTACATTAACTTTGGAAAACGGTCAAACTGTCTTCCACAGTCATAATATTTCATATTCCACCATGAGGGTATAAGATCCACGGGGAAATGTCTTCTGACTTGTGTTCATACCTCTACAAAGAAATTCTACAGTTATCTGTAAAACCTTGACCCTCAAATATCTTTCTTTTCCCAGTCGGCAGATCCTGGCTAGAAACTGGTCATACAAAGAGTACTGGGATTTCCCCAGAAGAGGTAAGGAAGGGGTTTTATGGGGAAGGGAAGCAGGATTTGTCACCTCTCATCAGGAAACAGCCTGCCCTTCTGGTCAGATGCACCACAGGGGGAATAGCCCACCTCAGCAAAAACCGGAGACTGGGTTTTAAGCAGCAAAGCCGTCTGAAACACAAAACCAATGTCAGGTCTTAAAGTGCTAACAGTTAATTATCTGGATGGTCCTAGAGCTAGGCATGGTATTCTCATTTAAGCAGTCTTTTTACAATTCTAATCTGCTCTCCTTCATTAGGAAATACTTAACTACCCAGACCAATTGACATGTACGTAATGCTAGGATGGAATACACCATTAATATTAGTTACCCATAATTGGCAAGGGCTCTGGAGAGGCAAGATAAAGTTAGGGATTCAATGCTACATGGCCAATTAACAATTATACAACTGAATCAAGAGATGGACAATGAAAACAGGCCAAAATGTTGCAACATATAGTCAAACAAAAAATAACACGCTCCCCCTTGGAATTTTAGGTAACCTCTATAATAGGGTGTGCTTCTTCACTCATTTTCTCCCCTGGTTTCTGAAAGGCATGGCCATGCTTATTCTGCATACTGGGGCAATGTGAAACGCACTGGTGGAAAAATAATATGTGTGAGCTCGAGGCATGTACCTGGCTGGTATAGAGCACCAGCTGCACCAGCTGAGGCATCAGAGCATCGGCCATGGTCAGAGTCTGTAAGTTCGGATGCATCAGAGACGTCAGTAACACTGGAAGAAGGTGCCCAAGCATCGTGGCCTTAGTAACTTGTTCCAAGCCTTTTAACCTACCCAAAACAAAACAAAACAAAACATACAGTCTAAGCAATTCTCAATGAAATGAAGCAACAAAAGTCATATTTACTTGATCAATTTTCTTTCATTGAAATCTTTGAATTGGCTAAGTGTTTAAGGTACATGGCAAGCCTTTTAGTCCTCAAATTCCTCATCTTCTACTTTTGAGGGAAGGAACTCTGGCGGTGTAGTGTGTAATGTGCTATGGAAGTAACCTAAAGGCTGGCAGTTCAAAACTCCCAGCCACTCCGGGGGAGAAAGATGGGCAGTGTCCTCCCACAACAGTTTATAGCTGCAAAAGTGGTTTCAGGGTTGCAATGAGGGGGAGAAGATTCGACAGTGGGCAAGGGCCACAGAGGGAGAGAGCAAGACTAGACATCCACTAGTGGATTTCACCAGTGACTTTGGCAAAAAAAAAAAAAAAAAAAGGAAAAGTCCCCCAGTACATATCCTAGTACTTTCAAAGTACTTTACAAATGAGTTCTAAATTCAAATAGTTGTTCTAGGTGTGAATTCTCTGCCAAGTTCCCTGTGCTCTGGGCTGCTGGTCACTGCGCTACACTGAGACTGAGGGGGAGAAGTGAAGTGGTACAGAGTGGCTGCCACTGCCCAGAGCAGTGACCTCCACTTGTGGCCTCCAACAGCTGAGTGTGATATGGGGGAAAACAGAGATTTTAAATTTTTCTTTAAAACTCTACTATCTCCACCCTCTGCTAGGGGAATGAAGGTATGGAGTGTCCCAGAAAGATAAGGGTATGTCAGTTCTCTGAGAACACCAGGTCACTGGTGTGGCGGGGGAGAACTGCCATCTCCCAGGGTCCCATATCAGATTATACCTGTCCACTACTCCACACCACAAGTAGACCTGATACATGCTGTGGAGCTGATCTGTTTTCTTCTAGAAATATATATTGTTGAGTTTCTGGTGAAAATTCACACAGCAAATTAGGTCCCCATTTAATAATTTATATACATACGTATTGTTTGGTGGCATGGGTTACAACGTCTCCACTTTGTCAACAGTTACATCTGTTCTCGTCATTCCACTTCTAAGAATCCATCTTCCCAGCCCTTCCGGAGGTCTCACACCCCCCAGCAAAACACCTATCTGACTGATATTACTGATGGTCCCAACTCATACTACTGCAAGAGTGGTAGGAAAAAAACAGGAGGGACACAGGGGCAAGTAAGTATACAGAAATGAACAAACAAATCCATTGCCGTCAAGTCAATTGTGACTCATAGTGACTTTGCAGGATGGAGCACTTCTGAGGCGGGAAATCTTCCTGGAGCAGACTGCCTCACCTTCTCTCACAAACTGAATGGTAGGTTCACACTGCCTACCTTTTGGTTAGTAGCTAAGTGCCTTAGTCACAGTGCTCCCAGACAAGGTTACTGAGGCAAAAAGTTATACTGCAGGATAACATTTGATCAGCATCCCTAATTTTAAAAGCATGAGAAAAATACAGTATGTAACTCATCTCTAAAAGAAATTTTAATGCAGAGAATTAAAAAAAAAGCTTTATTACTGTGAAAAAGAAGTCTAGCCTCTGTATGATTCATTCCTATGTCTGGAGAAGTAAAATTACAGTAGAAACACACGTTTGTTGTGTCAGCATCAATTTAAGACTGTGAAGCACCTGTCTCACCAAGCCACTGCTCCCTCCCAAGGACTCATCACGTCCTTTGGTGCTGAGCTGGAACTTCAAGGACAAGCTTATTTGGGAAGAATGATCATGGACATTCCAAATGCAGACAAGGCTGTGCTCCACAACTTAGCTGACCTATAGTCATGGCTCTTGGCCTAAGCTAAAAGCACCATTGAAAGGTTCGACGGCAGTGTTCACTAGAGTGGATGGATAATGAACACTGCATTAGAACAGATGAAGGGGAGAACTGTCTGAAAGGAATATATGATTATGCACTGTATGTATGAAAACTGTCTGGAACAAAGGGTGCATTGTGGGGTGATCTGGGAGAGTGGGAGGGAAAGGGGGAGAAAATGTGCAACAATGAATAAATAAAAGAGAAAGTAAATAAATAAATAAAGGGCTCGACTGCATTTGGCATCGTCATATTTGCCATTTCAACCTATTCTCACGATCAATCACTCTTGTTTGATGCCACGTTCTAGATGTCTTGATGTTTGCATAGAACTTCTCCCTAAAGGACAGCTGGTAAGAGTGCAGACCTGTTTCCTCACCTCTGCTCGCAGTCTGCTATGTCACTATTGATGAGGGCAGTTGTGACCTGCTGTAGCATTTCCAGCACTTCATCACAGCCAGTCAGGATTTGGGTGGCAAGGGCCAAAATACTGACCTTCAGCTCCTAGGCAGAAAATAGCACCATGTTAGCCTCAGCTGGGTGATGAGTAAGTATTCAAGTCACAATGACAGCATGAAATGATGTATTTAATGATGTATTTCCAAATTAAAAGATGAGGTGGCCAGAATAAGCCCAAAGCAGTCCATTCCGCTAGGATGGTAAGCAGTGATTTGATTTGGGAGGCTATGGTCAGGAGTGCTGACAGAAATACGCAGTATTTCCCAGGGAGCACACAGAGTCCCTAGGAGAAAGGTGCATTTCTCCCATCCCTCCAGCACAAGAGAGCTCCTGGTGGCCAGCCCAGAAACTGTCCAGGTGGAAGATTGCCTTGGGTGGTATGAGGATAGCTAAAGAGAAAAACAGAACAGTAAAAGGCGCATGTATAGGCGGTGAACAAATGAGACAAAAACACAACATTCTGAAATTGTATAAGTGACCTTTGCATTTAATATCTTAAATTCATTACATTTGAAAACAAGCATGTTTTTAAAAAATCAGAGTTGTAGGCAGTTACAGGCTACTAAAGACTAAAATGAATTATTAGGGAATTAGTGGGAGTTTAAATACTAAACAATCAGGTAGGAAATGAATACCACAGACATGGTAGCTTACAATTATTTCCTATTTTTAAAAAAATACCATCAAACTAGCCCTCTAGGAAAAATATGTGTGTTTTTAATTTTCCTCAGAAATGCCAGACAGTCAAACCTATTCTATCATCACTATTTCTCTTTCCTTTCATAGTTTAATTGAGACTTTATCGAATTTAGCCATTTCAAACAAAGGAAATTCTATTTGGAATTGCATGAGTGTTTGCTGTGATTATTTTCATTAGTATGAGCAAAAAAAATCTGAACTTTCTAGAACATGGGATCCTGGTATACATCATCTCAATAACCTACACTATCACTTACAGACTGCACGCCATGAATCAGCACTGGGTCAGGTGTTTCACATACCTAGTCTACAGCCATCACAGCAACCTGACAAGATAGGTGTTATTGTTTTTACTGTTTAGGAAACCAAGGCAAGAGAAACTAAATCACATCAGCAATTTAAATTATGAATACATGCATTCTTGATTATTGAAAAAACCGATTCGGTAATGAGGTAAGTGTATAAATATCAATGAGCAAGTGTATGATTTATATTGTATTTATGCATAGAAGAATAAGAAAAAAATGGGTAAACTATCGTGGCTTTTATCTTTCACTATGACTGGTTTACTATCCTATCTCCAATAAGGCTAAGTAAACATGTTAAGGAAGAACAAAATCCTTGATTTCTCGAGCTCTCCCACAAAGATGAAATTCTGAAGAGCAATGCAAACAGCAGCCTTGAGCATCTGTCAGAATTATAACGGCCACTACTATAAAAATTTGTGAGATAGCTATAAATTACTAAGTAAAGAATTTCAGAAAAATGACATGAACTCTAAGTGGAGAAATTAAAATCACCAAAGAGACTGGGAGAAGGGTGACCGTCACCTTTGTAAAGTCACTTGACTCAAGAGAAGGCAGCAGACTGCCCCACAATGAATGTGTTTTAAATGTTATTCTCCACAAAATATCGGAATCAATCTGTATCTATGGTATCTGGAAGGAGTCTTGATGGCATAGTAAGCTGTTCACCGAAAGGTCAGCAGTTCATATCCAGATGCTGCTACTCGGAGGAACAACGACACTGTCTGTACGCGTTAAGATTTACAGCCCAAGATCCCCAATGGAGCATTGCCTTGAGTCACAATCAACTGTATGGCAGTGAGTGGAGATAGGATACACAGATCCAGACAGGCAAACAGTGATATAAATAAAATTTTCAGGTGTGTATGAGATCATGTGTATGTGCCTTTTATAGCCCTTAAAAGATGAAAATAAACAAGGCACAAAAACACCAGCACACAAGGATGACCCATTATGAAAGCGTCACGTGCATGGTAATTTCAGTAACAAAAGCTCTGTGAGATGAGTGCCCTCCTACATCCTCTCACAAAACTACAAGGCACGTGGTGAAATCGGACATAATAACACACACAAGTTTTAGCCACGTCAGCTGTGTTTTATAAGCCAGGTAGAAAGCATCATTCGAAGAAAGCTTGGTGTTTACCTGTACCTTCAATGTCTCTCCCTGCAAGGAGTTGTCACTGTCATCATTCTCATCGGGTTTAATCAAAATAGTGTTACTGAGAAGGTGGTTCTGAACTGCCATCAGATAGCGCAGGCAGGAGGAGGCAGCCTTTAACACAAATAAGGGTATTTAAATGATCTAGATGCTACTCAAAGGAGGATGTGTAAATCCTAGGACTTACACACAATTTCAGCCAGGGAAACAAAAGGAGAAAGTGTAGAGAACAGATCAAGTTAGTTTATCAGGTGACTTATTTCCACATGGCTTTGGATACAGATTTTGACACATGTAGCATAATCCACACACAGTTTAGCTACATGTTCCTCACTAATCACTCTGAATACTTAAACCGACTTTTGCATTTCATATTTCTATTTTCCCTTAACATGCTCAGGGAGACACCACCCAGACCCTTAAAAAGGATTTGTTCTCATTTGTCTTCATAAGACACTGAGAGTTTAGGAACAGTGTAAAATTACAAATCAATAGGAAAAACTCCTCGGAAACAAACTAAAATGATAAACCACACCAAACACTTCACTGGATCAAGAAATTTAAGTGGAGGGTAATAAAGATCTAGATCGGTGTTTCCAATAGATTTGCCTAGAGCTACATTTTTCACATTGGCTTTCACAAGTCTACCTTGTCAAGTGTGTGTGAGTTAAGTGTGTCTCTCTACACACATATACACACACTTCAATATAGTAAAAGGAAAAGAGAGCAGCTTGACAGAGTTTTGCTCTCATGAAAGATATTTTTACTTACAGGCACAGTTGAAAGGAGCTTTTGAAAATCGTCTTTAGAGACAGTTTGGCACTTGGTGATTAAGATACAGGATTCTCGAACAACAATCTTCAGAATGTAGTGTAAAAGTTCATCATTTAGTCTTTAAAATATGGGGGAAATGTAACAATAAAATATGGATGGCTTATTAGCAAGAGGTTAAATCATATACACTTGGTATTAAAAGACAAATCAAAGATACAAAATTAATTGGCATGGCAAACAAACCCACATACTCAATAATTATGCTAACCACTGGGACATTGTCTAAACCAAATGTACAGAAACAATATAAATAACACAGAAAAGTCACACTTCCCTTCTCTTTGTCGAACCAGCTCACACTCACCCACTCTCACATTCCAGCAGTCTGGATGAAGCCTCTTCTGAAATAAATTTAGCTCCAGACCTGACAGCTCAGTACCTTTTTCCCCATGCCCAGACTACTTTACTGATAAAATGGCAATGGTCTCTTATAATTTCTTAGAGAACCGGGATTTATTATCTTCTCAATGATCCAGGGTTTACCATGCTGGCCATAATTCTAGATAGGACAGGAGACTACATTTCATCGGACACATTTATAGGAACTTAATACTGAAAAGTGAATCAGGGCAAAGTTAGCAGAGAGACTGTAGCTGTGTCACCTGTAATGGTCGTCCTCATCACTTCCAAATCTGTTATTCTGAAGCTGCTCCGCTAAGTTGGTCAGGATCACATCCCGGAGCTGGGAGAGGCCGCTGTTTCTCTCTCCTAACAGAACAAAGCGCCGTAAGACACCTGGTAACTACATCTAGAAAACTAATGCTATTTGAAAAAACCTTAAACAAGTAGAATGTCAATATTTTCTGAGTATCTCTGCGCACCAGCTACATATATATATGTATATAATCAATATCAACAAGGCAATCTGACTTTAAATCAAACCCATTCCCCTGATATGTCATCAACTGTGATTGCTAATTCTAAATTACTGTGTCCTATAAAAACAGGATGTCTCTAGCCTGGTGTGTTTTGTTTTGTCAGGTTTTGTTCCAATTTAAACAGTTGAGTTTCAGTAAAGGAAAAAAAAATAAAATTCATGTACAAGTTACCATGATGGCTTGTCATGAAAACATTTCTTAACGATCTACAGTCAGGGCTAAGCAGTAGTGATAAGAAGAGCTTTCTAAAGCTTAAAGACCCCTAAAATAATGGTTTTTGCTTTCAGCAGGGTTGAGGTGTAAGAAATATGCAGACAATTTGTAACACAATGTTGATTAACTGATCTGAGGAAAAGAAGTATCTATTATTTTACTATCAAGTTGCTCTGTCAAGGCAATTCCAAATCTTGTTGACCCCATGTGTGCTGAGAAGAACTGCTCCACTGGGTTTTAAGAGCTGTGACTTTTCAGAAGCAAATCATCTACTCTTTACTTCTAAGAGTCTCTGGGCAGGTCTGAATTGTCAGTCTTTTGGGCAGCAGTCAAGGACTCAACGGTTTTTGCCTCCCTGGGGCAAGAAGTTTGTCCAAAGATAGCTAAGGGATAATTCTCACCTTCAGTGAGGACCAGCTTAAGCAAGTTATTGATCTCCATTTCGCCTGGGTACAAGATATTTAAACCAGAGCTGAAATGACAGAAGAGTTGAAAAAGTTTTTAGGCAAAATGTTCTAGAATATCCAAACCATAAATATTTAAAATTTGTTTTTATTAAAGATATCAGTAGGATTACATAAAAATTTGGAGTAAGTTTTAGAACTGAAAAGCACTTGACCCTAAAGTCAGGGTCTTTTGATAGGCTCCATCCCTATCTCCTTGCCTCTGAAATATCAAAATGATAACCTAACCAGGGCTGGAGGTAGAATTGGTTTAAGATATAAAAGGTCAAGAGAGTCAAACCAAAAAATAGACGCAGACTGTGCCAAAAAATTAATTTGAAAAGCAATTTCTATTTCTCAGCTTTTCTGTTTCTTTGGGCAAGGAAGCAATTTTAGGCAGCAATGTGATGCCACAAGACACAGCTTTGGGAATGGACTTAGCGTCCAAGGAAGAGCTGGTTTCTGATTGAAATGTTTAACTGATTATTTGAAGGACATAAAGAATTGCACTGCAAATGGCATGAGAAGCCTTTTTTAATATATTCAGGCTTACTGGACAGACAGTAAATTGTATAAATTTTTTTTATATTTAAAGTGTACAATTTGGTAAGCTGTGACATATATTCACCTATAAAACCATCACCACAGGAAAGAGTGAACAGATCCATTATCTCTACAAGTTTCTTCATGGCACTAGATTTTAATATTGCCTCAATGTTCTCAACAGGAACAGAACCAAAGCATAGACAATTATGGAAGACAATCCTTCTCTTTAAGTTCATCCTGATTATATTACTCTTTCACACAATTTGAAATTCCTGGCTATGAATCACTGATATATATCTGGTCACATTAAGGACCAGAAAAAAAAAAAGGAGGATTAAATGGCAATAGAAAATGGCCCATGAACTCTGCCTTCTTAACAAGATTTTTAAGAAGATCGAAAAAAATTATGACAGCTGAAATACAATAACAATGATTATTAGCACTGCTGAGAAGCTATTTTGCATCTACACTTATATAACATAAATCTCATTAACATATATGCTAAGTGCTATTTTTATGCCCATTTTATAGCTGAGAAGACAGAAGTCTCCAGCCAAGGTTATGTCTAGGAAGTGGGAGAACACAGACTCAGGCAGGCCTGTTTGTTGCCAAAGCCTGTGTTCTTAACCACCGTATTCTGTCAAATGAGACCTCAGCTCATGAGCCATCAAAATCTCTACTGAAAGGTTATGTTTTTTCATCTTTCCCTGTATCTCATTTATTTAGTTTATTTCAGTGAAAGTTTACAAATCATATTGGGTTTGGTTGTATCAGGCATCACTAAAACTATCAAGAATTTGTGAAATACTGAACAACACAGATGAACCTATTGTGCTGAGTGACATAAGTCACTCATAAAAGGCTAATTAAAATCTAAGACCACAAATACAACAATCCAATGAATAATTTATACAGAAATAGACTCAATCCTGGAAGGCTAATAGAGATGGGAATGGAGGGAGAGGGGAGTAAAAATTAGTAAATGGTGTTTTATTTTTAAGACACCATACATAAGAGGGCAGACTTCTGCTGAGACAAGGGATGTGAGCACCAGAAAGGGCCTGGTCCTGAGATGGGGCCAGAAATCACTAAGTAAGTTATCTCCAATCGGGAAGGGATATCTACACTACCAGCTTTCAGAGAGGATCACAATGCGTCCCAGGAGAGGCACTTTGCAATGAATATACAAGTCTTTTCCTGCTCACCTGATAGCCAGGCAGACCTCCTTCTGAATTTCAGGGCAAATTTGATCTTTTGGTGCCATCAACAACTGCCAAAGCAGCAACCCTGACCGTCGAATGATGTCGCGATTCCTCTCGGTTTGTGGGCTGAAGAAAAATTTAAATACCACCTACAGAAACATAAAGGTTCTTTTAAAAAAAACGCCAACAGGATGAAAATAAAACCTACAGACTAGGAACAAACATTTGGTAATACCATTTCAGACAAGAGTCTGATAACAAAAGTTTACAGAATATTCCTGGACCTCCACAAGAAAAAGACTGATAACCCAATTACTAAGTGGGCAAAAGACATGGGAAGAATTTTCACAGGGGAATATAGTCGAATGGCAGACAGACACATGAAGAAATGCTCCAAATCACAATAAGAGAGATGCAAATCAAAACCACAATGAGGTATCATCTCACTCCAGTAACAGTGGCAAAGTTTAACAGGACAGCAAATAATAAATGTTGGAGAGGATGTGGCAAGAAAGGAACTCTTATACATTGTTGGTGTAAAATGGTACAACCATTCTGGAAGACAGTTTGGCACTTCCTCAAAGAGGTGAACATAGAAATTCCACATAATCCAGCTATTCCACTACTTGAAATAAAATGTGAGAAAATGAGAAATGAGGCACAAACTGAGATTTGTACACCAGTATTCATAGAAGCATTATTCACCATCACAGGAACATGGAAACAGCCCAGAGGTCCAACCACAAACTAATGGATTGATAAATTATGGTACATCCACACAATGGAATACTATGCAGCTTGCAGGAGCAATGATTTTTTAAATTATTACCTAACTTGGGACGGACTGGAGAGCATTATGCTAAGTGATCTAACTCAGTCCCACAAGGATTAATATTGTATAAAATCATTATTGTAGAATGAGTATAAGAATGCAAGAGAGGTAGGAGAGGCTGGAAGCAGAGGGATGAGGATGTGCAGGGGGAGGGGGGGAACAATTGTGGTGTACAATTTGATGGTGGGGGTTTGAGGAAAATGGAAAGATTTTGTTCTTGAAAACAATGTATTTGAATTTTGTAAATAAACTAGTATAAAATTTTTTTTTAAAGCCAATTCTACTAGAGGACCATTAGGAAGGAAAACAGGTATTCTTATAAATATGATAATAAATAATCATAATCTCATCTACATGAATTTAATGTACAATTATAGGAAATAGGTTATATCTATTACTGCAAAGAGCTACAAATAGCAATACAGGATTAACTCTAATGGCCTAAATACTTCACAGCAATAATTCTAATCACCAAATTAGAATGTGGTAAGATACCCAGCAGGAATGTTATCAAATTTTCCTTCTGGTAGAAACTAGCCAGATAAAGTTAATGTTTATATTTCTTTTTCTCCAATATCTTACTATTCTCAAAAGCCTATACTTACCTGGAATACCACAAGAATGCAGCGTATAATACAGGTATCTCCATGAACCATGGCCTTTTCCATGATGTCACAAATACTGCTAAGATGGTGTGCTTCAATCGGGTGTTGCTTGCCCAAGACACTTGTGATTGGAAGATTGGGGTTGGTAGCAAGAAGATTGAGTTGGTGTATGCACATCGCACCAACATGGTGCAGTAACTGGTTTATAACCTCATTTGTGGTTATAGCCTCTTCTAGAGGATGAAAAAAAAAACCTCAGTAAGGAAAGACGTCTGGTGACACACATGGCTGATGAAAGGAGCACTTGCAGTAGTATCTGGCTCACCTCTCTCAGCTACCACTGCAGATGCCTTTCTCCCAGCCACAGCATGTTGGGGGCAATCACTCGGGAATTAGAACTTTTTCCAGACTACAGCAGCTGTAAGTCTGTGCATGCTACACAGTAGGCCAAATGCTTTACATCGATTACCTTAAAGCTGTCTTAGGAATTTATACTACTTTTAGGCTTGCTTTATGGTATCCTATAAATTTTGGTATTCATGTTTTTCTTTACAGTCACATTAAAATATCTTCTAATTAATTTTGAGGTTTCTTCTTTGACTTACATAATATTTTAAAGCCATGAATTTTTTGTGACTATTAGTCTAATATGAAGACTCTTCATAATAAAATTTAAAATATAGAGGCCTTTCAAAGGTAACTACATAATTTAAATAATAGTATTTAATCCAAATAATATTCTAATGAAGAATTCATTTTTGTTTTTTTTTTTTTTTAAGAATTCATTTTTGAAACACAGTTCTGGCAATTTTAGCTGGAACATTTCAATTTTCTTTTTTGAAAAAGGCTATGAACCATCTCAAAGGCTCTATTTACTTAATCAGAAGCCAGTATTTTGGGGTACAGATTTTATCTTTGTAAACTCAAAAAGGGAAGGCTGTTGACACAGTGTATTACTCGGTCGTGTTTCCACTTAGGAAAGTTGCTGTACTCCTTCCGTATCAGGAGGGGAAGGGGTGGAGTCATTTCTCCCTTCAACACCGAGTTGAGCCCACCTTTGGGCTCATGGATGATGTGGCTGACGCCAAGTCGCTGGCAAACGTAATGGAAGGCTTGATTCCCAGGGTTACACCACTGATCAATATAGTCATTCGAGCATGTCCACAGCATGTTGTTCACTGTATCATAACAGGCACCTGCAAAAGGAGTGCATTTCGCTCAGCGGTCATGCCTTCATCTGCCTGGATGCACATTTTTTCACAAGCACTGCTGAAGGAGGAAAGGACAAGAATCTGCCCTGCTGCTGCCAATCAAAGTTCCTACTTCTAGACATTCACCTGGCAAAACTCTAGGTTGGGTCTCAGTAACAAGAAGCCAAGATTTAACTTCTAATATAGTTTTTCTTTTTCCTACGTAAGAACTGAAAACTGAATAATGCCCATGAATTGCTAGTTTCTACTAACTGGCTTATATCTGACTTTTTTCTCTAAAGGGTTTATGTAGCTTACCTTAAAAACCCAGGTACAATAGGACCAGTTATCATTATTACACAGGTAAAGCTTTAGTAACAGCCCAAAGCATAGATATGAGTGTCCTAGCAGGTAGAGGAGGTGTGTGTGTGGGGGGGGGCGGAATCTATTATATATCACGTGACACTTACTGGCTAACAATAAGAAGTCTCTAATTCCTTGTGAAAAAAGAAACATTTTATGGAAGGCACTTGAGTAGAATTTATATATTCAATTATAATTGAAGGCAGTTTAACCAATTCATGTACGGATAATTTTTTTATATTTAGCCTCAGAAACTGAGCAGTATTGAAAAGAGAAATCTCTTTTTTTTTTCAGTGTAGCTAGAACACCAAGGGAAATGGGCAAAATTTTTCTAGAGAACTTGTTTAAAGTGTGGAATTTTTCCCAAGAACTTCTTACCCAATCCTGGTACAAGAGCACCACGTCCAAGTGAGCTTCCCGCAGCATCAATGAGATCAGCTCGGCTTGTGAACTGACCGTCCGAAATATTATACACCAAGCTAGAGGCTAGGACTGGGGAAACAAACATAGGGTCAGTTGTTCAATGAGGCTTAAGAGGGTGGTCACGTCAAAGTGCAAATTCTAGGTTCTTTTTTGCTTAGAAAAAAAAAATCATAACTTTTCCGGTTATTTATTGGTGGTAACAATGAGAAGATTCTCAAATAGTTAACACAGTCACCACAATTTCACTCCCACAATAAATGAAAACATCCATTCACATATGTCGTACCAAGTACCTCATCAAAGCATTATTTACCATAATCCAAAGTAGAAAGAATTCATCAGCTGAATGATGAATGGATAAACAAATGTGGGGAAAAATATACAATAGAATATGACTGTCATAAAAATGAAGTATAAGCATATTTTGAAGATATTGTGGGTTCAGTTCCAGACAACATAATAAAGTGAATACGGCAATAAACTGAGTCATATGTCTTTTTTGTTTTCTAGTACATTTACAAATTTTATTGACACTCAAATGTATTTAGTGTGCAGTATGAGTCACAGGTGACTTGATGGCACATAACAACAACAAAATCATCATCAGTATGGAAAGTTTTAAAATACTACGAGAATGACAAAATAAGACACAAAGGCTTCAAAAGAGCATATGCTGTTGGAAAAATGGCACCAACAGACTTGCTTGACTCTGAGTTGTCTCAACCTTCAATCTGTAGAAAACACAGTATCTGTAAAGCCCAATAAAAGGAAGGATGCCTGTATTGATATATGATACAACACAGATAAATTACAAAAACATTAGAGGGAAAGAAGTCAGTCACAAAACGTCAAATATTTTATGATTCTATTTCTATGAAGAGTCCAGAATAAGAACAATTTATCAAAAGGTAGCTGGTGGTTGCAGGGGCTGAGGAGGAGGGGGGAGATGAGGAGTGCCTGCTTCTTGGGGCAGAGTTTCTTACTGAGGTGAAGAATGTGTTCTAAAATTCAAGGGAAGACATAGCTGTACTAGTATGTAGATATCCTACAAATCACTAAATTATACACTTGAAAGAAATGAACTTTATGTAAGTCGATCATGTATCAACACTGCCATAAAAAAGGACTTAAAAGAAAGTTACAAGGGTTAAATCCTAAAGTGGAGTCATCTCACACAAAAATCCATTTATGTTTACAGACAGATACTAGTGAATTTTCGTATACTTCCCTTAGTATATAAAGGCAGTACATTTTACCTTTTTTGTTGCTATTGTTTGGCATTTGTACATACATCCAAAAATAGAAGTACTGCACATTTTATGAAATTCTATTGCAGAGGGTGCAGTCCTTGCTGTGATCTAAGTCATGTGGCAGGGGACTATTTCACTTCATAAAATTTTACTGAGCTCATTTTTATTTCTAGTCGTTTTTATCGGATGATGGTTTCAAATGCACAAAATCATATTACCTACTAATAAATGTAGTTCTACTTTTCCCTAGCCTATGATTATATTTAGAACTACTATCCCTGGTTGTTATCAGGAATAAATAGAAAATCTTCTATTACAGAGTTTGAGGCACATGGGTGTGGGGGGATTCCCATGTATAAAATATACTCACCTTTTACAATTTGTGTTCAAGTTTACAGAGCAATTCACTTACTTTTTAAAGATGATAAACCACTCGTTCCACCAAAAAGAGAGCGGGTGGCAGAGCTGCCTGAGCCCCCAGGAGGCGGGACCAACATCACCAAGTATGTGCCACAGGTGTAGATGGGCGTCTTCCGCAGCATCTTTAGAGGTAACCCACAGCTAGTGTTTGCTGGGGATAAGAATGAAATATTGAGTCAAACTATCTGATATACCAACTGAATTATTTACCAAAACAGAATAGGGGATAAGGGGGGAAAGGGCAGCAAGCAAACTTTAAACAAGGGTCTGCCCAGTCTAGGAAACATAACAAGAAGTAAAAAGTTAAAAGAATGACTTTCTGGCTTCCTAGTCTAACCCCCATCTCCCCATTACGTGGTAGAAACATTTCAAGAAGGTGACTGAATCTGCAATGTGTCCTTATGCATCTAAAGAGTCTTGCAGAAGAATAACTTCTCAGGGATTAACTCCCCAAATAAAAGAAGAATCTTTGGAGGCCAAAGGTTTCATTATGGATTTTTTCATTTTATGCAGAACAAACTGTTAACAGGTACATTCACTGATACATTGATTACAAAATTGTTGATACATTCATTACAAAAGTCTTTAAACATGAAATCTGTCAGTAAGTTCAACTTCTAACTGGTGAAAACTTTCACAGTATCAGACATAGAAAAGACATGGTTCTTTCATGGTCAGTGACAAATTATCTTTAAGGAAATAATTACTGCTTCTAATCAAGAGGCATCAAATGTACTTTCATGTCTCTTTCTGCAGATCCAGGGAGCTCTGGTGGCCTAGTGGTAAGAACCTGTGTTACAATCCCCAAGGGAAAAGGTTCAGATTCACCAGTTGCTCCACAGGAGAAAGATGGACAATCTTGAGATTTACTGCCTCTGAAAACCCACTGAAGGTTCAGCTGTGGGTCGTTTCTAACTCGACAGTACCACAAAAACAACAGCAGCACTGGGAGACCTGAAATACAGTACACTACAGGTTGTCTATACACTTGTTTAGTAAGAATTGATGACGCTAATGGTTATGCATGGTGGACAGTGTTTGGTGGAGCTCCCCAATTAAAACAAGCTTAGAAGCAGAAGTGGCATCCACTTCCATAATAGCTAGCCTCCAGAAACCCTATGAACTTGGAGACACGATGAAAATTATACAAGTATTCAGGTTTTTCGTTCATAGGGTCGCTATGAATTGTCTATGGCTTGATGTCACTTAACAACAACAACAACAACAACAAGAAGTCAATCAGAGGAGTTTACTTAAGAAGCTCTACATTCTAAGTCCAGATAGATTTAAAATAATCCTAAAATAGAGGGTTTGTCTGGGATCAGATAATCAAGAAAGGAGACATCTAATTGGTCAGATATTTGTTTTGAATGATTGGTTTCTGAAAAGCTCCCTTTCAAAAAAAATTCCTGGACCCTGACCAGAAAAGTCTTCACATAAATTCAAAACATGAGTCCACTTCTATAGAGAAAAAACTCAGTAAAATAGCAAAAAGAACAATGTCTGAAAAATTATTAATTTTTTAAGTTGGTCATCAAGATGATTTTAAGAAACACACATATAGAGCTCATTAACATGATAGTAAAAATTAAGCTTATCACTGATTTTAGAATTTTGAATTTTAGTGTTCCTGAAGGTTAAATGAATTTTTACAACTTCATTTATACTGAAATTGGTAAAATATTTACCAATACAATAGCATAGCACTGGGCCGATTGGCAGCATCATGATAAATGAAGACACTGAGATTTTTCACAGCTTTAGTTTGCCTGGATCCACAATCAATACTCTTGGCAGCAGCACCCAGGAAATTAAAAAATGTATTGCAATGGCAAAGTCTGCTGTTAGAGACCTCTCCAAAGGACTGAAGGGCAACGATATTAGTCTGGAGACTAAGGTGTGCCTGATCCAAGCCATGGTCTTTGCAATCACTTGCTATGCATCAGAAAGCTGGGCAATGACTAGGGATGATAGAAGAATTGATGTCTTTGAGCTGTGGTGCTGGAGAAGAGTATTAATATATCATGGACTACTAAGAGAACAAACAGGTTTGTCCTGGGGAGGGTTAAACTGGGCTGCTCCTTGGAGGCAAGGATTCTGAAGCTTTGTCTGACATACTTTAGACATGTTAGTCCTTGGAGGATGTCATTTTTGGGAGGGTAGAGGAGAATGCAGGAGAGGAAGACCCTCTATGAGATGGATTGATTTGGGGTAATGGGGGTAAGTGTGTCAGAGGCAGTGATATTGGCACAGGAGAGAGCAGGGTTTAGGGCTGTTGTGTACATAGGGTCGCTACTATGAGTTCACAGGTGGTGACTCGATGGCACATACCACCACCATCACCACCACCACCACAGCAACATGTTAAATGAACATAAAGAGACTATTTAAGAGAGTACAATGGGACCACAAGTCTCGAAAGCAGCAGTCTCCACAGAATTCTAAATATACCTTTGCCTTTCGAAGTATCTTTTTGATACTGTCCTTATTTTCTTATCCAATATTAATTCATTTAGTGTTTCTACTATTCAGAGAATGGCTGAATTTTCTCCCATGGGACAATTCCAGACTAAGCTTTTAGTTTGTTATGAGATGCCATTTAGGTAAGTAAACATCCTTTAAAAGTATTTCTCTTTACCTACATAATTACATCTGTGAACAGCAGTCTCACATTTGATACATAGAGGCCATAGAAATAAAGTGCTATCCTTAAACTCTAATGTGGATTAAAAGATATTTGGTTTGATAGTTTCCTAACAAAGTAACCACAGACCTGTTTTCTTCTAAGCATTTCAGACTGTGAAGTAGAAAACTGCATTAAGTTCATTAAATGCATGTTAACCCAAATACATTATTTCTCTTACATGATGACATCCTTTCCTAGTCTGGTCTATTACGGAAGTTTCATGGTTTGTAAATAAACTCAAGTGGCTGGTGCATAATCTGTCAACAATTCTAGAATAATGGATGTAACCTATTGGGGGGGTCCACAGATGACTGAAATTTTATATACTATTTAAAACTTTGGGGAAACATATATTTATGAATGCCTTAACTGGTTATGCCATTGAAGAACACTTGCTTTAAAATTGTAGAACAATGCATAGTATATGATACTTCTTACTAAGAAAAGATGGAAAATAAGGTACTTATATTGGTCTTTAGCTGTATTTGGAGAAAGAAACCCAAGGATAAACAAAAAGTAGTAAATATGTTTGCCTGTAGGAGTGGAAGGAGCCCCAGTGGCATAACAGGGTAAGCACTCAGAAGCTAAGTGCAAGGTCAGTGGTTCAAACTCATCATTTGCACTGTGGGAGACAGATAAACAGTTTGCCTCTGTAAAGATAATTGCCTTTGAAACATTATGTCTCGAAGGCAGTAGGTTAGATGTGGATAGGGAGTAAAGGTCAAATACAGAATATGCCCAGAAGGTAGGGGTGATTTTCCTGCATGTATATTTTACACTGGGTTCACTTTCAAACTCTGTAAATGTTTTCTAGTCAAATATGTTCGATGACAAACAAACACCAAGTGAGAGATATTTTTTCTAATCATATTGATTTTTTTAAAAAAAATTTATTATTTTTTGTGTGTATACCATCAAATCAGATCTGACTGGTACAGGAGGAGATTGTCCCTCCTTCTTCAGCAGAGCATCTGGTGGATTCGAACTGCGTGCCTTTGGAATTGCAGTGCAGCTTCTTGCCAGTAGGCCACCAGAGCTCCCTCAAGTGATACATTTTTTAATAAAGGAACACTTGTCATAGAAGATGTGTTGCTCAATCAAGACTACGCCAAAGGCAGGAGTTTTACTCTCAAGAAGCATATGTTAAACATGAGGTCAGTTAATTTACACCAATCATGGTGATGATCAGACATTCACAGTAAAGACAGAGTTGCTTTCACTTACTACCGACTCCTGCTAACTCATCTCCACAGGCCACAACATGTATTAGGCTGGAACAAATAGAGGGACCAGGGTTGGGATAAGTAGGATGAGCTCCTGAGTGCTTTCCAGGACATTTCACAGGTGCTCAGCAAAGAGCTGCCCGGTGCAGTCACACCAGGTCACTCAGCGGGGTGCAGAGGCCAGCTTACCTGCCTGATCCTCTTTTAGCGTGTTGGAGATGGTGGAGCCCGTTAGGGCGGCCAGTGTAGCGGAGGGGGATGCCCGGTACCGTGAGAGTCTACTCAGAAGCATCTCATTGATGCTCTTTGCAGATTCTCCCTCCTTCCTCGTCAGAATCGTGCGCTCCTGAAGAGGGCAGGCTGCGAAGGCACCATCTTCAATCTCATGTGAAGAAAAAAAGTTTCTTAGTGGAAAGTTCATGCGCTTCAATTTTTCAGAATAATCCATAATCTAAATGTAACCAGGCAAGTTTAATAAATTTCACCAAAAGTTGCTGATTAAAACGTCTTATACTGGATTTCACGGGCCGCACTTACAAAGTACATGCTTCTGACAGGTGTAAGTAAGATGAGAACCAATCAATCAATTTAAAAAAAATTATTATTAAGTACAGCTATGAGAGTAGTACTAGAGATATTGTAGCTGATGTTAGATGGATCTTGGATGAAAGCAGGGAATACCAGAGGAATGTCTATCTGTTTCATGGACTATGCAAAGGCATTTGACTGTGTAGATCATAACAAACTGTGGCTGACTCTGAGAAGAATGGGAATCCCAGAACACTTGATCGTTCTAATGCGGAACTTATACTTGGACCAGGAGGCAGTCGTCAGAACAGAGCAAGGGAACACTGCATGGTTCAAAATTGGGAAGGGCGTACGCCAGGGATGCATCCTATCTCCATACCTTTTCAACCTATATGCAGAACAGATTATCCGGGAGGCTGGGCTCTATGGGGAGAAATGTGGGGTCAAGATTGGTGGACGATTTATCAACAATCTCCGTTATGTGGATGACACAATCCTGCTTGCTGAAACTGAAGAGGACCTGAAGTGCCTGCTGCAGAGTGTCAAGGACTGCAGCCTACAATATGGATTGAGACTCAATGTCAAGAAGACAAAGATTCTCACCACTGGACCAATTGGCAGCATCAAAATGGATGGTGAAGAGATTGAGATTGTTCACAGCTTTAGTTTGCTTGGCTCCATAGTCAACAGTCTTGGCACCAGCAGCCAGGAAATTAAAAGGCGCATTGCCATGGGAAAGTCTGCTGTTAGGGACCTCTCCAAAGTGCTGAAGAGCAATGGTGTCTCTCTGGAGACTAAGGTGCATCTGATACAGGCCATGGTCTTCGCAATCACCTGTTACGCATCAGAAAGTTGGACAATGACCAAGGAGGATAGAAGGAGAATGGATGCCTTTGAGTTGTGGTGCTGGAGAAGAGTATTGAGAATACCATGGACTGCTAGGAAAACAAATAGATTTGTCCCGGAAAGGGTTAAACTGGGTGGCTCCTTGGAGGCAAGGATTCTGAGGCTCCGTCTAACATACTTTGGACATGTTGTGAGGAGAGACTGGTCCTTAGAGAGGGACATCATGCTTGGGAGGGTGGAGGGACAGCGCAGGAGAGGAAGGCCCTCTATGAGGTGGATTGATTCAGTGACTGGGATAATTGGGATGGGAGTGTCAAGAGACAGTGCGATTGGCACAGGACAGAGCGGAGTTTAGGGCTGTTGTACATAGGGTCGCTATGAGTCGCAGGCGACTCAACGGCACATAACAACAACAACAACAACAACAACATGAGAGTAATATTTTCTTGAAATATAATTAGTGGCTAAACCTCAAATTTGCTATTAAAACTAGCTGATGTGAACATTAGCTATTGGAGTACTAGCAGTGCAATTCTGGAGAAAACAGACATTGTCTAAGGAAAATAGATGCCACTTTTGTCTGCTGTACATAGAGTCGTTATATATCTCAGGCGACTGACTCTATGGCACATAAAAACAATAACATTTTATGACAGGTTTGGAAGCAGGAGCAGCACCCACTTCCTAAATAACATGTCTCCAGAAACTCTATGAACTTTGATAAAAGTCGACAGAGTAGAGGTGCTTCAGGCCTTTTGATCATCGGGTTGCTATGAGTCTGCTCAACTCAAAGGCTGTCAACAACAGCATCTGGCTAGTGCTAGGCAATTTTTACTTCATCATTTGATTACTCCCCAATGTCATGGATTGAACTGTTTCCCTCAAAAATGCATGTATTTTACGATACAATGTAGAAGCCATGCCATATAGATCCTCCATGATCTATAAACCAAATTGTTGTAAAATAACTAGGGAGAATACAATATACCTTAATCTCATCACAGTCCTAATCTGATATATAGTGTAAGTGGAGTTTCCTTAGGCTGTGGTCTGTAATATCTTTTATCTTTCTAGATATAAAGGGAGACTTCAGTACACTAAGAAAGAATTTGCCAACATGGGTATTTTGAGACCTGGGCCCCTGCAAGAAGAACCTCCTTGATACCTGAGGAGGCCAAGACACATAGAGATCTCCAAGGAACGCTGGCTAACAGATGCTAAAAGAAATAAGGACTTTCCTCCACAACTGACAGAGAAATCTGGTCTCCCTCCTAGAGCTGGAACCCTGAATTTGGATTTCTAGCTTCCTAAATTGTGAGAACAGTTTTTCCCCACTGCCACATGAGCTCTGGTGGCCTAGAGGTAAGAAGTTGCGTTGTCAACCGAAAGGCACATGGTTTGAACCCACCTGTTGCTCCCTGGGAGAAAGCTGGGCAATTTCCTCCCATGTGATTCCTTGCCTTAGAATGCCACTGGAAGGTCAACTATGGATCTTGGTCCGTCGTACATCACGACAATATTCTTGCAGAGAATAAATTTCTATCTGTTAATGCCATCCACTTGCGTTATCTGTTCTAGTAACAATAGAGGTGACCTTCTAGAGCAGTGATTCCAAAAGCTCCATCAGTAACTGGACTTGACTTTTTTTTTTTTAATTTGTTGTGTGCTGTGAATCACATCTGACTGGCATAGGAGGAGATTGCCCCTCCTCCAGTAGAGCATCTACTGGATTTGAACCACATGCCTTTGGGATAGCAGCACAGCTTCTTGCCACTAGGCCACCGGTGTTCCTTTGAATTTGACTTTAAGAAGTTCACCTGGCTTTTACTCACCAGAAGCTTCTCCCAGTCATCACTCTTCTGACCTCATTGTCCTTCCTGTTCTCCTATTTTAAGGAAGTAGTGTTTCACCTCATGTTAGTTAAGGTTAACTCTTCTCTACCTCCAATGCCCTAGTTCATCACTTCCTCTCTAACTACTCTCTATGCCTCTCCATCAACGGTCTCTGCCTCTCTACTGACTTGCTGCTCTTTGGGTTTCAAATATTCACAGGTCTCTGATATCTGAGATATTCGTAACCTTTTAAAATGTGATGTCTTTTCCCCCACTTTCACTTGCTGTGCAATGTCTCAATTATATTCTATGCAGCCTCTAAATTTCCTAATGCCCTTTCTAGAGCCTGGACTCCTGGACTGGAGGCTTGGCATCTGTTCCTACAGGTGAAGCGGGGAAGGGTTGACATGCAGTGTGGAGATATGGCAGAATAGGAATGCAGAGCTGTAAACCTAAGGAAGCAACTTGAAAGCAAAGGAGTCCAGAGTGACAGGTTGGTAACAGAGAAGAAGCAAGAGGAAGCCAGTCAATTGCAGAGCACAGCCGGGAAAGCTTCCCTGAGATGCCTGTGTACATGGGTGAGGAGTCTTCATGATACATTCACAAAGGGAGCGAAAAGGTTTTCTCAGAGTCTGCTCTCTCACCCTCTGCTTCTCGACTATGTGCAGCCTGATTTCTGAACCCAATGCTCTCTAGTAAAAGCTCAAGCCATTGACTTCCTTCATTCTCCTGTATGCTGTGCCATGGTTGCCAGCCTTTTTGGGTTCTTAGCAGCAAAGAACAGTATTGGGTCTCTATTTTTTTTTTTTTAATATGCAGTCTGTAGTACTGAGCCAAGTTGATAGTCCCTGCTCTTTCAACTCCCTTGGCTGGTTCTGGATCTCCACCTGCTCAGTGAGAGACTTGCCAGGATTCAAACCTAGCCCGTGGTTTTCAAAGCCTCTTCCTGGAATTCTGTGTCTCACCCATCAGTCCTCAAGTAGAATGCCATCTCCTCCAAGAGATCCTTCCGAAATACTATTCTAAATAAGACAATCCCTCCCCCAGTCACACCACATCACATCACCCTGCCTTATATGCATAGCACTTACTCTGTAATGATCTTCTACCTAGATTAGTTTATTGTTTTCCTCTCTATCTCCCCTACACCCTTCTCCATCTCCCCTACATCCAGCTATGCCAGTTTCCTGAGAACCAGAATACTACTTGACTTGTTCTCCAGCACTTAAAACACACTCAATAAACAGGTGAGATCGCATTGAATAAACAAATCAATAGACTCCCTCAAATCAGCTACCACCTCTGAGGCAAATCTCAAATTTCTATCTAGAAAGTAGCAAGTTTCTTTCCATAGTTTGAAAAACAGGACTAGATTTTAGACTAATTAAGACTTAAGTCTTCTTTTCTGGACATACTACTTCTTCTATAGTCAACAGTTGCCTAAAATTCAACATGCCCACCTGTACGCCTATCACTGTCAACCTCCTGCTAGACGAATTATTAGCAAGTATTACTCTATTTGTCACACAAATATAAGCCCCCAAAGGCATCCAAGCTAAAAGCCAATCCGTTTAAGCTTCGTATTCCAAAGCAGTACCTGATCTGGCACCAGGAGAAAATCAATGGATAACTAAAAACAAAACTGTATTACTGCGTCCAACACTTGAAAACTATTGAAAATAAAAACAGATAAAGCACTTGTGAGAAGCAAGAGATCCTGGATTTTGATGCACAAGTGGCAAGTCTGCTGGAAACTTACTTCAGCAAAGAAGCTATTTGTGGTTAAAGAACTAATGATTTAAAAAAAATTAAACAGGACAGCAGCTGGGGGTTGAGAGGTGTGTATTAGGATCAAGGGAGTGGTTTCTGGTTTTCAGGTTAGGATTCACTAAATATATTTGATCCATTGAGAGAAGTACTTGTTAACACAGAAGAAAACAATTCTAGAAAGCATGTTCTGACCCCTCAACTTCTATTACTCAGTTGACAGTGAATACACTAAGTGTGGAACCCTCACACTTAACAGTCTAATGTGGAAACCTATGTACTTCAATATATATGCAGGTTGATCTCAGACTTTAATGACTCGCAGCACATGGTGTCCCATTCTGAAAATATACCCCAGTAGGCCAGTATCTGTGTTATGTTTCCCAAGTTAGCACTTTAGAAACTGCTAAATTAATGGTTGGAGATGGTTTTAAACACACACACACACACACACACACACACACACACACACACACACACGTACGTACGTTATTTGTTTTAGGTGCTACAGAGTCAACTGTGACTCAACAGTTAGAAACCTTGCTCTATCCTCAATCTCTGTCATGCTCTAGTCCACGATGCAGCCACTGTGCAAGTTCATGCCACTGAGGGTTTTTCCTCTTTCTCACTTGTGACTCATAGCAACCCTTTGTACAACAGCTCTGAACCCTGCTCTATCCTGTGCCAACCTTATTGTCTCTGACACACCTACCCTTATTTCCCCAGTCACTGAGTCAGTCCATCTCATCTTATCGAAGGTCTTCCTCTCTTGTGCTATCCCTCCACCCTCCCAAGCATGTTGACCCTCTCCAAGGACAGGTCACTCCTTGCAACTTGCCCAAAGTATGTCAGATAAAGCTTAAGGAGCAGACTGATTTCACCCTCTCTAGGTTGAAACTATTTGTTTTCCTAGCAGTCCATGGTCTACTCAATGCTCTTCTCCAGCACCACAGCTCAAACCTATCAATTCTCCTATCATCCCTAGTCACTGCCCAGTTTTCTGATGCATAGCAAGCAACTGCAAAGATTATGGCCTGGATCAGGTGCACCTTAGTCTCCAGGCTGACACTGCTGCTCTTCAGTACTCTGGAGATGTCCCTGACAGCAGATTCCCCAGTACAATTCGTCTTTTTTATTTCTTGGCTGCTGGTTCCAAGAATGCTGATTTTGGAGCCAAGCAAACTAACAATGTTAACAGTCTCAATCTCCTATCACAATGCGGTCAATCGGCCCAGTGCTGAGAATCTTTTGATGCTGAGCTTCAATACACATTTAAGGCTGCAGTTCTTGACCTTCTGCAGTAAGCACTCCTCTTCAGTTTCAGCAAGCAAGATTGTGTCATCTGCATAACACAGGTTGTTGGTGAGTCTTCCTCCAAATCTGATGTCACATTCTTCCTCATGGAGACCAGTCTCCATGATCTGTTCTGCATATAGATTGAAAACATATGGAGATAGGACACATCCCTAGCATATACCCTTCTTGATTTTGAACCATGCAGTGTTTCCATGCTCTGTTTTGACGACTGCCTCCTGGTCCAAGTATAGGTTTCATAAAATCATAATCAAGTGTTCTAGGATTCTTATTTTTCCCAGAGTTAGCCACAGTTTGTGGTGATCCACACAGTCAAACGCCTTTGAATAGTCAATGAAACAGAGATAGACATTTTTTCTGGTACTCTCTGCTTTCAGGCAAGATCAATCTAACACTAGCTCTATTATCCCTAGTAAATCTTGGTAGAGGGTCAGCGAAAAAAAAAAAAGATTCCTTTTTTTTTTGTAATAAAATTTTTATATTGTAGTGGTTTACTTACAAAGTTCATACACATTATTTTTCACACACTGGATCTTTCCCATTTCCTTTACCCATCTTCCCCTCTACCCATTAAATTGTGCAACCCTATGATTACCCCCCATCTGTCCTCACTCCTCTACTCCTCCCGTCCCCTCCTTGGATCCTCATACATGTTTTACTAGATTTCTTTCTATTTCTACTATAATGGTCTTATACAGTATTTGTCCTTATGTGACTTGAGTTAGTTCACTTAGCATAATGCTTTCCAGTTCCTCCTAAGTTAGGGAGTGATTTTCAATCTCATTGCTCCTTCATCCTGTGTAGTATTCCATCATGTGAATATACCATGATTTCCAAAATCCACTCAATGTGGTTCTTCATTTGGGCTGTTTCCATAAGAGGATGATTCTTAAATAGATAGATTTAACACAGTGGCTGGAACAATGGTCTTAATATAGGAAAAACTGTGAGGAGGGCACAATGTTTTGTCGTGTTGTACAAAGGGTTGCAGTAAGTAAAAGGCAACTCAATGGTAGCCAATAACAATAACCATCACTATCCAACTTTATTTTCTGAATTGATGGAAATGTTTCAACTTTCTGTTGTTCTGTACAGTACCCACTAGTGTCTACTGTGTTCTTTAACTTTAGTCAGCGTACTGAAGAGTGAAATTTTGAATTTTATTAATTTACATTTAAATTGAAAGGCCTTGGGCAGTGTTAGCCCTGCTTTAAGATTCCAGCCAGCCATTCGGGTTTTCCTTTGACAACATTTGATTGTGTTTTTGTTGAAGAGTTACACAACAGAGTAGGTATCCACCCAGCAACTCTGACACCAGCTTTTCAGTGACACTAGTTGCATTCTCATCAAAACATTCTGATGACCTTCATTTTGGTTGTTCCATTTCCATTAATCTAGTTTCCTGTTTCTTGCATTCTCATCTTTCTTCTGAAGTGACTGTTAACCAGTTGGTCTCACATAGGTGATTTTTTTAAAGGAGCACAGAACTTATGATGATGTTCATTATTTTGGAGGGCTAGGCCCTCTTCCATTACCTATAACACTCCTGCTTACTTCTGCCACAATGTCACTAATGATTTGCACTTCCTGGAGTCTTCCTTCTCTACTCTCCAACTCCTCCTCCACGTTGTTAGTTCCAACTTCCACTTTGTCATGTAAAATTATCTTGTTCACTTATCTGTGGTTATTTTTTTTTAATCTCTTCACCATCACCCACCAGAATACAAGGTCCATTTGAGCAAGAACTCTGTCTGTTTCATTAATTACTACATTTCCAGAAACAATTTAGGTAATCTTTAATGAATGAATAGTCTGTTGCCCTTATTTAGCATTATATTTCTAATACTCAGGCACCTAAATGGGAGAAAGATGGCTGACTGCCTCCTGTCTGATTTACAGCCTCCAAAAACATGCTGGAGGGTAAGCTATCAGTCCGTTGTGACTTAACAACAATGAGTTTGGGTTACAGGTACCTGACGACAAGTAGGCATTCAGCAAACATCTATGAATGAATAGTTTCATATAATTTTAGATGTCACCTCTCTCCAAGATTCCTAATTTCTAGCTTTAGATCCATTCTCACTACTGAATTTTATTAGTCCTATACTGATACGTCAAATGCGATAATGGTTACCCATGGTGCACAGTGTTTGGTAGAGCTCCCCGATGGAAAAAAACATGGAAGCAGGAGTGGCATCCCCTTTCAAAATAGCTTGCCTCTGGAGACCCGATGAACTTGGAGACATGATGAAAGTTATACAGGTGTTTAGGTATTTCATTCATAGGGTCACTATGAGTTGACTATGACTCAACGGCAATTAACAACAACATAGAGGGAGCTCAGTTGGCCTAGTGGACAGAAAGTGATGCTACGAAGGCAAAGACATGGCATTTTAATTTGCGGCCCTCATGTCTGGTTTTAATTGTTTTTGGTCAAACATTCTTCTAAGGGGCATAACACTAGTCTGTCCATTTGCTGTACAGAGGTAACTCATGGTGGCTGTCATGCTAAACATTGTGACAGTGATGTGTCAAATGTGATAATGGTTACCCATGGTGGACAGTGTTTGGTGGAGCTCCCTGATTAAAACAAACCTGGAAGCAGGAGTGGCATCCACTTTCAAAATAGCTTGCCTCTGGAAACCCTATGAATTTGGAGACAAGATGAAAGTTATACAAGTATTCAGGTCTTTTGTTCAGAGGGTCGCTATGAGTCACCTACAACTTGGCAGCAATTAACAACAACAACAACAACATATTCAGTCTATGTGTCTATTTAAATATAAATCTCACTCCACTCTCTCACTGCCAACAAATTGGATAGAAACAACTCATAGCTGATCTCCATTGAGTTTCCAAAGCTGTAAATCACATGGAAAGAAATTTCTCCTGAGAAGTCAGTGGTGGATTTCAAGTGTCTGATAGGTGGAGATTTTGGGTCACACAGTCAGCCCCCCAAGTTCCCTTACATTAATAAGTGCCATTTCACCATGCTGGCAAACCAACCTTCAGAAAGCTTGTGTCAAATAATTCCTAGCAAACCAACCTCCAAAGGAAACCATGGTAAAGTTAGTTTTAGGGAAACGTGAACACACTATATATAAGGCAAAAGTCTTAGGTTCTTCAGATACCAGTAAGAAACTCTGGTGACATTGTAGTTAAGGCATTTGGTTGCTAACCAAAAGGGATGTGGTTTAAATCCAGCAGATGCAACTTGGGAGAACAATGTGGCAGCTGACTTCATAAATATTTACAGCCTTGAAAATCCTACAGATAGTTCTACTCTGTCAGACTATTTGCTGTTGTTGTTGTAAAGTGAAACTGAGTCGAGCATGACTCATTGCAACCCTATGAACACAATACCTGAACCCCGGTCTGAAATTATCGTTATTTCTCTGCGCTCATAGAGTTTCTAGAGGCATGTTGTTTAGGAAGAGGATGCTACTCCTGCTTCCAAGTCTGTCTCAATTCTGGAAGCTCCACCAAACACGGTCCACAATGCCTAACTATTTTGGCATTTAACACACCAGTGGCACAGCATTCGGAATCACAGCAATCTCAAGTTACTTCAGTACAGCAAATTGACAGAGCAGTGATGTACCACCTAGAAGAATGTTCATCCCAAAAATAATTAACACTAGGTCTGAGGGCGGCAGGCACGCGCCAAGTGGGCTAACCACCTTTTAAGTCCAAGCTCGCTCACCAGGTCTAGGTTGACTCTAAACAACCGGATTCTAGCCCACAGTTCATTGTTAGCTAAATCCCCAAAGCCAATCACCTCATACCCGATTGTGAAGGGAAAGTATCAAACACCCAAACTGTCTATAAGTGAACCTCACCAAAGCAAGAGAACCCACCTTCCATAACCCAACCATATCATACGTGTGCCTCCAAACTATGTCATACTATTAGTTGTCTACTTGTTGTTGTTATGTGCCATGGAGTTGCCTGCCACTCATAACGAGCCAATGTACAATAGCTCTGAAGCCTGCCCTGTACTGAGCCAGTCTCACTAACTTCAACGTAACTACCCCTGTTGCCCTAGTTACTACATCAATCCCTATCCTCTGGGGTCTTCCTCTCCTGTGCTGTCCCTTCACCCTTCCAAGCATGAGGTCCTTCCCCAAGGATCAGTCCCTCCTGGCCACGTGTCCAAGAAATGAGAGATGGAACTTCAAAATCCTAGCGTCCAAGAAGAAACTTGGTTTCCCCCTCTTCAAGATAGATCTATTTGTTTTCTTGGTGGTCCATGGTATGCATGTTCAAGACTCTTCTGCAGTACAACACAAAGGCATAAATTCCATACATTCTTCTTCTATCCTTCCTTGGTCATTAGCCAGTTCTCTGATATAGAGCAAGTAATTGCAAAGACTATGGACTGGATCAGTCCCACCTTAGTTTCTAGATTGACATCACTGCTTCTCAGTACTCTGGAAAGGTCCCTGACAGCAGATTTACCTCATGCAATTCACCTTTGATTTCCTGACCGCTGGTGCCAAAAGTGTTAGTTCCAATTAGTCTTTGACTATCATTATATAATAATATATATCGTGCTCAGACGGGTGGAGGGACAATGCAGGAGAGGAAGACCCTGGATGAGATGGATTGATACAGTATCAAGGACAATGAGGGTTCGTTGGTGTATCAGAATTAGTGAGACTGGCTCAGGACATGGAAGGGTTCAGAGCTGCTGTATATAGGGTTGTTATACGTTGCAGGTGACTCAATGGCACATAACAACAACAAAATACTATACTGGTTATTTTTAATTTAAGCCTCTTGTGTAGAGTTAACAAGACCTCGAGGTGGGCCTTTGTATTTAAAAGTCAGTTGTTATTATTTTGGAGGAACATTCTTCCTAGTGGTACAGCACTCTTCTGTCAATATGCTGTACTGAGGTAACCTGCGAGTTGCTGTGATGCTGGACCTTGTGTCAAATGCCATAATGTTTATCCATGGTGAACAGTGTTTGGTAGAGCTCCCAGTTTAAGACAGGTCTGGAAGCAGGAGTGGCATCCACTTCCTAAACAAATGCCTCTGGAAACTCTATGAACTTTGATAAATGACGATAGTTATAGAAAGGCTTCAGGCCTTTTGTCCATAGGGTTGCTATGAGTTGTTCTCGACTCAATGGCAATCAACAACAACAACAAAATTATTATATTAGAGCTTTGGTGGCCTAGTGGCAAGAAGCTGTGCTACAATCCCGAAGGCATGTGGTTCAAGACCACCAGCTGTTCCATGGGAGAAGGGTGGGCAATCTCCTCCTGTGCAATAAACTGTCTCTGAAAACCCACCTAAGGGTCAGCTATGCATCAGTTCTGACTCTATGGTAGCCAACAACAGCAATTATTGTATTACTCTACTCTGTCATACTGTTAGTCTACTACTATACACACTACTCTGTCTCACCCCAGTCAGAATAGCAAAATTTAACAGAGTAGCAAGCAACAAATGCTGGTGAGGTTGTGGAGAAACTGGAACCCTTATTCACTGTTGGTGGGAGTGGAAAATGGTGCAACCACTGTGGAAGGCGGTATG
>NW_006399898.1:7810663-7823090 GCF_000299155.1 Elephantulus edwardii
AAATCTCTCTAAATGTTCATTAAAATTATTAAAATAAAATTTAAAAAAAAAAATAAAATAAGAAAGCTCAACCTACCACAAGTTCAAAAATGTCCATGAAGACAGAATGTCCCTTAGGAGTTTTCTCATTCAGACTGGCCGGAGACCAGATCCAATAGAAGTAAGTACCATCTGAAGACAGGTGCACGGTGCTCATAGTGCTGCCAATGGGCAGGTGATTGGCTGGCATGGACACCACCTGACCCACCTGGCCATGAAAGAGAGGAAATCGGTATCAGCATGAAAATGAAATTCTGGTACTAAGTTCATCAATGACAGTAAGCTCCAAGAGAATCACAGGGCCTTTTGATTAAAACAATACTGATATTTATCTCCCCAAATAACATGTGGAAACCATAGGACAAAAACAGAAAAGGTCCTATAGTGGGTAACAACATAAACATGATTAGTCATGAAATAGAAAAAAGGATTTTGAAGGTTAACTCAAATTATAATTTAATAGGAAAAAGTATTTCCTTAACACTTCAAATCTGTTATACCCACATATTTTATGTAGCATTAAAAACATAGTTTTAAAAAAAAGTACTGTCTGTAATTTTCTTGGTAGACAAAATGTACGATTATTTACATTTAAGAGATAAGAATGATACTGTTGGAGCGCTGGTGGCCTAGTGGCAAGAAGCTGAACTGCAATCCTGAAGGCACTAGGTTTGAATCCACCAGATGCTCCACTGGAGATGGAGGGGCAATCTCTTCCTGTACCAGTGGTATCCAATTCAACAGTATACACTCAACAACAAACAAATAAAATTTTTTTAAAAACGAAAAAAGAATGATACTGTTATTTGTGTTCATATCCCTAGCACCTAATTCAGACCTAACTCAACGTTGTTTAAGAAACGGACATTGTAACCACACTGAACATGTGTCTTTATTTCTTAAAATGGAGTGAAAGGTAAAAGGTTTATCTGTTAAAAAAAAAAAGAAAAGAACATAGAAGGGAGTAAAAAATAAAGAGCGGAATGATGTCAAGAAAGAAGAAGGAGAAACGAGGAGAACAAGTTAGAAAGTAATGAATGTATGTGAATGAAATATTCCAAGTTCCCTTATGAAAAGGTTAGTGAAAGCTAAGAAGGCTTACTCAAATCCACCAAGTTCATGAGAAGAGAAGTTTCCTTCATTAGATATGAAGTACGTGTTTCTAACCCTAAACAGCCTTCATGTTCAGCATCATGGATTGACTGTACATCATTTCATATTAAATGTGTAGTTACATACTCATTTCTACTACCAGACATTAGCACTTAAAAAAAGAGAAAACTAAAATGAAGAAAACAGCTGGCTAAGCTTAAAGAACATTCAGGAGTAGGGGAAGAGTAGAAAAATAAGAAATGAAAATAATCAGAGAAGGGCAGATGCCCTCGGGGGACTGTGAGAGTATCCCTTTGATTAGTCACTTACTTTATTTCCACAGTTTCAAGTTTTCCTAAGGCTAGCTTTTTTTTTTTAGTTGTTATTGTTTTTTTTTTCTATTCTATAATTATATTTTATTAATTTTCATAAACATTTACAGAGATTTTGGGTTTCCATTCATTCACCGCTGCACCATTCTCTCTACCCTCCTCCCAGTTTGTTCTTGTCCAAATGCCACAGTGCTTGTCAAAGCTAAGGCTAGTTTTGATCCCCCAACTCTTTCCAGATGCACTTTTGCCCCAACTTGTTTTGTCTGTTGCGAATCTAAAAACTCCTTTAGCTGCTGTTTTTGTACTCTGCTGAACCTATGTTGTTTTTGTATGTGGGTAAGAACCAACTCACAGCTGACCCTCCAGCAAGTTTTCAAAGGCAATAAATCAAACAGGAGTTGACTGCCCACCTTTTTCCCTCAGAGCTGTTGGTGGATGCAAACTGTGTACCTCTGCATTGGCAGTGTAATTCTTTACAACTAAGGCACCAGCACTCTAGAAAATCTACAAGGCCAACAGCTATGGATTGTTCTATGCTCACCCCCAGTCACTTTCAACACACATGTCTATTAACTGATCTAAAGTACAACTTTCTTGGATCATTTCAAATTCTGGTAACAACATAAAGAAAATCTATGTATATGTTTAAATGTAAGTCATGTTCTGAAATTTGACATCTGTTCAACTCCTAGGCTTATAATTCTTTTTAAAAAAATACAGAAGAAAAATAAACTAGAAGACAGTTCTTATCGGTCTGTGTTAGTACAAGGAAATGAGGTTAAGGCACCAGTATTTTATTTGTTCATTTCACACTTTTGACAATCATTAAACAGGTGCTTGGGAGACATCACCATGAGCGACATACTAGTTAAGGCATAGTTGAGTGATAAGCAATTATGGACCATGTAAGTTTAGGCAAGTGAGTGGCTTTAGTTTATTTAACAATAAGCACTTACTGAGTTTTTATACTATGCCTAGTCTCAACTGCCTTATCTCGAGGATATGGCCACCATAGTTACATTTCACATGTAGGGAAAGGAAAGGAAGTACATAGGAGCTTGGCACAGGGAGAGACATTCATAAATATAAGTCCTATTACTGTTATTATTTTTATCAGATAGATATTAGATATCAAATATCCATTAGCTATTCTGCTAAAGGGATACAAAGATTAGTATGCCATAATCTAGTTCTAAAGTTCTTTATCCTAAAACCCAAACCATCTGGTAGCTGTCAACTGTGACTCCCAGCATGCTAGCATACTTCTAGCATACTCCATCATGTTTCCAAGACTGCAAGTCTTGAAATGGGAGGAGAGTGGCTGGTAGATTTGAACCACCAACCTCTCAAGTCAATTCTAACTTCCAGTGACCTTTCAACAGGTTTCTGAGGTTGGAAATCTTAATAGAAAGACACTGTCCATCTTGCTCCCAAAGAGCTACTAGTTGATGCTACCTGGCAGAGATGCACAGCCTTTTGGTCAGCAGCACAAGAGGTAACCAAAGTGCCTTTTTCAAGGTCTGTAAAAGTTGGTACATCTGAGCCAGACATAAGAACAGGTAATTTTGGTTTAATGGAGCAAGTGCTGCAATAAAGAACACTAAAGAGGAGCTCTTAATCCCCAACACACAATTGTTTTGTTTTGAACTCATTTCAAAGCTCCCTTCCCACTGTTCAGAATAAACTGAATAGGGAAATCAAAGGCTGTTTAGAACAAATTGGAGAGGGAAAGGATGCTGTCCCCAGACAGATCAGAGTTTTAAAGATTAGCTAGGATTTATATAATTCTTCACTCTTTAAAGGCTGTTTGTTTAAAAATAATAATAATAAAAAAGCTTATCACTGGCCTTTATAACTCAATGTATTCATTCAGTTCAAGAAGAAAGGAGTTGAGATTTAAGAAAGCAGAGAAAAAATCAGAACAGTAAAACTATGAAAATCAGAAGGATGCTTCTCTGGCAATAAAAAATTTATCAACTGTGCTAGTACTGCTTCTGATGATGCCTGATATTTCCCTTTTGTAGCCAAAATATACAGGATAATGCCTTTATTTTCTGCTTACCTGAAGAGTATTCTGGTCAATGACCTGGAAAAGGAAGTGAGGCTTATTATCAAAAGACACAGGCCGGTGGAGAAGACTGCCGCTGCCAAATGCTAGCCATCCCGGCTCCAGCTCCTCGTTTCGACAGTACACAAAGCCTCTGAGGGTTAGAGAAGGGCATTTCATCAGACACGGACACAGATAGCATCTCCCACCTGCTCTGAGAAAAGGACCAATTGATGCCAACAACCAGAAGGTGTGTGCAGGCACCTCTTGTTCCACTGCACTGCACTTCACTTGACGGCACTCTGAAGAGACTGCAGTTTTCACAAACAGAAGTTTGTGGCAACAATGTGCTGAGCAAGTCTATTACCACCATTTTTTCAAAAGCATGTTCTCACTTTGCGTTTCTGTCACATTTTGGTAATTCTCACAATATTTCTAACTTTTTCATAATGCTCTTGCACACTTTACTTTTATATATACAAAATGGTGTTTTTTGCTTTACTGTGATATTTCCTTTGTTGTGGTGGTCTGGATCTGAATCTGTAATATCTGGGATTGTATGTCTATATTTAGTTTACTTTGGAGTTGACAAACTATCATAAATATTAAATTTCCACAAGTAATTAGAAAAAAAGGTTGGGTGAAAGGCTTAGCTAAGAGTCTCAAACACTGGCTTCTTTTGGTAGTATTGCAAAGATTTTACATCTTATAAATCTTAGCTCTCTCGACTCACTCAACAGCACCCAATAACAACAGATCTTAACTTGAAACAACTTGCTATGCCAATGTTAAATCCAAGTACCAAAACACTTAACTAAAAAACAAGGGGAAAAGAAAGAACTCACTTAGCAATTTCTATTTATAACCATGGAGAAGTCACTGCTATTATTACAGGGATTCAGAGCACAGAGCATTTCCTGGCTGGAAACATGATCACAGCACTACCAAATGTGGTCAGAGTCAAGACAAAGAAAGGCTGTCTTTTTTTTTTTTTGTTAAGAAAGGCTGTCTTAAGAGAATATGAGAAAGAGGATGGTGGCAGTAAGAGGAAGGAATGGACTGCTATGTTTCAGACTTGACCTTAGTTACATATGGGTAGTCAGTGTTCAACCCCAAGGGCTGTCTTTACAAAGATTAACATGAAAAGGAAAATGGTCTTTCAGCAAATTCCATGCAACTGACCTGAGAGTGCCATGCAATCCAGACCCCAATTTGCTTACTCCTCTTCCCACAGAGTTGGTCGTATACAGGTAAAGGCCATCTGCTGTGAGACAGCGTCCCAGGTCAGCATCTGAAAGCAGTTTCCACAAGTGAATCATAGGCATTATTGCTCTCATAAAGGTGCAAAAGCATACTTTCTGTACTGAAAAACAGCATTGGGGGTCGAGGGAAACACAATCTCCCACTTCTAAAATAAGAGCTTCAAAGTGACTTTTAAAGAACGCTGTTCATAAATTCCAAAATTAACCAATAAAAAATTCAGGGGGTGCAGGTTCAAGCAAAGTGGGAGGATAAAAACCAGCCAACCTTCTCCCCCCTTTAATGAAAGAAAATATTAAGTCAATGTAAAGCACCTCTGATTCTATCAGGAAATTATTAAGAGCGTAAAACTCTAATTGGAGGCAGAAGGGACATCCATTTCCTACATAACATGCCTCCGGAAACTCGATGAACTTTGATAAATGTCGATAGTTGTAGAGGGGCTTCAAGCCTTTTGTTCAGAGGGTAACTATGAGGTGTGCTCGACTCGAAGGCAATCAACAACAATACTGTAATTAGTGATGATGTAGGCTTAAGTTTTCAACAGCCTTGGGTACTTTTTGGGTAACCTTGACCTCTCTTTCTTCATCTGTAAGATGTGTTTTGTAGTATATGCATCCAAGGTTACTGCCATGGCTAAATGAGATCATATTCATTTGTTACAATGTTGTCTGTTCCCTGGAAAGTCAGTAGTCCATGAATGGTGAATGACAATATTCAGATACACTGATTATACACATTAAGCTAAAATCTTTATCTGCGGATTTTTCCATGCAGAATTCTAATTTTAGTTTAAGTGTAGCACAGCATAAAAGGGTAACATCTCTTCTATGTAAAAATACCAGCTGCCTTCCCCCTTGACTAGCCTTCTCCAAGCTAAGTAAATACTATCTTCTATCCACTTAGTTTGGTAACTCATATTTTAAAGAATTTACCTTAAAGACAGTGTTTATAGTTAAAGCTATGAGTGCTAATTTTTTTTTAGGTGGCACTTGTTTTTTTGTTTGTTTGGCTTTAAACATTCAAAAGATTTTCACTGTTGCAATTTTCTTCTTTCCTCCCCTCCCCTCTTTCTCAGCTCTCCCTGCAATGAACCCTTTGTTCGACTGTTGTCACACATATAATGTCTAATCTTATATTACTTTTGGGCAGTTCTTTCCCTCATCTGATCTAATGTAGTCTTTACTATCTATCTACTCTTTTCCCGTTCTCTCCACAACTCCTGCCCCCATGTTTGTCCTATTTTATAGTAGCAGTGTTATGCAGTATTTGTCCTTAGGTGACTGAGCTATTTCACTCAGCATAATGCCCTTCAGGCTTTCCCATGTTGTGTAATGTTTTACAAGTTTCTCGGTCCTCCGTTAATATTTCATTGTGTGACTATACCATAGTTTTTCTATCTATTCACTTGTTAATGGGCACTTGGGTTGCTTCCATCTCTTTGCTATTACGAACAATGAGTGCTAATGATTATCAGCATTCCATCATATACTTATTATCCTGTGGCCTTCAAGAAGTTCTCCATCCTCATGGGTGGAGACCTCTTACTTCTCCTGCTGAAAGTGGTATAGTGGTAAAGGAACGAAATCATCTCCATGAAGCCCTATCACTCACAGGGTTAGCAGTACCTTCCTACACGATGCAAACATCACACCATTGAAATCAGTACTGAGTATGATACCTTAAAACTGGGTTTACTAATTGGAAGCAAGTGGTACCTATGAACATTGGTTCTGGGAAGAAAAGTTAAAATAGGTAATCATTTTTAAAATATTCACTTCCTGTTTAAACATCTTCTCTTCATTGAATTCAACCTAAATTTTGAAAATTTTAGATGGCAATCTAAAGATTACAGGCCAAGATCTTAACAGTGTGAGTCTAGCCACGAGTGGCAGTGAAGGTGCTAGCTAAACAGACTGACCAAGAATATTCTCTCAACTTCTATACATGTTGAATCCTTCCATATTAAAAGTATTTAAACATTAAATTACCATAAGAAAAGGATCAAGAAGGAAAACAAAGATACAGAAGAGTGTAGAACAAACACATCGGCTGAATACCATAATCCTCACTAAGAGATACACTAAAGGGGAATAAAGAGATTTAAGGTTTTGGTTTTGCACGAAGATGCAAATTCAAGCCTGCAGTAAGTTTAGAGAACTTCCTGGAGGACCACAAACTCTTGCTTCTCCTGATCGCTCTGGTGAAGTCATGAAGGTAAAAAGCAACATCCACACTGGCCTGCCTACTCTGCTGACCTCATGTGACAGCCTGTAGAAATGGCAGTCCTTGGATAAAAGCTGAAAGGGTAGCCTGTTGCTCAGATAGAGACCTATATACTTGCAGCCACCAGAAGGTTGCCCCCACTGACACTGGGACAAAAAGGGGAGAATAGTTCAGAACAGACTCTTGATACCACATCTAATTCATACCAATTGTACCAGCAACTTGTTTCTGTTGAGTCTTTCCAAAATATTAGACATTTTAAAATGGAGGTGCCGTGCTGGGTTTGGTTTGTTTTTAGCATTTTTTTTCTTCAGTTCTGTGATACTTAGTGCTATAGCCATAACAAGTTTCAATGGCAGTAACAAACAGGTGTGGGAACAAGGTGAACTCTTGATAAGCCTGTAGTTCTGCTGGTGGGACAGAAGCACACAGATATGTTCAGCTGAGCTCCCAGCCCCACGGGTGTACTGTGCTGTGTATGTTCCAGTGTGCCACTGGAGAGGCTTGATCCACCTGCCAAGTCAGTGAAGTGAAGGTCAATTAAGAGAGCCTATGGCATGTTCACCAAGAAAAGTAGAATAAAAAGACCTGAAGTACTGGAAAGCTGTAAAAACATTTCCATCTAACCCATGGTATTTTAAAAAAGATGAAAAGATTTATGCCCTCTTCCACTGCTTTACTGCTTTTGGCTTTTAGGACTGAAGTGTTGATAAACACACACAAAACATGACAGACAAAAAGAAACTGTATCAAACAGGAAGACTTGATATTTTTATTATATTAAGAGGCAGTTTTCACCTTAAGGCTCCCATGTTCAAATCAGTTGTCTAGAAACCAATTTAAGTAATCTATGCCTCCCTGGCACGGTGCACAGATAATGCCTTTCCTTTCTATACTAACGCCTATCCATTTGCTTACCTCATAGAGTATCAGTTTTTTATACTTTTCCTGACAACACAATGAACACACTGTATAAGAGTCAAACTAAAAGGTACACAGTATTTGGTCTAAATCTTTTCCCATAACAAATTTGTGTTAAGATCTAAAAGCTGTACATGATCTTAGAGGGAAAAATTTTTTTTGACATCTTAATATAAATCCCTGAATAAAAGAAATCTGTGCAGTACCTTTATTTTCAGAATTGGAACCCGTGTTGCTCTCTGGTGCCGGTAACATGTCTTCATACCCCCATGAAACAATGTGCTTGCCACCAAGCAAACAGGAAGGTGATCCAGGTCCTCCTTCCAAAATCAACAGCCTATAAGGAGAGAAGGAGAACCACACAGATCCCAAGACTACCCATTTAAGCCAGAAAAGAAAAATCTACCCTATTAATCAAAAAGCAGAATACTAAGATAGTTTTCACATATAGTATTATACACCTGTAAAGACAGTCATAACGTGTTATAAATTTAAAAGACTACAAAGCTATTTAAAGGAGTGTTACAATTATAACTGTGTGTGTATATATATTTTACACAAAATTATAACAACATACAGATAATACATATGTATGCAGTAATGTAGATAATAAAATTCACTGTCCAAGCAAATTCCAACTCATAGCAACCCTGGAGGACAGAGTAAAATTGAAAGTCTGTTAATCTTCATGGAAAGAAGCTGCTTTATCTTTTTCCATGGGACAGCTGGTGAATTAGAATTAAATTCTTTAACCATTACAACAGGGCTTTAGTAATATATGTATCTACAGAGTTGTAATTATATTATAGAGTACTTATATGTGTACATATAACATACATGTGATATGTATGGGTTACGAGGTACATATAACCAAACAGGAGGATAATGATTTCTGGTGGCAAGATTATGAATGATTCTCACTTTCTTCTTCAATACAGTACCATCTTAAAATTTGCAGTACACATCCAATTTGCTCCAACCTACTGCATTTTTAAGAAACATCAAAACAAAAAAATTATAACATGCAGGAACACTTTCAAGAAAAGGACAGATGACATAAACATAAAATATGTATTTATTATATAACATTTATTAAGTCCAAAAACTGGATATTTTTATCTTTATATTTTCCTATTAGGTTTTAATAGCTTGGGAATCTATTTATAAAAGGAGTTTCAGGCACAAATCTGTAATATAAGGAAGACAGTTAGGGACCCCCAGTGGCAGCTTACCTATATAGTACATCAGCGACAGGGAGGGACCCTAGATCAGTCTGTTTCTGTAACAGATGCACTGTGTGGACAAAAGTTTTCAATGATCCCCTGAAAGTGAAAGAAGAGAACAGAAAATCATTAACACTGAAAAGTCAAGTGACTGAAGCCACAAATGGAAGTTCCATTAATTCCATGGGAACAATCTAAAAATTGTATCTGACCTACAACCAAAGCCAAAGACTGGGGGGAAAATGTTTGGCAATGACATATCCGACAAAGGCCTTGTATCTTAAAATTTATAGAACACTGCAGCACCTCAACAAGAAAAAGGTAAACAACTCAGTCACAAAAGGGCACAGGATATGAGTAGACACTTCACCAAAGAAGACATTCAGATGACAAACACATGAAAAAATGTTAACAATCCCTAGCTGTCAGTAAAATCCAAATGCAAACAACTATGAGGTATCATCTTACCCCAGCAACAATACCACAGTTCAACAGGCCAGCAAGCAACAAATGCTGGTGAGGTTGTGGAGAGATTGTAACTCACTTCTGGTGGAAATGTAAAATGGCACAAGCAGAAAGGAAGGCAGTCTGGTGCTTTCTTAAACAAGTTAGAAACAGAAATACCATTTAACCCAGCAATTCCACAGAGCCACAACTCAAACAGATGTTTGCATGCCCATGTTTATTGCTGGGCATTATTCACAACAGCAAAGAGATGGAAGTAACCCAAGTCCCCATCAATAAGTCCATGCACACTGTGGAATATACTACACAGTACTGAAAAACAATGAAACTGTAAAACATTATACGACAAGGAGGAGCTTTGGTGACATTATGCTAAATTAAATATCTCAGTCACAAAAATGACAAATACTACATACACTGCTGTTATAAAATAGAACAGACATGGGGAGGTTGCGGAGTAAATGGGGATAGAATGGACAGGTAATGAACACTGCATTAGAACAGATGAGGGGAAGAACTGTCTGAAAGGAACATATGAACAAGGGGTGCACTGCAGGGAGGGTGGGGGGAGGAGGAGGAAAGGGTGAGAATGTACAACAATGAATATACAAAAGGGAAAAAAGTATCTGTGGTTCTGCCAATCAGATGATGCACTGTACAAATTATACTTGGTTCTTTTTTTTTTAACAGTCGGTGTTCCCATTTCTTTGCTATTGTGAATAATGCAGCAGTAAATATGGTTGTACATACATCTGTTTGCATCACAGCTCTGGTGGCTTTAGGGTATATTCCCAGTAGTAGAATTGCCAGGCCAAATGGTATTTCTATTTCCAACTTTATGAGAACATGCCAGACCACTCTCCATAGTGGTTGTACCATTTTATGTTCCCACCAGCAGTGCATAAAAGTTCTAATCTCTTCACATTTGTTTGCTGCCCTGTTGAACTTTACTCTTGTTGCTGGGGTGAGATGCTATCTCATAGATGTTTTTATTATACTTGATTCTTACCAACTACCACTGGCTCCACTAAAAGTTAGTATGCTGAGTGGAACCATGCCAGTTATGTTACCCTTGCTTTTTATAGGTAAACTGTTTCCCCTTGATACAAAAGCTACAAGTATAAGGCTCAAGCACAAAGAATATGTGGCTATTATATCTAACAACTGTTTTCATCATCAAGCTATCCTCTCTAGAGGAGAGATTTCAGACAGTGAGGTTATATTTAAGACCTGATAGTGTTTTTAGGCTTGAGATTATAGATAAATAGACAGTCAATCCCATATGACATCTGACTACACCACATCACATTAAATAGTTAAAAAAGGAGAACATGTAACCAGCCAATGCTCTGTGCCAAGATTTTCTCCTTCTGCATCTCCTTTCTGTGAGCAGGGAATTGTAATACTTGCAGGGCTCATCACTATACCTACCTATATCCTTTCATTTCTTAACGTCTAGGTTTCTAGGAAGTCTGTAAGACAGACAGCAGGATCTAAAAGAAGGTACTCTTAAGAAGTACAAGATTTACCTGGCCAGATTCCAAGCAAAAATCACAAGGAACAATTCCTGAACTAAATGATCACCTGTATCAGAAGGGCTGACTTCAGGACTGCTGCCTTAGTCTCTTATCGAAGGCTTTAATTACTAAGTATCATATGCCTAACCCCAAAAGAAATGTAATACCTAACACTGGATGGAGTCGGCCTAAGGCCGTCTTCTTAACTGCCCCTTTCACTGTTTTGTGTGCAGATTAGAAAGGGCAAAAACACTGTGAATAGGGAGGCAGCGGATAGTGTGTAAAAGTATACACTGAGAGTCAGGTTATGCAGGCTCTGAACACTGGCTCTGCACCCTGAGGCTGCACAAGCTCCTACTTTCATTTCACTTCTGTGGATTCCTGTCTGTCCACCAGGGTACCTCCCTGGGGTAAGAGCACATTGAGTTGCCTATATAGTTGATAGCTATAAGGTACTATTTATCTGAGGGGGTGCATCTCACCGGAGGAATGAAAATGAAAGCCCTGCGAATGCTCCTAAGGTCTCATGTGATCTAGACCCTGTCTCGTTTCCTACCCTGTTCTCCACTCATTTCCCAGCTGCTCAGCTCTCCCTCGGCTGCCCCACTCAAGAAGAACGTCAAGAGTATTGCCACATGTGTTCCCTTTGCCTTGAACTGCCTGTGTCTGGCTTTGCTGCACGACTGACAATTTCCAGACATCAAGGCCTCAGTTTAAATGTTCTCTTCAGTATCATCTCCCCTTGAGGTATTGTTGTGGGGTCCCACCACCTATACCACTGACTTCTCTCTATCCCTGCCCCTAAAAAGTTCATGGTTTGCTTGTCTTTACAGTGCTCATCCCTTTTACAAGATTATCTTATGCAAGTATTTGCCATTCATTGCCTTCTTTACCCTCACATAAACCCTGCAATTTCAGGAACCATCTGCCTTGCTCACTGATATAACTTTAGTCCCATAAAGAATGCCTTGTTCATGGTTAAATGAGCACTAATTATTTGCAGAGTGATTTATGATTCAAGTTATCACCTCCGTAAGTGTTTTAGGCACCATGACACAAAAAGTAGCACATCCTAACACTTAGGAAAGTTCAAGTTCCTGGCATGCTGGAGATGCTGAATGAAGGAACAAACATCATAATAACTTGTGGGGAAAGCTGTGCTGTCTTTGAGAGGGTCAATATAAAAAGTCACCAGTATAACCATAAGGACTTCCAGAAAAAGCTTATCTAACACCAAAAAGCATGTGATTTCTGAAGTAAGTAAAGTCTAAAACAAGGTGAGAATATTCACAGTAAGTAGAATAG
>NW_006399898.1:7823190-7831193 GCF_000299155.1 Elephantulus edwardii
AGGGTACCTCCCTGGGGTAAGAGCACATTGAGTTGCCTATATAGTTGATAGCTATAAGGTACTATTTATCTGAGGGGGTGCATCTCACCGGAGGATTTCCATTCATTCATTGTTGCACTTTTCTCCCTGCCTAGCCCTCCCCTCAGTTCACCTCCTCTCTTTGAAAAGTAAAAGAAAAATTCTTTCATTGGTATACAATCCCCCCACACCCCCCTCGCCCACCGCCCTGAGTACACTCCACTATGCAACCTTAATTCTGGACTCCTGTGATAACCATAATACCTTATCATATTCTATTCTATCTAGAATTTTTTTTAAAAAAACAAAACACAAGAATAAAATAAAAAACATTTAATAGTTCTGCTGAAAGGAATTTAGAATCTCAAGTGCATGAAGTTATTTTAACAACTATTTATGATACAGACTAAATTTGGACATAGAATAAAAAAGTGTTCTGTTCAATTAATTTTTTCCCAGTTTTATTTAAAATTGTTGCACATTTTCTTCCTGTCCCCTCCCGACTCCCTCCCCAAGTCCACTTTGCAGTGCACCTCTTGTTCCAGACTGTTGTCATACCTATCATACCTAATCATATATTCCTTTCTGAACATTCTTTCTCCCATTTGTTCCAATGCAGTGTTCATCACCTATCTACTCTTTCCCTATTATCCCCCCCAACCCCCATGTCAGTTCTACTTTATAACAACGGTGTCATGCAGTATTTGTCCTTTTGTGACAGATATTTTACTCAGCATAATGTTCCCCAGGCTCACTCATGTTGCATACTGTTTTATGATTTCATTGTTTTTCAGTGTTGCCTAAAATTTCGTTGTGTGAATGATCAATTACTTTAAATGTATCAAACTAAAGAGTTGATGCTTACTATTAATATTGTAAATCTGTTGGAATATAAATCCATTTAAAAGAAAATTTTCTCAAAATTGCCATTTGCAATGATAATAAGTCTTTTTTTAGGGCTCAAAATTGCCTTCTGCATATGCAAAACACCTACAAATAACTTGACAGATAGCCCTGACAGAGAAACTTAATTGAGCTAATGTCAGAATTTCCACAACCAACCAGTCTTCAGGGATTTAAAACTAGGCTTTAAAACAATTTGCTCAGGGCAAAGAACGTGACTGTAAATGCTACTGCCATTTTGCTTTAAAAAATAACTGAGATTCAACCATTTGATGGTCATCTATGAAACAATAAAGAGAAAAATGGAGGAATATGATTTACAGCTAAGAACTATTGTTTTCACATTTGCTTTGCCAAGAAAAAAGATCTAAATTATAAATCAGTAACTAATTCTGAGATGTGAGGAACAGACTAAAGATGTGGTCAGACCATTATCCTAAATGGTTTTACAAAGCTCTGATTATGGTCCTCACCGATTTCAAGATCAAGGTTTTGATGATCTTTAGAACATGGTCTTAACTAGTCTGGAGGCAATGAGCTTTAGAGAAAAGTTAGTAGCAGCAATCACAGGTAACTGGGTGGGAGACAACACATGTCCTTTTCTAGAAAAGTAACTACAAGCACATTTCTTGTTGACAGTGGATTACTAACATCAACTTGCCCATGAATGACAACACATTGTTTTACCAGTTAATGATATACAAAGAGAGATATCTTTCATCTGACTTGATGGAGGCAAGGATGGAGATCCATAAATTAGTGGCAAAATCTGTGTGAATAAAGGCAAGTGACTGATAATCCCTCAACTTGCTGATACACTCCTTATAGAAAGCATGTATGTAAGAAATTCTACAAATATTCTAAGTAAACTCACAGGAAATCTGCACGTAGTCGACATCCGTCCTAACTTACCTAATCTAAAACAGTACTCATTGATGGGGTGAGGAGGTAACCTCAATGGTCGGTTTTATATTTTAAGCTGCTATCTTGGCATAGGCAAAGAGAGAAACGGAATTGTTTCAGTCATCAGGACCCAAGTGTTTTTTTGGGTTTGTTTTTTTTTTTTAACACTCGATCCATGTCTTTATTGTCCTTCAGGTTCTAGAATTGCCATGGGTTTTTTTTTTAAATTATTTCCTTTTGTGTGTGTGTACTGTCAAATTGGATCTGACTGGTACAGGAAGAGATTGTCCCTCCTTCTCCTGCACAGCATATGGTGGATTTGAACAGCTCACCTCTGGGATTGCAGTGCAGCTTCTTGTCACTAGGCCACCCGAGCTCACCAGGACCCAAGTTTTGGTGAAAGGATCCTGCCTGGGCACTGGTAAGGACCATGACATTGAATACTGAAAATAAGGGAGGATCTTGGAATTGTTAAGAACCTCACCAAACATGCTTACCTTCTTATTCATGTACCCAACCCAGGTAGCAGCTGTCTCTAGACAGCCAAGCAGCACTGTCAACCCGTCCTTACCTGGCACATGCCAAAGCCACCAGGGCAGCAGCTGCATTTTCCTTTTGCTTATGTGGGATGTGTTGACCTGTGTCAGAAGTCTCCTCTAGCCATGAGCACAGCAAAGTTTCAATCCCATTGAGACAGTCAGCAGGCTCCTTGGTCAAGCTCAAGGGCTGGCAGTCACGAAGGCAGTTCAATAGCACCTCAGCAGTTATGTTACAGAGAGAAGGGTCTGTTCTACTCTGGGACTGAATAAGGGGAAAGACCAGCAGGAGCCCCATCCGAGAGGTGAAGGGAGCTTGCTCAGGTTGTTGCAATAAGCCCTGGCGTTTGAGCAGGGCCAGAGTTTCTTCATCACCTGAACTTTCCCTTTCATGTTGCTCTTCCAAGGCCAGCTGGCGCTGGGCATTCCACAATCCTCGCAAGGCATTCAGGCGGTATTCAAGCAAGCGGGCATAGGCATTGCTCTGATTCCCACAGACAGAGCGCAAGCGTTCTGCTAATTCCGTTGGGTTCTTGGTCTCAAATGTTAAAATCTAGAGAAAGAAAGGGCAGAGAAGTGGTTGGTATTAAAAAGCATGTTTTGCTTTCACCAAAGTTACCTGCAGCAGTAAACGTACACGACAGTATCTAAAAAGAGTCTGCACCAACAATCCTTTTCATTGCAACCCATTATGAATACATGTACTGTAAAGCCAGTCATTTATTGATGAAGAATTCCTCTTTTCTGCCACTTCTGTGAATGTGTCTATTAAAACTGACATTTAGACCTAATTGATAGAATTCAAACTATAAAATAACATAGCTAAGTGTGAAAGTAAGAAATTAATTCAAGTAGTTTAACTTTTAAAAATTAAACAGAAATCTTTGCAAAGGCTCTTTAGTTAAATGCAAGTATCTTAATTCCTATTATTAGGTGAGACGACAGGTAAAAACAGAACATAATTTTATCTCTCTTTTTCAAAATCTAATATACAAAACTTGCCCAAAAATTATTATTTCTCTTTTCTTTGGAAGAATCTCCAATCCACTCTTTAAAACTTTGACTTAATAATTCCGTTTGTAACATGGTATTTACTACATTCATGTTGGTGGAATCACCAATACTGTCTTGCCAAAATATACCAGAAAGCATCCTCCAGAAATTCAACAGCTGAAAGATGGGGTTTTGTTTTGTTTTTTTAAAAAAAAAAAACCAAAACATTAAACCTTTAATCTAACAAGAAAGAACCAGCTCTATGAAGATCTGAAAAATCAAACTAAATTTATGATGCAAAGACTTTAAACAGATAAATGTCACCAGGTGATAAAGAACAGACTGCTACAGCCAGTAACGAAAACAGGTCAACCTGGGAGCAAGCTCATCAAAAGACATCTTCAGGCAAAAGTGGAATCTAGTTCCTCTACATGGAAGAGTCAGGGTGGAAGACAGCAGAGAAAACTGTGTCACTGTAGACTGGGACATTAACACAGGTCCGTGTTCATTTTCTCTTATTTGAAATCAGAGTTTGTTCTATTTCAGCAATGTACTAAGTCAATGAGCTTACTCACAGTTTCTAAACAACCAAAAATAACTAAGTATGTATCTTCTTAAATAAATCCCCCCTCTCCACTGGATGATTTTTGTGGGGTTTTTTTTCTTTTTAATTTTTAAAAATTTTATTTTTCTGTGTGTGTACCATCAAATCGAATCTGACTGGCACAGGAGGAGATTTCTGCTCCTTCTCCAGCTGAGCATCTGGTGGATTCAAACCGCTCTTTTTCTTTTTAAAAAAATTGATATTTTAATGAAAGTCTCCACTCATTCATTGTTGCATTTTGCACCCTCCAGTCCACTTTGCTATGAACCTCTTATTCTGGACTACTATCATGCAAATAATACTTAGTCATACATTTCTTCTAAACTATTCCTTCCCTCATTTGTTTCAATGCATTGTTCATTATTTATCCCCTCTTTTCTTAATTTCTCCCAAACCCCCATGTCAGTCATTATGCAGTATTGTCCTTTTGTGACTGAGATATTTCACTCAGCATTCCAGGGTCCCCCATTTTGTATACTATTTTCTGAGTGCCTTGTTTTTCAGTGCTGTATAGTATTCCACTGTATGAATACACCACCGTTTCTCTGTCCCTTCATTTGTTGATAGCCTTAAATAAAATTTTTTTAGGGAGATAACCACAGTTTCAAAAAGAATAATCTATTAAAAATTCAGTGCCGATCTATCAGATCAGAAATTATTTCAAATTCCATTAAATTTCAAACAATAATGAGAATAAACTACTAATGCACAATAACAGCTTTGGTGGCCTATTGTTAGGGAGCTGAGCTGCCAACCGAAAGGCACACAGTTTGAATGTGCCAGCTGCTCCATGGTAGAAACATGTGCAGTCTCCTCCCAAGTGATTTACAGCCCCTGGAAACCTGCTAGAAAAACAGCTATGAGTCAGTGAGACTTAACAGCACATAACAGCAATACACAACAATTGCAATGACTCTAAAGGGCATCTTGTTGAATAAAAAACACCTATCTCAAATTCATACAATTCACTTATGCAAATTTCTAAAAAGAAAAACAAGCAAAAAAACTGTAATTATAGAGGCTGAGTTGGTGTGGAGGTAACATAAATTGCACAAAGGGGGTTTTTGAGGTGAAGGAGTAGTCTATGTCCTAACTGTAGTACTGCAGTTGTTGCATTAATCTTTATTTGTATTAACATCCATAGAACTGTACATCCTATAAAACCCAATTTTACTGTATGATAATTTTAAAAATCAAATAAAAGGAAAAATGGCAATTAGACTGTACTTGTATTCAAATAGGTATCACTGAATAAAGCTTTCTGAAAATCACATTATTATTGAGAATAAGAAATAGTGGCGTTTTAGTTCTTCCCTATCTGGTTGGGCTGCAATGAGTCTAAGTCGATGAGGTGTTAGATTTGAGGTTTTTACTACAAGTAAACTTACTGACACCAAGTCAATTCCAACTCATGGCAACTTGATTTAGGACAAAGTCAAACTACCCCTTCTTAGGCTTTCCACAGCTGTAAATCTCTAGCAAAGATTTACTACAAGATCAAGCAAATAAGGGAGCTCTGGTGGCCTAGTGGCAAGAAGCTGCACTGCAATCCCAGAGGTATGTGGTTCAAATCCACCAGATGCTCTGCTGGAGAAGGAGGGGCAATCTCTTCAGATAAAATTTGACCACACACACACACACACACACACACACACACACACACACAAATTAAATTTCAAAAAATCAAGCAAATAAAAGTTCATTAAATGTCCTTTACTATCAATTCATTCTTGAAAGAAGTTCAGTCAGAGTGATTCTTAGAACCAACCATACTTTGGGCATGTGGTTAACAGATGCCAGTTTTTGGAAAAAGACATGACAATGGGGGAAATGAACGGTCAGTGAAAGAAAAGACCACCACCCAGGAGACGGACTGACAGAGGGCAGTGTAGCCAGTGCCTGAGCTCAGTGGAGATGGTGAGGATGCTCAGGAAAACACAGGCAGGACTTCCTTCCGCTGGGCCTAAGGTGAACTCAAGGGCACACACAAGAACTGCATTATTACATAATCAGAACTGTATTTCTCTGAATGAAAACCCAAAATCTCTGTAAATGTTTATTAAAACTAATAAAATTTAATAATAATTTAAAAAAATTTAAAAAAGAAAAAGAACTGTATTTCTCTACCTTTTGTCTGGGCTTTCAAAACACAAATCTCTCTTCTTATTATTTTTCATTCTTTTAAAATGATCACATTTTGTGTAAAAAATTATATATACAAACTATGGAAGGCTGTATGGTGCTCTCTCAAAAAGTTGCAAATTGAAATACCATTTGACCCAGCAATTCCACTAGTGGGACTTTACCCTAAAGAAACCATAACCGCCACCCAAGCAGATATATGCACACACATGTTAACAGTGGCTTTGTTCACAATAGCAAAGAGCTGGAAACAACCCAAGTGCCTATCAACAAATGAATGGATAGAGAAGTTCTGGTATATGTACACAATGGAATACTATGCAACACTGGAAAAACAAGGAACTCATGAAATATTATACAAAATGGATGACACTGGAGGACATTATGCTCAATGAAATATCTCAGTCACAAAAGGACAAATATTGCATAGGGCCACTGTTGTGAAATGGAACTGACATCGGGGTTAAGGGAAGACAGAGAAGGAGGGAAGGAATGATGTATACTGCATTGAAACATGAGGGAGAGAACTGTTTAAAGGGGATCTATGACTGGGTGTTATTGTTATGACAGGAGTCCAGAATGAAGGCTGCACAGTGGAGTGGACTTGAGGGGAGGGATTGCATAACAATGAGAGTTTTACTTTTCAAGGAGAAGAGTGAAATGGGGGGGGGAAGGGAGAAAAGTGCAACAATGAATGAGTGGAAACCCTAAGTCTCTGTAAAATTCATTAAAATTAATTTTAAAAAGTCATTATAGGCTTTTCCTGGACACAAGAAACAAAGAATAAGTCAGTAATACTAAACTAGTTTTATAGTCAATCTCAAACAAAAGTGCTTCTAAAATATGAAATTTCATGGTTTGTAAGATTATTTCTATACCAGAATCTGTTATGATGGTGGTGTACCACTGAGTCAGGATTGACCCACAGCTGACCCTTCAGTGAATTTTCAGAGCTAGTAAATCAGAAGGAGACTGTTGATCTTTCTCCCTCAGAGCAGATGGTGGATTTGAAACTCATACCTTTTGACTGGCAGCATAATCCCTTATCACTAAGTTATTACCAGAGAACCCCATCAGAATCTATAGCTAACTCTATAGCTCTGGTGGCCTAATGGCAAGAAGCTGCACTGTAATCCAAAAGGCACACAGTTTGAATCCATCAGCTGTTTCACAAGAGAAGGATGGGCAATCCCCCTAACCTCACCCTGTGTCATTAACCACCTCGGAAAACCTGCTGGAGGGTCAGCTATGGGTCAGCTTTGACTCGACAGTACACAATAACAACAAACAACGCTATATTTTTCTAACAATTTTATTTTTAAAGTATCTCAGTCTTCTACTTGTATGTATTTCAGGTCTATTTTTAGCATTTCACTTAAAAGCAATTATTCTAAAAGGATTTGAGTTCTAATATAATTAACCAAATAATATATAATATCACATAACACTGTTAAGTGACTGTTACATTTATTGATTTAGCAATACCTAAAATATATAATGCTTTTGGAAACCCATTAGACTACTCAGCATTATTCACTTTCAAAGGCCCATTATGAAAACCAAGATCCTTTTGCTATTCTGCTGTTGCTTGAATTCTAAAGTTTGAAGGTCATAGCCTCAAGTCACTCATAAAGACCTTTGGGTTTAGAAAGTCAACTATGGAATGTCTATTCTGGTACTTATGAATATTAAATGATTTGTCTTAGATCCTCTTATACAACCACTGTTTTCAGTAACTGCTCCTGACCAAGAAGATAAAAAGCCAAAGTGCCGTTGTTGTTGTTGTTGTTCTGTGCCTTCCAGTCGCTTACAACTCATAGAGACCCTACGTACAAGAGCCCTAAACCCTGCTCTATCCTGTTCCAACATCACTGTCTCCGGCGCACCTACTCCCATTACCCCAA
>NW_006399898.1:7832030-7833281 GCF_000299155.1 Elephantulus edwardii
CACACACACACACACACACACACACACACACACACAGGGACATTAATAATAGCATAAAAGTCAAGACCCAAGATTTCTTGAAATACCCTCCCTAACTCCCTAAATGTTATTTAATAATTAACATCAATTTCCATTTAATTTGCTGTTCGGAATAGCACAAAATTCTCTGAGAGAGTTAATTACCTTTTCTTGTTTCAGAGCCCACTTCTGAAATAAACACAAAGTACTCTTATTTCTAAGAATTTATCCCAAAGATACACTGCAAAAACAAGGGAAAAACACTATGAAGAATAAATATGCTCATCAGCATATTATATATGTATTTTATTATTATTATATTATTCTTTATATACTTACATCTCAAACAATGCAAGGTTAGTTATGTTCCTGGATAGAAGGGAAGATGGCAGCCGAAACAGGGAAGGCCACCACATCTATTGAGAATGGTCAGTAAACACTGAAATTGTTCACTCTCTAGAAAACAAATGATGTGTGAAACTCAGGAAGACTCAAGCTCCAAACAGATGGTTTATATTAGTATACTCCTTAGTTGGTACACATTTACTGACTGAATTCATAATATGAATCTGTCAGCATAACATAAATTTATAGCTGGATTATTTGTGTGCAGATCAATTGACCAGGCTCCCAACCCTAGTACAAATAAAAGCAAACCACTGCACTGAGCACCCATTCAACCCCAAGCACTGAGCTCCATCCTGGGCGATCCCGAGCCAGCAAAACAGGCAAGTCTCTTTCTACCTTCATTCCACTGGGTGAACCAGATCATAAATAAATAAAACTATTATAAAAATTACCAAAAAAAAAAAAAGCAAACCACTGTAGCTCTCTTAAACGGTGAAATGTTAAAACCTTCTACAGATTTTTAGGGAGTGCTTGTGGCCTAGTGGCAAGAAGCTGCACTGTAATCCCAGAGGTGCACGGTTTGGATTCACTAGATGTTCTGCTGGAAAAGGAGGAACAATCTCCTCCTGTACCAGTCTGATCTAATTCGATGGTACAGAGACAAAAAATGTTTTAAAATAATAATAAAAAAAGCGAAGAAAAGAAAAACCTTCTACAGATTTTCCTACCATTTTTTGGTAACCAAAAGGTGTTGTTGGCAGTTCAAATCCACCTGCTGCTCCTCAGGAGAAAGATGGGCTGTCTCTTCCTGGTAAAAGTTTACAACCTCAAAAACAACAAAATCCCATAGAGGGTCAGTGGGTGTCGATGACGAGTGTAGTTGGG
>NW_006399898.1:7833996-7839543 GCF_000299155.1 Elephantulus edwardii
AAGCTGCCCTCATTGACCATATATATATTTTTTTTTCTCTAGAAACACCTCATGTACAGGAAAGTGTGTCATGCATGAAAGGATGGAATTCCACCTCTAATACTAGAGCCAAAATCCAGGGTGAATCATTTAAAAATTAAACTATATTCAGACTCTACATGATCTTCTCCAATCTTGGAAATACATGCTCATTCAAACTCCTTTTCAGCATCTTAAATTTTAAAAAAGGATCTCTAACATCTGATAATCATGGCAGGAAATTCCACACATTAGTTTATGATGAGTTTTTGTTTTAACTTTGTGTCTAAATTAGGGATGTGCTTGACTTGGTGTCAGATTCTTTAATTTTGACTCTGTTCTGTCATACTTTCTCCAGTGGATTACATAGTACTGGACATCTAATCAGAAGGTCAACAACATTTTGAATCCGCCAGCTGCTCCAAAGGAGAAAGATGAGGTAGTCTACTTCAGTAAAGACTTACATCCTTGGGAACCTTAAGAGAAACTTCTACTCTGTCCTACGTGTGAGTCAGAATTAATCCAACAGCAGTGGGTTTGAGCTTTTTATTTGGTACAGTTGCCACCGATGGCAAGATTACAAAAACTCCCAGACACAGAAAAAGAGCTAGGCGACTTTTCCCCCCGCCCCCCACCCCCCCAAGAAAGTCCTATTTTGCCTTGGCCCATACCTAGTTTTCATTCTTTGTCATGTCCCCCGGACAAGGTCCTTTTTTTCCACTGTTGCTTGAATATCCGTCCACTCATCTGAAATTTTACCTACTTTTCAAAAATCACTTCTGTTTCACTACCATCTATTTGGAGAAACTCCGAATTTCTTCTCTCCTTCCTCCAAATCCCCTTCTGCCTTCTTCTAGAATAGTCTCTCTGCATTCAGAGGGTCAGCTAGGATCTATAAGGAAAGTGACCCGGCCATTTCAATCCACACATATCAAGAATTGTTGTTGTTGTTATATGCCGTCAAGTCGACTGCGACACATAGAGACCTGATGTACAACTAAACCTTTCTCTATCTGTACCAATCCTATTGTCTCTGATGTCTACCCCCATTACCCTAGTCACCAAATCAATCCATCTTATTGATGGTCTTCCTCTCTTACGCTGTCCCTCCACCCTCCCAAGCATGATGTCCCTCTCCAAGGACTGAACATACTTGAGACATGTCCAAAGTATGTCAGACAAAGCTTCAGAATTCTTCCTCCAAGAAGCAGCCTGGTTTCCGCCTCTCCAGGACAAACTTGTTTGTTCTCTTAGCAGTCCATGGTATATAATTAGTTCTTAATAATTTATATCCATAAAGAAGGTAGTCTGCAGAATGGCTCTTGAAAATTGATGTAAGACACCAAATCAATACTAAAACTTTCTATAATCCAGTCTCTGCAATTCACTGTCTCTGTCTGGGTATTTCACCTAAACTCTCTAAGTCTTTGTTTCTACATCTACGAAATGAGAGCAGTATTTTACATAGATGTTAATATCAAAGGAGATAATGTATAGCGAGGGTTAAAAATGGAAACTTAAACAACTGTCAGGATATTAAAAATACTTCTTAATTTCAGACCAGTTCCCCATCAAGAAAGATTTTCCCCCACATAATGTTAAGGGAAGACTTGACTAGGCAACAGCTGAGGGTAAGTAGGGAAGTGAGCTAAACAAGGTTTTTTAATTAAGCACCAGCTTAGTTAGAGCCAACACTGTTCTAAAAATGCTAATATCAGCAGGATTCCATTATCAGGGTCAAGGGAGAGAATGACCTCATTTATATTCTGCAATGGTCATACTGTAACTGAAATATGCTGTACAGTTCACAGCACCTCATCCGTAGATGACTTTATGAGTCCAGAGAGTGTCCAGAGGAAGGTGATGTGACTAATCTAAAAATCTCACCACACTGAGAGAGGTCTGCATTGCACATGAGATGATGGGAAGAGAAAGCTGCCTCTGGAAGATTGAAGGGCCATCTCCTGGAAGAGGAAGAGTTACTTTCTATCAGGCTAGAAACGGAAGTGTAGGGAACTGGATACATAGCATAATCAGTAACTCCAGTGACAATCCAAGTAGTGTGCACCATAATTACTCTAAGTATTTACTTTCAATAAACCTTCCAAGAATTGTTTTAGGAGGGCTGGGATGTGGCCCTGGAATCTACATTTTAAACAGGCTCCCTAAATGATTCTGGGTAATCTCTGCCTTAAAAAAAAAAAAAAAATTAAAAAAAAAATACACACACACACACATTAATCTTTACTAAAGGATTACTGAAATATAATTCACCACCAAATGCACCTATGTGAAGTGTATTCTTAAGGTTGTGTAAATACAAAGTTCATCACTACCTGATTGTAATTTATTTTTATCCTTCCCCAAAAGAAACTTGGACCCATTAGCTGTCTGTCTTTTTAGATATGCTATTCTGAACATTTCACATGGATAAAATAATACATTATGTGTTTCTTTGTGATTGCCTTTTTAAAATTAAATGTTTTTAAAGTTTATTCTTTTTATGGCCAAATAATATTCTAGTGTGTGAGTATATCTTATTTGTTCATCCAATCCTCAGAGGATAAAGTTTTGGATGGTTTTCTATGTATTAACTATTATGAGTAATGCCAGTATAAACATTTATATATAAGTTTTTATGTGGACATATGTTTTCATTTTCTCTAGCATATACTTAGGAGTGGGATTACTAAATTACATCTAATTATATGTTTACCTTTTTTAGGAACTGCTACACTATTTTCCAAAGTGGCTAATATCATTTTACAACCACACCAGCAATGTCTGAGGATTCCAAAATCTCTGCATCTGACCAACACATATTATTGTCTTTTTTGAATCACAGTAATCCTAGATGGTACAAAGTTTTATCTTATGTGGTTTTGATTTGCATTTTCCCCCGTGGTCAGTGATGATGAATATATTTTCATGTACTTATTAGTCATTTTTTAAATCTTCATTTAGGAAAAAAGAAGTCTGTTTCAGAAAACAATGATTCTGCCTTATCAACAAGAACAAGGATTGCAATGGTTTGAAAACATCAAATATATTTAAATGCATGACATTATAATGGTATTACCAAGAAGGGAGGGAACTCCCCATTGAAGGGTATTGTCAGATCAACTCATTATTTGGAAAATTGGTTCATTAAAAGGGAAGATTCAAATATTCACCTTGGCTTTCCCATATGAACTGAATGACAAAGCAAATAGTTAATGAGATAGTTTCTCTTTATAGAATCAATCTAAAAAATGAAAGTGAGGGAGCTCTGGTGGCCTAGTGGCAAGAAGCTGCACTGCAATCCCAGAGCACGCAGTTCGAATCCACCAGATGCTCTACTGGAGACGGAGGGGCTATCTCCTCCTGTACCTGTCAGATCCAATTTGATGGTACACACAAAAAATAAAATAAAAGTAACAACTTTTGAAAAAAAAAAAAAGGAAAGTGGTATTATTGACAGGAAGCAGTCCTCAGAGCAGAGCAGGGAAACACTGCATGGTTCAAAATCAGGAATGGAGTGCGTCAGGGTTGCATTCTATCTCCATACCTTTTCAATCTATAGGTAGGACAGATCATTTGGGAAGCAGGGCTTTATGAGGAGCAATGTGGCATCAGGATTGGCCGAAGATTCATCAACAATCTGCATTATCCAAATGACACAGCCTTGCTTGCTGAAACTCGGTGGACCTGAAGTCAAGGATTGTAGTCTTCAATATGGATTGAAGCTTAACATCAAGAAGATAAAGATTCTCACCGCTGGGCCAATTGGCAGCACCATGATAGATGGAAAAGAGATTGAGGATGTTAACAATTACAATTCTACCCCTAAAGAACAGGTGAAAAGACTGTCTATGTCATGAGAAAGAGTTTTCCCTTTTGCTGAGTTCTGCTCACAGATGTTCCTGACTAATTAAAACTGCTTGGGAATCTCGTCTATCACTTTGCTAGTTATTTCTGTTACTAAATAGAAAAAGTCCACTTTAGAATTCAAATCCATCTGTTTTCCTCTGTCTATAAAAAAGAAAGAAAGAAAATGCTCAGAGATGCTAACTAACTAGCTAATTAATAAAGTGCACCTTTCCTTGCAAAGAATACATTACTGGGAGCCGGGCACAAAGTCTAAGAATAAATGCTTTTTGAAGACAGCCCAACGGATAACTATGTTAAATATTAATTCAACTCTAGTCTTGGCTGATCAGAGATAAATCCCAAAACTCTTCCAGAAATGAATTTACATCTGAAGACAAAGTTTTCTGGTGAAAACACAAATGTTAAATTACTCACCCCAAGTACCCCTATGTTCCCAAAGGTTTGCTCTTTTTTAAAACAAACAAACAAACAAACAAAAAAAACACCCAAACACTCTCATTTAGACACTCCCATCAAGACAACTGCTTCCAAAGGTTTTCAAGGCTGGAAATCTGTATGGATGCTGACTGTCACATCTTTCTCTTGCAGAGCCAATGGTGGGTTCAAAGCATCCATCTTTTAGTTAGTAGTCACAGGCTTAACCACTGTGCCACTAGAGTTCATAGAACAAAATTGGCTCATAATGTATAACTTCACATTTTTTGTCCAAACTATATAGAATTTACTGGTGAGCTACTGGTTCTGACCCATGAGCAGAGAGGGAGGACATGCAGAAGGCACTTCTCTCTAGGTTTTCATCAGCTCCTTTATCTGGATCCTAGTACCTCAAATTCCTAGGAGTTAAGGCAAAATACACACATTTTTGGCCTATTACTACTTTAACTACCACTTCTGAGTTATTAAATCTTTGCCCAGAAATGATGCAGTATGAACACAAGAAAATGTCTTCCAGCATGTCGTTTGTTGCTTGCTGTCGAGTCGACCCTATGAACAAAAGATGTGAAGCCTTTTGATAACTCTCGTTTCTCAAAATTCAGTTTCCAGAGGCAAGTTGTTTAGGAAGTGGATGTCAAGAACTTCAGCAGTCATCATACTGGAAAGACAGAAGGTTAGAGAAAGTCAAGAAGATCTTCAACAAGATAGTTGGAGATGGTACCTATAACAATGGGCTCGAACGTATCAGAGACCGTATGGACGTTGGAGGACAGGACAATTTTCAGATCTGTTGTTTATATGATTGCTATGCGTGAGACATGACTTGATGGCACCTAACAACAACAGCAACCTGGCTCAGAGCCTCAGTGTATTTTACCAAGACTGCTGAGTAATGTCTTTAAAGTTCTAAAGAGCAAAAATGTCATTGTAAAGACTAAGGTGCACCTGATCCAACTAATCATATTTTCAGTTGTTTCATATACATCTGAAAGTTGAACAATGAATAAGGAAGACCAAAGAGGAATTCATCCTTTTGAACTGTGATATTGACAATGAGTACTGAATTTATCATGGACTGACAAAAGAATAAGCATGTTTGTCTTCCTCAGTCCCACAAAGACAAATATTGTATAAAACCACTATTGTAGAATGAGTATGAAGATCCAAGTCGGGGGAGGGTGGAAGCAGAGGGATGACGATGCATGTGAGGTGGTGAATTAACTA
>NW_006399898.1:7839690-7841337 GCF_000299155.1 Elephantulus edwardii
ATAATAAAATAACTGCAAAAAAAAAAAAAGAACTTCAGCAGTCAGAAGTCATTTTCATGAGAAATATCTTGGGAAGTTATTATAAAACTGTCATAGTTTACCATATTGAAATACATTTAATTTGTAATACTCTGTGATATCCAGAGGTTACTGAGAAAATTAAAAATTAAGTTTCGTTTTTATTTTTCAAAATCATATTGCTGTATAAGATCATTTTTAACATTCCACTACAACTTCTACAACAACAACAGTACCTCCAAAGGCAAGTCAAATCTTTTATCATACTGGAAATTTATTTTGTTTGCTTTTCTTTATATGTATTTTTCCCTCTTCTTTTTCTCCCTACCCCCCACCCCCCAGCGTATCCTTAGTGGTATATTCTGCCCAATGTGAATGTGAAGAGAATGGGATGAGTAGGGGGTAAGTCAGGGTGGTAGGAAAAGTGTATGTATTCAGTGATGGCCCTACTCATTGTTTTCACTTATTAAAACAGAAGAGGAGACATGGGATTTCCCGTCTCTCAATAAGAGTTTTTCTAGAATAAACAGTCCATCAAAGAATCGGATTTTTGTTGTTATGTGTCATTGGATGGATTAGCTCCAACTCCTAACAATTCCATGTACACCAGAAGAAAATAGTACTTGTTCCTGTGCCATTTTCACAATTGCTGCTCTGAATAAGTCCACTGCCATAGGCACTGTACCAATCCATTTACCTGAGGGGTTTTATCTTTTTTACAGACCCTGTAACTTTAACAAGTAAGATCTCTTCCTCCAGGGACTATGCTCTCCTGGTAGCATGCCTAAAGTATGTGAGACAAAGCCATCCATGCACATACACAGGGAGCAATGGAGTCCAAGGCAAACTGCAGCATGTATGTCCTTCCCAAAGGAATCAAAATTCAAACCTTTTTGGAAATCTCTACACAAGCAGTAAAAGCCTCCTGTGCTAAACATGGCCTTCGAACTACAGTTATCAGTTCCTTTGGGCATTCTTCATGAGGTTCCTTATCCAAAAATATAGACACTTATTATAAAGAAACATATAAAGGCGGTGGCAAATGTTGAATTATAAAAATCTCCTTTAAGAAATGAGTTATTTGTCAAATAGGCATTTTAAAAATAAAACTTCACACAACTATGAGATATCATCTCACCCCAGTTAGAATAGCAAAATTTAACAGAACAGCAAGCAACAAATGCTGGTGAGGTTGTGGAGAAATTGGAACCCTTATTTACTGACAGTGGAAGTGTAAAATGGTGCAACCACTGTGGAAGGCGGTATGGCACTTTCTCAAACAGTTGCAAATACAGATACCGTTCGACCCAGCAATTCCACTATGGAGAATGTACCCCAAAGAGACCATAACTGCCACCCAAGCAGATATATGCACACCCGTGTCTATCGCAGCTTTGTTCACAGTAGCAAAGAGTTGGAAACAACCTAAGTGCCCATCAACAAACGAATGGATAGACAAGCTCTCGTATATTCACACAATGGAATACTACACTGCATTGAAAAATAAGGAACTCCTGCAATATTATTCAAAATGGATCACCCTAGAGGACATTAAGCTGAGTGAAGTATCTCAGTCACAAAAGGACAAATACTGCATGGTGCCACTGTTGTAAAACAGGACTGACATCG